>NC_059142.1:7709166-8010250 GCF_020740605.2 Lemur catta
ACCCTACCAGTGAGTGGCAAGTGACAATGTAATAATAATAGAAATAAAGTGTGCAATAAATGGAATGTGCTAGAATCATCCCTAAACCATCCCCTTATGACTACCCCCATCTGTGGAAAAATCGTCTTCCATGGAACCGGTCCCTGGTGCCAAAAACACTGGGGACTGCTGCACTAAGACATTAAGAAAGTACGTGGTGTACACAGAGAGGCAGGGCTCACAGGACTGTGGATGTAGGCGCAAAGGCTCCCATTACTGTGTACACATGTCCCTGGAGCTCAGCCCTGCTAACCTGGCCACGCTGAGAGTGCCCCTACCCCTGGCCTATCCTGGGCCTCCCACCACCCCTGTTCCCTACCGCATGGCGTAGGTCATCCGGTCAGGCCGCATGGCTCTCATCATGCAGAGGCGCTGCAGGGCCGTCTTGTTCTTCCACTCCTGCGGGAACTTCTCCTTCTCGGGACATTCTGACTCCACAAATTTCTTCCAGCTCTTGGCAGATCCCTCTATGTCCCGGTCCAGGTTACAGAATTCCTCCATTGATGAAAGTGCCTGGGAAATTCCAGAGAATCTTGCTCTGAAATGCAGTTTCTCCAGAAAGTTGTCATTTGCATTGTGTTGGGGTTGAGAGACAAGAGGGTGTTATGCACACGATTCTGTTTCATTTATACTCTTGTCTGGAGCCTTGGATCTTCCCCCAGGGAAAATCAAGGAAGAGGAAGGATATTGATCAGCTCATCCTCAGCAAACGACCACAGTAATGGGCAAGGCTTAGCAAATAAAATTCTGGCGATATTATTAGCAGCAGAGACTGAGCCACACCTGCCTGCAGGGTATTGCATGGAAAAGGGGGAGAGAAGAGGCAGCATAATTATTCTGGTCACGGAGCCTGGACACTTAAAGTCACTGACTTCTCTCTTTCAGCCCCAAACTCATTCTGCCACCAAACCCTATCAATTCCTTTTTTCAAATGTCTCTAAAATCATTCATTGGCTTTATATTAATGCCAACTCTTAAAATTTCCATAGGTTGTCTATTTCTGTAAAGATTAAGTCCAAATGCATCACTTGGTAACCAGATCTCTTCATTTGGTGCCTCCCTGCAGCCAGCAAACCGGGTGTCCTATTCTGTGCCACTCTGTCCACGCTTATCTGCCCCCAAACTTAGAAAATGTGCCTGACTCGTTCCCAACTCAGTCCTTTGTTCGTACTACTTTCCCCATAGATAAGATCCTGTTCTCCACCAAATTTTACTTCTTCCTTTTCTTTCATTGGCACAATTATTATTTGTTAAGGTTCTACAAGTTGTAAAGTCCAGTTCAAAAATCTGCAACCTCCCTTGGGCACATCCTCCCTATCCTAGAACACATAAACCTCCCATCCTTTTGCAGACTATTCAGAGCTATTCACTGTGTTGACATCCTTAATAAAGAGTCTGCCTTAGTTTATAGATGTTTGACTGCTGATAGATTTTAAGCCTTATCCTTCCTCGTCCCGTTCTGCCCCACACCTGGGCATGCTGAAAAGTGAGCCTGGGCTCTCCCTCCTTTGGCATTGGATGGAAGTTGTACCAGGCAAGCCCCTGCCCACGCACAGAAACCCTCACCCCGGCCCCACTGCTAATCACCTGAAAACCCCAAGGCGGTCTCCTTTCCTGGCTCTCTCGAGCCATTTTCAGACTGCCCGTGAGCTCCCCTGCTCTGCCTGGAAAGCCTCAGTATCTGAGTAAGGAGATATTTCATGCCCACTTAGTATGTGTGTGGCATCATCAGTCTTGATTGAGTGTGGGGGCTCCATCCTGCTTCTTCAGAGCGCCCACATCAACATCGCTCACTTAGACACTTAATTACCTGCAGTACTGCCACCATGACTCGGCTCTGCCTGTACGTGTGGTTGTGCCAATGAGATTCAACGCTGGACTGTGTGTCTAAAGCCCCTGCCACAGTGCCATGAATTCTAAGGAACTCAATACATTCTTGTTATTTGAGTTCATTCACTCACCCGTCTACTCTTGCAACATTCACGGAAGGGCCTGCGGCATGGCAGGTACTAGGGGGTACAAGGTGAATGACAAGCACAGAACATTTTAAGGGAAGGATCAAAAAGAGCCAAAGCCTGGAGGAGGGAGAGCGTAGGGCTCGAGAGGGAGCAGAGTGATCGTGGTACGAGTCACGGACACTGCAGAAGGATGGACGCCTGACCTGGGGTTGCCTACGCTCCTCTCCAGTGGGGATATAAACCCATGTTCTGGCTTAACATATCCTTTGACGTGGGCTCTGTGGCTTCCCACTTTCCCCTGACCGCTCAGAGCAGGGGAGGGACCCTCGGCCGATCCTCAGTGTGGGGCGCAGCGAGAGGTGGAGCGAGAGAGGCGGAGAGTGCACCAAGAGAGGGCAGTTCTGGCCCCAGCACCACCATTAAGGAGCCAGTGAGTGCACTTGGCGCCTGTTCTGAAACCTTTGTGGTCTTTGGTTTTTTTCCATTTGGAAAATGAGGCCAAATGATCCTGGTCTGCCATACCTCATACTCTAATGTAGATACAAGTGCTTTGAGTACCATGAAGCCCTCCCTTGTCCTTCCTTGGAGGCTCCCAGAGCTATTGAACTGCAATTGCTGGTTTACTTGTCTGTTACTCCCACAAGATTGCGAGTTCCCTGTGGGCAAGAACTTTCGCAGGCATCTTTGTATGCCTTCGGCCCCGCGGGCTGCCTGGCACTTAGGAAGTGCTCTGTTAATAAGGTTTGACATCTGCCTGGACAGCAGGACGGCTCTTGACAGGCTGAGAAAGCTGCAGCTGCTGTAATTATTCCTCTCTGCGCTGTGGAACTAACTTTCATCTTCTTCCAGGCAGCCGCTCACCCCCTCTTCCCAGCTTGCATCACCATTAACCCTTCTGCAGCCCTGTTCCCCCCTCTGGCATCTTCACAAAGCTGAGCAAATTACACTGTGATCGGTGCTCCCAGCTGCCGGGCTGGGTCTGAAACACACTTTCTTGAAGCTCTGGATTGGACACAATTGCAACATTTAATCTTCCAAATGAGGGAAAGGGATTTCTAGCCTTCTAATAAGCTAAATGGAAATGACTAATTAACCTAATTACTTTGGACTGTGTAGCAAAATACAACTGCGCTAAATTGGCAACCGGAGTGGTAGTGAAGGGCCCTTTCAAAGGCTAACAAAGGCGTTCATCACAGATGAGATTTTCTAATGGAGAACAGAACATGCCCATTACCTTAAAGTTCGGCATTCGATGGGACTTAAAAAATTCTTTCACAGGAAAAAAACAAAAGCAGTATTGTATCATAAAGATTCCATTCATTACCTGCTTATTAGTTATTCTGGGGAAACAGGCAATCAATCTATCTCATAGACAGAATCCTTTAAAACATTTTTAATCATGTCCTATTCAATTATACTTATTTTGTTTCGTTAGGCTAAAATCCAACGGAACACTTAAAAAGAGCATTCATCAAAGGTTTCGACAATGCGTACTACATAATGCATTGTGTTTCACCTGCTCATACCCTGTACTCTGCTGGAGTCTGATGGGTCTGGACTTAGCTGCTCTGTGTAACAAATTCATATCGAGAGATAAAGTTTTACTCGCTGGCAAAATCCTTTGAATAGCCAGATGAGCTTAGCCCACAAAACAAAACCAAAAAGCAAAGAGAAGCAAAGTGAACTAAACAATCCATTTTGGGCAAAGAGAAATGAAACTAAATTGCATGTAGCTTTCAAGTTGAGCTATGTAAAGGGAAAGCATGAAAGAGTGCTTATGAATCATTTATTCTGTATGACTTTTGTTGCAGAGGCCTTTGGGAGATAATATAGAGAAAGGCAACTGCACTTGGCCCAACTGGGCAACTCACAGTTTCTGAAAGCTTTTCCTTCTTTGGACAAATTCTATCAGGCGCAACCTGTATCAACCACAGCATATCTATACCTTATAGCTCGGTAATTCATAATCATAACTGTCATGGGTGAATTGTGCCCCCTAAAAGATATATTGAAGAACTAACCTCCTGGACTTGTGAATGTGACCTTATTTGGAAACAGGATCTTTGTAGATATAATTAAGTTAAGATGAAGTCACTAGGGGTCCCTAATCCAATATGACGAGTGCCCTTATAAGAAGAGGAGAGATATAGAGACACACAGAGGGAAGACAGCCATGTAAAGATGGGGACAGAGATTAGATGGCGCCACAAATCAAAGAATGCCAGGGGCTAATGGACACTGGAAGAGGCAAGGAAGCGTCCATCCCTACGGGCTTTGGAGGCAGGATGGCCCTTGCCCTCACCTTAATTTCACGCTTCTAGCCGCCAGACTGTAAGAAAATAAACTTTTGTTGTTTTAAGGCCACTTGGCTTGTGGTACTTTGTATTACAAATAAAATGACTGTGACCACAATCAGCTTCTATTTATTGACTCCGTGTCTTACATAACCCTGTGAGAAAGGCATTATCATTACCATCTTGCAGCTGAGGAAACAAAGGCTCAGAGAAATCAGGTAACATGCCAGAGGGCACATACACACAAAGTTGAACTTGAATCCAGCAATGTCTGTCTCCAGAGATGTGTCAACTCGTCCATCTCCATCATTGCTCTAGTTTTACAGATGGGTTCAGTCAGAACCACTTTCCAGAAATCATTTTCCATAAGGGCATCAGACCATAAGTCATTATTCCAAGCTCTGGGGCCATACTGTCCTGCAAGGTAGCCGCTGGCCTTGAGTAACTATCAAGTACTTGAAATGTAACTAGTGGGACTGAGGGACTGAATTTTTAATTATATTTAATTTTCATTGTTTTAAAATTTAAGTGTAGAAACTGGGACTTGTTTTAGTTATTGGAAAACTTCTGAAGGTGTTTGGAATGACTTGGGTCTATGAATCAACTGTTTTACCTCTAAATTTTATGAAAGCATCTAAATTTTTTTTGATGAAAATTTAGTATCTGCATTGAAATGAGCTATAAGTCTAAAAAATACATATCAGATTTCAAAGTACAAAGATATGAAATATCTTGTTAATTTTATAACTGCATATTGAAATAATAATATTTTGGCTATATTAGGTTAAAGAAAATATCTTATAAAAATTAATTGCATCCATTTCTTTTTACATTTTTTAATGTGGCTACCAGAAAATTTTAAATTACATATGTGGCCTGCATTGTATTTACTTTGAACAGTGATCCTCCAAAGTGTGCCTATTCATTTGTATTTTATGTAGCCTAGAAAAGTTGATGGCTTTCCACATCTCTGCATTTATTATACTCATTCTTAGGTATTTTGTAACTTTTTTGATTTTGGTTACTCTTGTGAATGGAGTTCCCCCTTGCTTTTTTTCCAAATATATTATTCCCCTTCCCAGTCACTAGGTTGGGCCCAGAATGACAAATGAAGGTAAATAAAAATAAAATTACACCTTTATTATTTAGATCAGGGATTGGCAAGCTACAGCTTGCAGGGCCAATCTGGCCCACTACCTGCTTTTGTAAATAAAGTTTTATTGGAACTCAGGCATCTCCATTTATTTATATACTGTGTATGGCTTTGGCAGAGTAAAGTAGCTGCCAGAGAGTCAGGCCTGCAAAACCTAAATATTTTCTAAGTGGCCCTTTACAGTAAAAGTTTGACAACTCCCAATTTAGGTACAGTCCTAAAGTTGATTGAAACAATAGGGACTCTGAAAAAGAAGTTGGAAAACTATTTTGAGCAACGGTAGCACTAGTGGAATTAGCTTCGAATTTCCTGAGATGACTCCTTTGAAGGGTACAGCATGCATATAAATGATTAAGTTCTAGGCTTTTGTTATAAAGCAAATCTACTTGGCTAGATCTCAAGGGAATTATGCTGAGTAAACAAGCCAATCCCAAAAGGTTATATACTTTTATTCCATTTATATAACATCTTTGAGATGAAAAAAAATTATGCAAATGGAGAACAGAGCAGTGGCTGTCAGGTATTAGGAATTAGAGGAAGGAAAGGTCATTGTGGTTATAAAAGGCCAACATGAGGGGTCTTGTAATGATGTAATTTTTTATATCTTGACCATCATGGTGATTATATGAATCTACACATGTGATGAAATGAAACATACACACATGAGTGCATGTTAAACTGGTGAAATCAGAATCAGATGAGTGGATTGTATCAATGTCAATTTCCCGGTTGTGTTATTGTACTACAGTACTGCCAGATGTTATCACTGTGGGAAACTGGGTACAAGAGCTATCTCTGTGTTATTTATTAAAATTGTATGTGAATCTACAATTACTTCAAAATAAAAAATTTTAGTAAAAAATATAAGGAGAAAGAAGGCCAATCATATTACCTTAGACCGTACTTCTTTGTGCTACTGAACACCCATAAAATGCAACAAACAGAAGATCGCAAACAGGATTCCTCTTATGCAGATGCTGCTTCTCACCCTGCATCGGCACCTGCCACGGGCACGCGCTGGGTAGCGCACAGGGAGCATGGGGCCCGGGCTCTCTGGAGGTGGTGTCACCTCGTCAGCATTGCCTCCAGGCGTCGTGTCAGGCCCTGGGGATGCAGGCATGGCCCTTGCGGAAAGGACCTTATAGCTGTGATCTTCCCAATGCTCATGGAATATCAGCTGCACTAAGCTGCACAATATGGAACGAAAATAGGCTTTGCCATCAGAGAGACCAAAATTTGTGTCCTGAATTTGCTTCTTGTAAGCTGTCAGACCTCAATTTCCTCATGTGTTAAATGGGAACAAATAATACATATTGCCCAAGTGAACTCGAGAGTGAAATAAGGCAATACGTTTGTTTCGGAGGCACCCAGTGCATGTGAGCTGTTACCTTATTAACTGCGGAGTATCCCAGGCTGAAAGGCATCCCCTGCTTGGAGTCTGAGTTAGGATTCACACAAGATGCCTGAGTCCCAGCACCTGTTCGTTTCATGGCAGTGCTGTGGCACCCTCGCCACATCAGCCCCAGCGGCTCGCTGAGGAGCCCACCTTCTAGCCTTGAACCGCGGCAGGTGAAAGGCAGCTCGGCTGACTCAGAGGGGCTTTCAGGAACTTCTGGTTCCCCTCACACCCTGGAGGCAGAGCCCCCACACTGCAGCATGCTCCTGTTCCTGTTCCTTCTCTGCAGGCCCAGAAGGGTGGGTTTGCAGAAGGGGCATAGGGAAAGGAATGCACCGATGTTTAACACAGCTCTGTGCTTGAACTCCAAAAGACAGCCCCATTGACTTCAGGAGGACAAGTGTCAGGAACAAACTCTGAAGATGAGAACTTGACTTTTTTCTAGGGGCCAATACTGACCTTGATGCCTCCCCAGGCCTGATGGGAGAGGAAGTCCACTGGGCTGGTGGTGCCTGTCTGCACTGGGAACCGCAGCAGAAAATCCAGCTCTGCTGCATGGACTTCCTGGTTCATGAGGAGAATCTGCAACGTGGAAAAATGACACTGTGTTTCTTTACCTTGTGGTAGCCACAGGGACCCGGAGATCTGAGGAGTTATTACCCAGGGTAATTATTGCTGCCTCTAACACTAGAACTGGCCCATAAGCTTTAGTGGTTTAACAAGGGTAGAGTGGAAGAGAGTCTATATTCATGCATATTTCGTCCGTGTCAATCTAGTTTCACCCCAAATATCAGGGTGACTTACATGCACACTGTGAATGACTGGATATGTTGGTTAGCAAACATTTATTATGTGTCAAGCATAAAAGCCATGAAGTATGTTCCTGTAATCTAATTGAGCAGATGACGCATGCAAATGACACGATCTGAGGCAAGTGTCAAAGTGACATACAAATATATGCAAGCCAGAAATGCAGATGTGAATCAGTAATGCTAAAGGGGTTCCAGAATAGGGGAGTGACTGGCAAGTGGGGGATGGGGAGGGATTCATTTGACTAAACTTTCTATAAGTAGCTTTGAATTGGATCTGGAGAAACTATTGTACGAGATGGGAATATTTAGACAGGAAGGGAAGACTTTCCAGGGAGGGGGGAATGGAAAGTGCAGAGGTGTGGCAGGGAATTAGAGAGGCGTGTGCGTGGGAGGGAAAAGCATTGGCTTGGTGAGAGCTCGTGAGTCACACCGGGAGGGGGGGTCCAAGTTTCTTTGCGAAGGCCAAGCCGTCACACAGATTGGGCGAGGTCACAGTAACATCCATGAACTCAGGCTTTGAAAGGTGCCAACAGAGTCAGCTGACTTTGAGAATTGGAAAAGGCCCTCAGGATAATGTAGGCAGTACTCTCAACTTACAGATTGAACAAAATCCCAATTCCAGGTGATTAGAGGGATACACACAAGGCAGTAGATTCTCATGACTTTTTGACATTGAAAATAACTGCAAGACAAGGGTTTCTTCTCAAAGAGGCCACAACATTGGAAGTTCCTGCTTCCCAAGCCCTTGAGACAGGCCTGCTATAGCTAGAGACAGGCCTGTGCAGGTTCTTATCCCAGGGGGAGGCTGGCTCAGTAAAGTTGCAATCCAAAGGTAAACAAACAGTGAAGGACACTCTACCATAGTTCTACAGCATCTCAAAAAACATCTAGTTATTGGCATGGCCATCTAGTTTCATCTTCAGTGTCAGTTTTGATGGATAGGGCTACGTTGAGGAGGATCTTAGATCATACAGGATCAGCAAGGAAAGCACAACGATTGATTAAGCATGTCTGCCATGTGTGGGAAACAGTAGGGGCAGCATGCACAGTACTGAGCCTTCTTGTCTGACGTCCAGACACACAATTGGCCCTCCCTATCCGTGGGTTCCACACCCATGGATTCAACCAATCGTGGATCGAAAACATTTGAGAAAAAAATTCATTTGTACTGAACATGCACAGGTGTGTTTCTCCTTTTCATTATTCTATAAACAATACAGTATAGCCATCGTTAACTTGGCATTTACGTTGTATTAGGTAGTATGAGTAATCTAGAGATGGTTTAAAGCATGTGGGAGGGTGTGCGTGGGTTATATGCAAATACTATGCCATTTTATGTCAGACACTCGAGCACCCGTGGATTTTGGTATCCACAGGGATTCCTGGAACCAACCCCCCATGGATACCAAGGGACGACTGTGCTGCGGGAAATAATGTTGAAAGAAAACTTTCTTAAGACCTGCTGTTTGGGCACTAAAAATGACCTATTTGTCTGAAAACTTCTTTAACCCACTCTTACCTGAAAGGTGAGCTGGGCAAGGTAGGTGAGCTTATCACACTCGAAGAGCCCCCGGGCGGTGTACTGGTACACAGAGAAGGTTACGCTGTCTATGAGGTTAGTCAACCGCTCCCGGAGGCTCTCGCCAGGAGCCGCCCTCTCCACAGCCTTCTGGAAGACGATATTGAACGCCTGGGGACAGAAGGCAGGACACTGGTAATTTACACAAGTCCCTTTGTATATCCTTGTGGTCTTACATGGGAAGAATATGATAATGCTCCAGCCTACAGAAATTTTTTGCCAGCATATCCTGCCAAGAAAGGACAACGGTAACAAGAAAACGTGCTATTAGCTATTTCCTCGGTTTGCTCATATGAATTATCACACTGCTATGGGCATACGGAGATGAGCCTATGGCTTTGATCAGTGAAACAGAAGTGTCCAGCAGCCACAATAATTAAACTAAATCCACGAAGTCTTTGTTGGATAACTACCTGAATAAAAAGCAGAGATAGCGTAGCAGTAACCAGCTGGGATTAATGATGCTATCCAGTAGATTATGAAATTCTTGGTGGTAAAAACAATGTTTGGTACAACTTTGTTGTCTAAAACTGACCCTTGCATGTAATAGGCACTGAGAATTTTTTTTTTAAAGAAACTAAATTTTTATTTTCTGGCAACCTTATTTCCATCTTGTGAGTGTGTGGAAGGACAGCTTAAGACCATTCAGTGGTTGATCCCACCCGTGCAGTGGCCTGAGCTGTGGGCAGTGCAGACCAGGCTTCTTGCGGCAGGCTGAGCGCTTCAGCGGGGAACTGCTGAATAGTCACAGGGCTCGCACCCGCAGGCCTTCAGACCAGTCTGCAGCCTCAGGCTGAGCAGCAGTGATTGCAGGAGCCGGAGCCGTCCATTCGCCCTGAAGTTCCTCCTTGGTCACAGTCTGCTCTCCCTTTTCAATCTCTTCAGCATCTCTGCAGAAGTAGAAACCAGGCGTGACCCCCATGGGCGTTCATGTCAGATGGTAGCACACAGGTGCAGAGCTTCCTGGGCCAGCCTGCGCTACACCAGACTCACTGAGTGGGCACCCTTGTCGCATAGGATGGCGATGTCCCCGTAACACAGAGCAGAATCTGCATTACACAGAGCAGTGGCAGACAGGCGCGGGTTAACTAAAATGTCTCTGTGGGAGGCTGCGGCCAGGCCTAGGATCGGTAACTGCCAGCAGACATGGCTCCCGGAAGGCTGCCCGGGTCTGGTGCGTGAGGGTTGCCGCGGTGAGGCAGCCAGCAGCAGAAGTGGCTCCAGAGGCAACAGCAAACTGCAGCGCAGAGTTCCTGGAGGATGTGACACTGACATCGGCAGAGTTTGCAACAGTAACAACGGTACAAGCCGCCAGCAAAAGCTTCTCTCAGGTCCTCTTCAGATTTGTGATATGGATGCCATCACTTTTCCGTTTGCAGACATACTGTTCCTTCCGGAAGTCAAGGCTGGTTCCACCGAAGTGCGTTTCTGCTGCAAAATATATGAGGACACCCTCCTCCCTCATTTGCAGGACATCAAGGCCTCCGGGCACTGTGCAGATTTCCCTTTAAATTACGATGGGAATTCAGAACGACACCACATGGACCCCTCTCCGGGTAGCACAGCAAAAGGAAGAATATTGTTAACTAATGATTTTTCCTTTTGGAAATGATCAGAATCTCAGGGTTTTTTTGTTTTTCTTCCTATTAGCTCTGTAGTCATTTGAGTTCTCGGGCGTGTCCTTCCTCGTGCCCTCTTCCTGCAATGCTGGGAGTGTGGCCTGATTTGGGTACATCTTCTGAACTACACATTATGGGAATAATAGGAAATAAAATCATACGAATCAATTTTCCACTGTTTTAAACTTAGATACCGACCATGTATAAACATAAATATTTGAAATGCTGTATTTTAATTGTGATATGAATAGAACACATCATTAAAGAAAATAAAAACCAAGGTAAAATTGGACCTTTTCAATTTTTGGCTATGTAGATTTCCAGTCTTTTCTTCATCTTTCTTTTGTGGCTTCAAGACGGAAAAAACCCTTAAGTCTTTCTAACACCAAGTATTTGAACCTCAGTGGAAACCATATAAGATTTGAGTCTCAGTATTTCTTCATTTGCAAGACGGGGAAAAAAGTGTCAATTTCTCTTTGGATTCCAGAGTTCCAGGGTGTTTGTTGTTAACAAAGCCCTTGTAGCCTGTCTCCTTCAATTAGCTTTGATTATCTTTGCAAAATCTTCTGCCCAAATTCAACCCAATCCATTGCCATGTTTGCTCTCTTGGTAGATTTTAGATAGGAATAAATAGCTGGTTAGAGGCTGATAATGTACCCCAAGACCACACAAAGGTATTTGGGAAGATTCCACTTGCAGAGCAAGTCTGTACAGACAGAATGGCTGGCTTTCTCCAGGCGGTTACTATGGCTTTTCCCTAAAACTCTGTCTTTATCAAAATGAGAGTGATCAGCAAAGAATCTCTAGTTTCTCAGTTTAAAAGTGATTCACAATTCAGGAAGAGATTTAAAGAAAATAACAAACCTAAGCACATTTCACATTTTCTTTACATTAAACTAATCTTAGCTCTCTTTTTTCTTTTCCATCCTTAAAAAAAAAAAAAAAAATTTTCTTTCACTTCTGGCATCTGAGCAGCTCCGGTGCTGGGCCTGACCCTCACTCCCAGAGCTTCCTCTAAAGGTCTCTTCTGCCCACATGGTTTCCCGTTGACTCAGACAACCCTCCTAGATACTCAGTAGATTTTGCAACTTTTTGGGGGCCCTTATCCATTGCCTTATATCTGCATTTTTTTAAAATCTTTTCACTTTTACCACTTTATGAGCAACTGAGGGTGGGGGACAGGCCTTACTCACTTTCCTATACTTCCTAGAATCTAGCCATCTCTTCACGTATAATAGGCACTGAAAAATATTTGTTGAGCGAATGACTGTGTCCTGCCTAATGCCTGAAAGAGCTTAAGCAAAGTATGAGGGATGCTCTAGACCAAGGGTCTCACACTCAGTGTCGTCAGGGGCCAGGTGTGTAAGCCCAGCCAGGGGGCGGCGGGGTCTGTGGCAACACTGAGGGCCCACGCCCATCTAGGGAGCAGCAGCCAGGGAATTCATGCTGTGTAGGACGTGAGCTCTCGGCTGCCAATCTTCCAAACTTTCATGAGATGCCAGAAATTGGGATTTGTGTGATTTCTTCTCTTTGTTTTTAAATGTTTCAAATTAAAGTATTTGAAAAGCCCTTGGAGGTCAACAGGCTCTTAGGCCTCTGGTTTGAGACCAGTGCTCTGTGTTCCACTTGCTTGTGCCTGTCTGAGGCTTCCGTTTCTAATCCCTTTGAGGAATATTATTCTTCCAGCCATGCCTCTCTGCTCAATGCACAGGACAGAGGAAGCCAGGTCTTCCATCAGTCTGCAGGAGACCCCGGGAAGGTGTCTTCTCACTCCTTGGCACCCTCCCTGTGTGTCCCATTAACCCTCGCCTAGCCTTTGGCTGAGTCTTGAAGAAAAGCTACTTTGCAATCACTTAAGTTCCATCTTAACCATGTGTTGAGCTTCCAAGTTCTTTCAGCTGGGGAGGTGATCCTGTAGTTATCAGGCTTATCATGTTTAATTTTATACCATTTTAAAATATTTTGTAATTCCCTCATATGTTGCCTTGACCCAAATATAAGGCCAAGTATTGGCTTTCTTTTTAAAAGCATAAAATATTATAAACACAGCTCATGCAATCTGCAGAGACTCTGAGTTAGGGGAAAGGGACTGGGAAAGAGTGAAATGCCATTTCCAGTTCAACGAGCCGCAGAAGCTGAAGGCCCTCTGACTCCTCATCTGCTCATCACCATTCCCACAGCTGGGCCTCCATGTGGCGGCTTAGTTGAGAACACTTCACAGAACTGAAGTGTGTGCTCTGCGTGTGTGTGTGTGTGTGTGTGTGTGTGTGTGTGAAATCCCTGTGTGTCTACATGCATATGTTCTCTCTCTCCCCTCTCTTTCTATGTGTGTGTGTGTCTTCTTTGTTGGGTCAAACCAAAGAAGTTGTTCAGAAGTTCTCCACCACCTCCTAATGCCTCTTCAACTGTGATCCTTTGATGATTCCCCTAGGGAGAAAGATGTACTTTTAGAGATGCACTTAAAATTTATAGGTCTTTATTCTTTCATGAGTGAGGTGAGTTTAGTCAGCACTTACAATCTGCGAACGTGCTTGGTTTTAGGACTATTTCAGCAACCATAAAGCAGGAGCTTTGGGGATATTAGAGTGATAAGAGAAATAATTTAAACTTGGTCTATTATTATTGTCTGCTTTGGACTTTAATCAATACAAATGACATTCACATTTGATTATCTCTATTATACTTTAAGTTCTTTGGGGACAGGGATCACTTCTTACATTTCTTTGGTATCCTCTTCCATACAGTCAATAAACACATCATACGTGCTTACTGAATGAATGAGGCTGAGATTGCTGTGGAGGCCCCAAAGTTCCAGCCAAAGTTACCGGTGAGTCATGTAAGACCCAATTAAAGAGAGGAGGATGGTAATACAGGTCTAAAGGTAACGTAGCTGCTCTCCTGGCTTTGATCTCACAGATCTGCCACAGCTAATGAAGCACATGGATGAGCTCTCCTGGAGAGCCATGTCAGCAGTGTCATACTGCTTTACTATGATTATGGGGAAACTTCAGGTGTAAGTCACCTTGAGAGAAAACTGGTACATTGGATGAATCTTGCTGAGGTCGTTCATGATGAAGTAGAGCAGAGACGCTCGGGCAGCAGCCGGCCGGTAGTGCTCCCGGGCCTCATTGATTTTCGCTTCCGTGACCTTGGCCTCCTGCACCTGCCGGAAGAATAAACAGTCCACTGTTCAAACCAACCAGGGCTTCCTGAGAGCTAGCTTGGCCTCTCTGTGTGAGTAGACATGTGTCTGTGTGTGGGGTGGAGTGAACTGGGATGGGGATGGTGGGCAGAGGGTTGAAAGGCTACCACAATATTCCTTAACAGAGCTCGAGTGAGAAAGGAGACAGTGCACGTCTAGTTCTTCATGAGGGTGAGGGTGTCATTTCTTCCAGCTGGGAAGTGTGCGCCACGCAAGTCTCCAATCTCCATCTCTAATGAGAAAGATTTCATGGAAAAGCAAAAAATATATGTGACTTGAAAATGAACTAGACTGTCGAGCAGTGGAAATCCAGAGAAAGAAGCATAGTATAATTTTCTTTTTTCTTTATTTTTATGAGATGGCTAGTATGCAAATTCAGAAAGAAGGTCTCTTTCAACGAAATATTCTGTTTTCGGAAAATTTCCTATCACAAGTAAAAATAAGACAAGAGACCTGAGCATCAGGGGAGAGATTTCCGTTAAAACGTGCCGCTAAATACAAACCTCAATATGCTCTGCCCTTATGCTCCAAAATACAATGAAACTACTGATAACTGCGGGAATACCACGTAAGAAAAGGCAATCATCCCTATTGAAGATGGTCTCAGAATAAACAATTACAAACTCTGGGAGGAAGTGTTACCAAAGGGGACAATTACAAGACCCTTTCCAAAAACAAAAACAAAAGAAAAAAACAAAAAGCCCCAGAAGGCTTAACATCTCAAGAACTGAAGATAATTTAACAACCTAAAGCTCACCATTGAGTATGTCTAAGAGCAGTAGACATAAAAGAGTGCCTAAAACAAGGACATTATAAAAAAGAACAGGCATACCTGAAAAAGAACTAACTAGAACTTCTAAGAATAAGAATATAGTTATTTAAATGAAAAAAGTGTGCAGGTCAAATAATAGACTAGAGTTGAAAAGAGAATAAGCAAATTAAGAGAGATCTGAGGAAACTGTTACAAAAGCAGCTCAGAAAGAGACAAAGACGGATATTAATATTATATATATTAAAGAAGTTTTGAGACTTGGTGGGTAGAATGAGGTTTAAAATACATCGAACAGAAATAAGCAGAGAATAAAGAGAATGAAAGGGAGGCAATAGTTGAAGCTGTAA
The DNA here is from genome assembly GCF_020740605.2 of Lemur catta. Lineage (NCBI taxonomy): Eukaryota > Metazoa > Chordata > Mammalia > Primates > Lemuridae > Lemur > Lemur catta. The sequence goes on from NC_059142.1 coordinate 7,724,338, forward strand.
TAGTTAAGAATTTTTCAAAGTTGTTGAAAGGACAGAGCTCTGACTTTGAAGAAGCTTATCATTCTTAAGAATAATACATAAAAGATAAATACTCACTAAGTAGTAAAATTTTGGAGTATCAAAGATGAAGAGAAAATGCTAAAAACCACTGGAAAGAAAAGACGAAGTACCTATAAAGGAATCGTAGTTAGACTGAAAGCAGATTCTTAATAGCAACAACGCCATAAGGCATTTTATAAAACAATAACAGAAGATGAGAGGGAATGATCACAGTTAAAGTATTAAAGTACTCTAAAGTCCTCACATGGTTTGGAAGAGCCTAGATATATTACTTAATTTTAGACTTTGTTTTATATATACATAAATATACACACCTCATATATAAAATGAAATAAGTTTTTAATATATAAATAAAGCAAGGTTAGTTAATAAAATAAAAGTGTGAATAGATTTAAAATCCACAAAGCATAAAAGAGGAAGGGGGATATAGGAAAATTAAGAAAAATCGAGAAAGGAGAAAAGAAAGCATGATTAATAGAAAACACAAATTAACATAGTAGAAAAAAATTCAATGTATCAATAATGTTAATAAATGTAAATTGGTTAAATTCAGTAGTTAAAAGGCAAAGATTCTCCAAAGGGGGTGGAACTGAATAAAATTCATGTAATTGCTCCGACTGGTGTTATGATAGGTTCATAGTCTTCAACCTCACCTGAGTCTTTAATGCTGTTCATTAATCTCCATGACTGTAATCAACTTTTATTCCCATTTTCCACAACAACTATTGTAAACCTTCACCCCCTCCCCCAGGCCCCTACCTCACCACTATTCCCTCACTCTCTGCCGGTGAACTTGACTCATGTGTTCACAGATTATATATTAATAGAGACCATTGGGAAGGAATTACCTTAATTTATGCTTCTCCCTTCATTCTGTTAACTAACTCTCTGTTCTACCCCAGTTGCACACATGGACCCACGAGCCATTTCTAGACTGTTGTTTGCCCCCATTCCCTATCATGTTGGGAATTGACTCTCTGTCTCTCTAAATATAAGCTTATCTGTCACCTGAATTATAGTCCTCTAACCAAGTGTATTAACCACCCACTCTCATTCCTGTAGATTCAAATCCTCTCTTCAACTACTCTTTTCCCTTTTCCTTTATAATCCATGCATCTTCCCACCCCCATCTTAGCATGCTCAGGTCTCCCCCACCTCAGGGGAAAAAGCCTCCAAAGATCCCATGACCTCCTTAAAGTCCAACCCTTTCTGTCTACCTCTTCATGGTTTTGCTCTTTCTCAACTCTCATTCTAATGCAATCTGGTTCTGCTTCCATTACTTCACCAAAACCATTCTTTTCAAGATCATTAATAACTCATTTTTGCAAAATTCAATGGCCACATCTCAGCCATATATTATTTGAGTCCTCAGGAGCATTCAGCACCACTGTCATCATTTCTTCTTGAAATGCTCTCTTTCATCATCCCTTATTGACCTGCCTTTTCTCTCATTTCTGCCCTATTCCATGCTGCACGTCCTCTGTACTCTCAAAATGTATTAGTGGTCCCCAGTGCTCTACTCTCAGTCTTATCATTGCATACACCTCTCCTAGGTGACATTTTCCACACCCAAGAGTTCAATTATCGACCACTTGCTGATGACTTTCAGGACCCTAATGCCACCCAAGACCATAAATGCAAGAACCTATAGGACATTTCCATGTGAATGGCTCAAAGGCACTCCAAACTCAACATAACGTGAACTAAAACCATCATTTCTTCTCACCTCCAAACTCACTTTTGCTCCCCTTCTTCCAGGGATTGGTACCAATATCTATCCAGATGTTTAATCCAGGAACCCAAGTCTCTTCCTTGACTGCTCCTTTATCCAAATGCCATCATATCCAATTAATTAGCAATTCTACTTCCTTAATAGCTCTTGAATTTGCCCTCTCCTTTCTGCCACCACTGCCGCTCCCATAACTCAGTACACTGTCACCTCTAATTTGAATTCATGCACCTCCTATTGTTTCCTCTGACTCCTGAATTATCAATCTGTTTTACAGATTGTAGCAGATCTTCCTAAAGCACAGATCTTGCCATGTTACTGTCCTGTCTAAAAGGAAAAAAATGCCAAACTCTTTAATGATCTCCGACTGCCATCCGGAGAAAGCCCAATCTTCTCAGCATGATTTTTAAGGCCCTTCACAGTGGCAACTCAGGCTACCTTTCACGGCTCCTCTCCAGGGGCCACTTCCAGCCCCACCTGCTCTATGTTCCGGTCACACCAGCACCAACAGGAAGCATCCCCCTCCTTCCCACCCAGCATGGGTGGAGTCCGCCTCCTTTGTGTGCTCCAAGCTCCCTGTGCATCTGCTACCTCAGCCCTCATCACTGTTTTCTAACCGTCTGTTTACTTGTCTTTCTCCCGTAGAGGGTCAGGTGCTGGAAGACTGGGATTCTGGCAAGTTCCTTGGTGCATCCTCAACTTTCATCAGAGACCTTGCAATATAGTAGCCTCCAAATAAGTATTCATTCTCATTCATGAATGAGTGAAAAAGAGAAAAAAGAGCAAAAGAAAGGAACAATAAAAGGGAAAAAAAGCTTGATACATCCCTAGGCACAGAGCAGGTGCTCAGTAAGTGTTCACTGATTTTAAAGAAAAGGATAAAGAAAGAAGGGAGGATGGGCGGGGAGCCGAGATCGATGTGGGTGAGCCCATCCTCTGACTTGCTCCATCTATGTGAGTTGGATTCTGTCCCCATCTCTCCTGCCCAGCACAGCGGAACTTCTGCCGTAATTCCTTTACACACTGCTCATGCCCCCACCCAGAGACACAGAAGCCACGGATGGCTGGAGGTAAAACCTGATGGCCGCGCAGCAGCTGCTAAGCCAATGCTAGGTTGGACCTTCCTCTCTTCAGTCCTGAGTTGTCTGTTACCCCAGAGTGGGCATGACCTGGTTTATCTGCCTTTACCATCATAACTTTTCACGTTTCCTACCTTGTCCTGACCTGGGACAAAGTCTTTCATATTTGGAGAAATCCCAATAATCTAGCAATACGTGTATTCCCTCAAAGGTATATTGCTCCTGGACGCTGTTACAGATACGCTCTCTCCTGCTCAGAACCAGCACCTTAACTGTTCTTCCGATCTAAGAGCAGGACCGAGACTGCACGAGGCCCTGTGTAGGTCTGGCAGTCTGCAGGGAGTGAACCAGGGCTCGGGGCCCTTCCCCGTCAAGTCTCATTCTGTGCGCCCCCACAAGGGGACTAAAAGCCTTCTGAACATTGTGAAATATAAAGGAAGAAAGCTATATGTTGTACCATAATTGTTTCCCAGGATGATACGGTTTTTGAGAGCTGACTTTCCCAGGAAGTCATTGAAGTTTTCTCATTAAAATCAGACTTATGATATTTTTGCAGTCCAGCGGGTTTTCTCAGGATGTAGTCAGGCCCAAACCAGTCAACCTTCACAGCAACTGATTCCTGAGCTTCAGGGCAGTTCCACAACTATCTGAGGTGTCGAGTTTGAGCTGCCTCTCCCTGCACAGAATACCAGGCTCTGCACAGACTTAAGGGCTCATCGAATGTCTGTGGCGTTGAGATGTCAAAAGCATTTCCCGAAAGGTGGGAACTCCATAATCCGGGAGGCAGTCATTTCAGAAATCCTGCCTAAGTGGTCTTTCTAGAAGAAACTTGCTAAGATGGAAAAACCATCTGTTACTCTAACTTCTTTTTTCTAAAAGTCGGACTCAGGGACAAAGAGGAGAGGAGATGGTAGGGGGACTCAGCCTCCCTGCGTTCCTGGGGTAGCCAGGGAGCCTTGCCTTTTTCTCGATCTCCGCGGCAGTCTGCTTGGTGACCTCGAGGCTCCCAACCAAGGCTGTGTCTCCCAGGAAGTTCCCAGATGCTGAGGAGAGGCGAGAAAGCAGGTTGTCTTCCAGCGTCTTGAGGGTGATTTTGAATCCATTCTGCTGTTTCGTGAGATCAGACTGCAAACATCAAGCAAGAAGGAGTCAGGCATAGATGCCCAAAGCACCCAACTCTCGGGATAGGTCTGAATGAAGAAACGAGCACGGGGCCAGAGTCCCTTCCCGTAGAGATGGCAAACTGGAGGCGGAAAGCAGAGCGCTTGAGACCACGAGCAGAAGAGGCAGCAGGTGAGCCAAAGCCCGACTGCACCATATGCCAGGCACGGGACCCTGGGCCAGTGACCCTCGTTACACTCCCAGGGCCTCAGTGGGGACAGTCCCCGTGCCTCTCGCAGGATTTTTGTGCTGTGCTTAACACAGCGCTGACACAGTCAGCGTTCCCTAAATGGAACTTATTTCTGTGACTAGGAGGTAGAGTCTAGCTCTAGTTCTCTGGAGGGTCCTCTCTATCGACACTTTACTGCCCCCAGATAAACAGCTCTCCTAAGAATTACTGTTTTTTTGGAAAACAAAACAAAACAAAAAACAATAGAAACAGGCTTGTTACAGTTTAGACAAGATCGTTGCAAGCAGGCTCCTCCAGGGCTGGAGCCGGTGCTGGTATCCAAGCAGATCTCAGCTCACCTTCCCTTTCTGAGTGTTTGTTCCGCACCCTAAAGCACTGGACACTTTGTATTTTTATTTTCGGGGGTGGGGAGTTAACTTCAGGCGGCTGTAGTTTCTTTGCCTTTGTACAGCCTTTGGATCTACGGAAAAAACAGCTTTCCTGTTGAAATCTCCAGCTACGGCCACCCTGGCCTATCTTCTGTGTTTTAAAAACACGTATCTCAATCCTGTCTTAGCACTAGGATTTGATGTTCTCTCTGCTCAGAATGCTCCGTGCCCACAAGGGTTTTAAAGTTATTTAGAAAGTAGCTCAGGTGCCAACTCCTCACAGAATCTTTTTCTCACCACCACAGTTTGAATTAGCCCTCTAGCTTTCTGGTAGGACCCTGTTTTATTTTCTTAAAAATTCTTATCACTACCTGAATGACATTATTTATTGGTTTACATTCTTCTTTTCTTTCTTTTTTTTTTTTTTTTTGAGACAGAGTCTCACTCTGTTGCCCGGGCTAGAGTGCCGTGGTGTCAGCCTAGCTCACAGCAACCTCAGACTCCTGGGCTTAAGCGATCCTCCTGCCTCAGCCTCCCGAGTAGCTGGGACTACAGGCATGCGCCACCATGCCTGGCTAATTTTTTATATATATATATATATATATATATATATATATATATATATATATATATATACATATATATATATATATATGCTTTTAGCTGTCTGTATAATTTCTTTTCTATTTTTAGTAGAGACGGGGTCTCGCTCTTGGTCAGGCTGGTCTTGAACTCCTGAGCTCAAACAATCTACCCGCCTCAGCCTCCCAGAGGGCTAGGATTACAGGCGTGAGCCACTGCGTCTGGCCTACATTCTTCTTTTCGATGTTCCTCCATTAGACCGTAAGTTCCATGAGGGCAGGGCCATGGTTTTCCTTGTTCACTGTTGACTGCTCCGGACCTATAATCTTGCCTGTTAGAGAGTTGGTGCTCCACAGGTATCTGTGCAATAAATGAACGATTGGAGGAAGCACGGTCCCAGGGAACCCTGAACTCAATTTCTTATGCATGGGAATTTTGAGCTCAAATAATCATGTTTAAAGAGAGGACAACAAGCATGTTATCTGCTATGGACTGAATTGTGCTCTCCCAAAATTCATACATTGAAGCCGTAACTCCCTATATGACTGTATTGGAGATGGGGCCTTTAAGGAGGTGATTAGGGTTCAATGAGGTCATAAGGGTGGAGCCCTGGGCCAATGGGATCAGTGCCTTCATAAGGGAAATCAGAGAGCTTTCTGCATCTCTTCACGCATGCTCGAAGAAGAGGTCATGTGAGGACATGGCAAGAAGGTGGCCACCTGCCAGCCAGGAAGAGAGGCCTCACCAGACACCAGCCATGCCGACACCCTGATCTCAGACTTCCAGCCTCTAGAATTGCGAGAAATAAATGTCTATTGTTTAAGTCACCTGGTCTAGGGTATTTTGCTGTGGCAGCCTGAGCTGACTAAGACATGGCCCTAAAATGGTTGAACCCATTTCTGTTGTCCTTGCAGAATTTCATTCCACTGAGTTCTGGACGTGGGCGTGTGCACGTGTGTGCACTCATGTGATCAGAGGCCCTCATGGTTGTAGCCTGTGCCAGGCCCTGCTCTTGGCCACAGGAGTGTCCATTCTCCCAGCGGTCTTTTGCATCTGTTCTTCCACTCACCCCATCCTTCTTTGCCCAGCGTGGTGTTCCCAGGTGGCTAGATGGGGTTGGCATTCTTGTGAGGTCCAGCAGAGCCCACCCTGCTCAGCCCAGGGAAAAAAAGCCCCTCCCACCCCTCTCAGGGCGGGGTGCCCTGCAGGATCTAGTGGCAGAGCGTTTTCTCCCTCCCGTTCTCAGGGAATACCCGACGCACCTTCAGCTGCTCCAGGTCTGGCCTCTCCATGCTGACCACGGCAGCCAATAGCTGGTCCTCCAGGCCGTCCCTGGTCACGGTGAAGTTGATCAGAGTGGCCTGGGCCTGCAGCTCGGGCTGGTAGTGGGGGTTGGCCAGCTTGGTGTGAAGGATGAGCCGGAACTTGGGATTGTAGTCACATTCTTTGTCTCCAATTTTAATGAATCTGGAACAGAAAGGCTCATGTGAAGTTGGAGGCCCTCCTGGAAGATTTGGTCAGGGACAGATTCTAGAATCTTTTTTTTGCAAGATCATAGCAAACAGTATTGCCATATTCAGATGGATTCCTCCTAAGCATGTCTAGCATGAGCCGCAGCATCCTTCCTTGTCCTGATGTGGGAAACAGGTGTGCAGGGGGCTAGACTCTCCCACGGCCACCATGTTCGGATTTCACTGTGCAGCTCCAGGGAGAGCCGCTGCCATTGTGTCACGGTAGGTTAGCATTATATATTACGAAAAATTTCCAGCAGATGGCAGTGAAGTGTTTGGAGGAAGGAGAAACTTCCTATAGTTTGGTGCTTTGTAGGCTAGCACTAAGGCTTACTTTTTCTGATGGCTGACAGGGGAATGACTTCTATGGGAGAAAATGACTAAACAAGCAAATGAGCACAACCTAAGGACATATAAGGGCAATTTATGGCCTGGGCAGCGGGTGAGGCTCTGTGTCAAGCAGCCTCCATGACAATCATCGCTCCCTATGGTGTGAGCCGAGTGCCCTTCTCCTCCCTCTCGTTTTCCCTCCATGCCGTCTCCTCTCTCTGCCTCCCTCTTGCTAAGCCCTGGTCACGCACCGGCACCCCAAGCAGCAGAGGCTCATCAAGTTGACAAGGAGCCGAGTTCTCGGAACTCAGACAACTGGCTCGGATAAAATGCTCACACTTAAAAGTCAGTTAGCTTTTGGGCCACTTTCCCTCTTAAGTTCCTTGCAAATTGTTCCCTGTGGCCATTTAAAAGGAAGTCAGTGAGGACATGGACTGACGGAGACAAAGTCATTCCAGGAAACTTTCTCTAGGAGACCAGGGCAGCGACGTGGCCTTTTGCTGGAGCAGAGAAAGGCAGGTGCCGCAGGGAGCAACCCGACATGAGCTGAGGACAGGGGGTTCTGGGGAGAGCAGACCTCTCCACGGGTCTAACCAGGACCGTGAACCGGCTCCTCACAAGGGGTCAGCAGCACGGCTGGGTCTTACCGTCCTTTTTTAATGACTTCCCTCCCAAGCAGGGGTCCCAGCACAGGATCGATGGACTCCTCCAGGTTTTCAATCAGCACTGCAGCTCCAGCTTGCAGGGCACGCTCTATGGTCTGCAGGTAGCTGGGGAGGCAGGCATGAGTCAGGCGGTCTGTGCCGGTGGCGAGGTACGGATTCAGAGGCAATTTAACAAGACAACTGTGGCCTCTGAGGCGTGGTGGTAAACACAGAAGCACAGCTATTTGGAATGTCTCCTGTGGCCACTTTTTCTTTTCTATTTAAAGTCATATTTATGTGATTTTGTACATTTCTAAAAACAGGGAAAAATTACAAAATACAAAAAAAACATGAAAATTAACCATAAACCCTCCATCTGTCATTAACATTTTGATGTTTAATGTGTATATTTGGATGGATCATATTTTCAAGTTTAGTTTTTATATTATTAGATTCATATGGCGTCTTATATAACCTGGTTTTTGTACATAAAATGTAAACATTTCCCCATGTGATTAAATATTCTTCCATACAATTTGTAATGACTGGGTAGTAGACCCTACTGATACACCTTAATTTAGCAATCAGTTTACAACGATCTAGCTTACTTCTAACTTTTCAATGTTATATAGAGTTTAATAAACATGCGAATAGGTCAGTTTCCCCTAAATCATTTTATAAGTTTGATGTAATACAATTCTCACAAAAAATAACAATAAACCTTTACTGAACTGCACCAAAGATCTTAAAGTTAACCTAAAATGATATCCTGAGGATGGTAAAGGGAAAAAATGATAGTGAGGAAGAGGAGGGACTCATATTATCAGTCTTAAGTATTTTGTATGACTTCAACAGTACAGGTGTGTAGAAAGATGTCTTAAAGGACATCGTATGCCAAAAAGTTAGCAGTGTTTTTGAATGATGAATTATAAAAGTTCTTATTTTTCTTGTAACTCTTCCCCCTCCAGTTTTCTTTACAATGAGGACACATTACTTTTGTAATGTGAAATACCACAATAAATGTTGCTAAATATGAAGCTAAATAATTACAAGATGGTACAGTATTAAACAGAAAAGAATAAAAATCCTATTTAATAAAATAATTTAATATATAGCAAAGTGACATCTCTAATTAATCAAGGAAAGGATGGAAAATTTAATAGGTGGTATTGGAGCGACAGCTAACCACTTGGAAACTTAGTCTGTACCTCATCGAGTAGCTTAAAATATATTTAAGTTGATTGGATTTCGATGTAAAAAGAAAACCCATAAAAAACTAAAAATGTAGATGAATATTTACATAATTCCTGGAGAAGAAAGACTTCTCTAAGTATTATCTAGAGATGAAATGAGTGACAATTCAGATCAAGGCTAAAATAAAATGAACTGCAGCATGTCAAACCCCACAAATAAAATGAAAAGGCAAATGAGGTACTTGAACACTCATTTTCACTCACGTGACGAAAGAAGACCAAACATATTACTAATATATATAACACAATATTTGTATTCAAGTAACATACAATAAATCTAGAAAAGTAGTCAATGGACACAAACAGAGAATTAATCGAACAAATATTTATCGAGGGCCTAGGATGTGTCAGGCAGTGTGTTTGGTACAAGAGACATAGCAATGAGTAAAAGACACACGCTTCTGTCTAAAATATATTCATTAGTTCATTATAAAGGAATACTGTAATAAAAGTTTGGGGAGAAGGACAGGGTTATATGACTCTGTGATTGAAGATGAAGATAAAAATATATCATGTTATAACTCATCATTCTTTTCTCAACAAAATTCACTCTGCAAGAAGGATCTGTTTTAGTATTTAGTATTTTCTTTGCTTAACTGTTATTTTTAATGTTACATGTTTGATTTAAATGACACTGGGTGACCTAGACCTCTGGGAAAACATGCTTGGGATGTGGCCAGAGCAGGACACCTCACTTTGGTCGTCACATGCTGAAGTGGAGCAATCTCGGGTTTCTAAGTAAGGATGACCTGGGTTCAAAAATATTGCCTCCATCATTTTTAAAAAAAAAATTATTAACTGATATATATATATGTATATATATATGTTTTTTTTCTTTCTTTCTTCTTCTTTTTTTTTTCCTTTTTTTATTTCAGCTTATCATGGGGGTACAAAAGCTCAGGTTATATACATTGTCCATGTCCCGCCCATCCCCCTGAGTTAGAGCCTCAAGTGTGTCCATTCTCCAGACAGTGCACCTGGCACTCACCATGTAGTCATACCTCCATTCCCTCCCCCCACCCCCCACCTCCCCGAGTCAGCACCTTCAAGCATGACGTCTCACTTTGTTACCCGGGCTAGAGTGAGTGCTGTGGCATCAGCCTAGCTCACAGCAACCTCAAACTCCTGGGCTCAAGCAATCGTCCTGCCTCAGCCTCCCGAGTAGCTGGGACTACAGGCATGCGCCACCATGCCCGGCTAATTTTTTCTGTGTATATTTTTAGTTGTCCATATAATTTCTTTCTATTTTTAGTAGAGACGGGGTCTTGCTCTTGCTCAGGCTGGTCTCGAAGTCCTGAGCTCAAACAATCTGCCCACCTCGGCCTCCCAGAGTGCTAGGATTACAGACGTGAGCTACCGCGCCCGGCCAACTAATATATTTTTAATTGTAGTAAAACACAAGTAAAATTTGCAATCTTAACCATTGTTAAATGCATAGTTCAGTGGCATTCACACTGTTTTGCATCTGTCATCACCATACCTTCACAGAACTGTCCTTGCCAGACGGAAACTCTATCCCTGTTAAACATTAACTCCCTGTCTCCCTCCCCTCCCCAGCCCCTGGCAACCGCCATCCTACTTTCTGTCTCTATAAATTTGACTGCCCTAGGTACCTCGGATGAGAGGAATCCTACAGTGTTTATCTTCTTGTCACTGGCTTATTTCTCTAAGCAGAATATCTTTAACATTCATCCATCCTGTGACACGACAGAATTTTCTTCCTTTTAAAACTGAATAATATTCCATGGTGTGTGTATGCCATGTTGTGTTTATCCACTCCTCTGCCAATGGAAACTTTGGGTGCTTCCACCTTTTGGCTATTGTAATGCTGCTATGACCATGAGTGCAAAATTTCCATGACTTTTAAAATGGTATATTCTTGGGGAAATTGATTAACTTCTGTAAACCTCAGTTTCTTCCGATGTGAAACGGAACCAGTAACACTGACTTTACTGGCTGTGTGGACTAAGGAAATCACTTGGCACAAAGCCCCTAACGCCAGGAATGACACATACCAGCCCCCTAGTAAATGATGTCAGCCTCTCCTCCTCTCCTCTACTGCTGCTTCCTGTTTTCCCCATGTGTCCCAATGGCCTGGAGCAAGAGACGAGTGCCGAGATGACAAAGCTAAGCTGTGAAGGGCTGATGAAGCGATGAGTGAGAGACACTGGGGCCTGGGGCAGTGACGCCGGGCAGTGCTGGCCAGGCGCTGTCCACATTCGTGTCTCTGCATGAAGTAACCTCCCCGTCTTGCATGCACAAAGCTGCCTGGCAGGTACCAAGGGCTCTGAACGTTTCATGTCTAAGTCAGGGGCTCCCAACCAGCTGAAATACCCACTGTGCCTCAGGAGAAGGGAGTTTGGCTTGTTCTGTGTGGCTCTAGGGCAGAGGGCAGAGGTGGGGACGATGGATGGAGGATTGTTAAGGGAGGTCACTTTTGGCTAAAGCAAGGGAGACTTTGTAAAACGCAGAGTAGTCCGACAACAGGACTCGAGGTTTTGGGATGCAGGCAGTGTTTGAGGAGAGATGGGAGAGTGAACACTGGGGACGGTGGAGAAAAGACCCACGAATGGGCTGAGAGGCTGCAGCGCACAATGTCTACGAGAAAGAAAAGCAAAGACTTAGTGCCCAGGCACCTTCCATCGAGATGTTTCCTAAAGCGGGAGGACAAACAAGCCTCACGGGGAGATCAGGAAAGCAGAAACACTCCACTGGGGCTTAAAATCTGCTCACAGTGTTATGTTTTTCCCTGCACCAATGGCAAAACCGGGAACTTTTGTGCTCAGCCACTTACCCTTTCTGACCAACCTGGGTGACCCGGAGATCTTCACCGTATCTGTTCTTGATCCACTTGATGCCTTGCAGCTGAGGGTCCACCATGAGCGGCCAGCGCTCGCAGTGGACGAGGATGGCGGCGTTCTCCACGGACATGCGGTCTGCAGGGAGGCCCTGGTTCTGCCAGGCAGCCACGTCGGCGTCGTCCGTCAGCATCCGCAGGGGGTCCAGGGCCGGGGTGACCGGGATGGGAGGCTGGAGAAGAAGAAACGCCACCCCACGCTCAGAACGGAAGAGCGCTTTCCCAGCGTGGCGGGGCAGTACACAGGATTTCACTGAATGACATAACTTATTTAAAAGGAAGATCAACATCCCCCTTGAAGAGTGCTTTTCTAGCTGTGTGATTGTTTCTGGAAGCAGGTTCTGTTACAGTCCTGATGGTGTTTTTGCTCTCAACAGATGAATGACAGCAGAAATTCAGCCTGCGTGACCGGCTCTTTGTTCTTCAGTATCTTCACCGAAATCAAGTTTCTACTGGATCATTCCTGCGTTACTCTACACCCTCCTGCATGCCCTCCCCTATGGCAACAGCGCTGCTTTCCTGCTACATTTCTGCCTTTCTCCTGCCTGCCCCATGCACCAGCGCCCGGCCCATGCCCAGTGGGTTTGCTCCGCCTGCACCAGTCTGCACAAACCACTCTGTCCTCTCATCTATGTCACCAGCCTTTCAAGGGCTGAAGGGGCTTACCTTTCCCCGTCCCGAACACTCCATGCCCAGGGCCACTTGCAGGACCCCTCCCTGCAAACCCGCCTGCTGGTGCTGCCAGACCTGAGAACTCCCCGCCGCCACTGCTGTGCCCCTGCAGGGCTCCCGTGTGTGCACTAGACCCTTCCTTTTCTTCTCTGATACCCTCTCTGCTCACTTAACTCTTTTACAAGCAATCTTTTTCATTGGTGACTCATTTTTTTTCCAAATTGAGGTAAAAGTCACACAACATAAAATTAACCATCTTAAAGTGCACAATTCAGTGGCAGTAGGTACATTCACAATGTGGTGCAACCATTGGCTCTATCTGCTTCCAAAACATTCTCATTACCCCAGAAGGAAACTTCGTATGCACTAAACAGTTCCCCACATGCCTCCCCCCACGTCCTTCTATCTCCAGGTCTTATAAACTACTAATGTGTGCTCTATCTCTGTGGATTTTCCTATTCTGGACGTTTAACATAAACAGAATCGCACAATATGTGACCTTTTGTGTCTGGCTACTTCCACTTAGCATATGTTTTCAAATACCCTCTCAACCACTTCATCTGTTTCCTCTCTGAGGTTCGTTTTGCCCAGTTACCTCAAGAAAACGTCTCCAGTTCACCTCCTGTCCCTCTGTTTGTATCTGCTAAGGGCACAAATGGCCAGCGCCAACCTCCAAAGGCAAATCAGCCCCTTGGGGGTTCTTGTCCTGGGATCGGAAATGTGTTTAAATATAATTTTCCCCCATGTAATCATATGTATTCTATTTTATGTGCTCAGAAACATTATGCTGAGAAGAAATCACAGGCTTCACCAGACTGCCAAAGAAGTTCATGGTGCAAAAATGCTTAAGAACCCCAAACAAAGGCAGAACAATCCTCACTAAGCTGCTACTGAGCTCTCTTCATCTCTATTCATCCAGTTAATGATGGTTCTTTCAACAATTTCCTTTTTGCACAAGTGGTTAAGATGAATAAAATAGCAGCTTTATTTTTTGTTTATTTACTAGTACTGTGACAGTTTTTAAACCACCATTCAGCAAATCATCAGGTAAGTAGGGCTGATCTGGGACAACCATCACCATACAAACTACGTTTTGCGTGCTAAGGACCCACCTACACAAGGATTTTGGAATCCCGCCCTGACTTTACGTTGTGGACTTTTGGGCTGACTCTTACCATAGCTGACTTTTGTGAACTGAATCTCCTCAGCTGGACTGAGGACTCGCTGAAGGCATCCTGGGCTTGAATGTCTTTTGTGCCTCCCATCAGCGGGGTGCTAGGACACGCCAAATACAGTGTGCATGTGTGGACCGCTGACCGTGAGCGGTGTGAACGTGCCAAGGGGATTCACTCTGATGATAGGGTCCAGGTGTAACTTTGAATGTCCTTTAATCAGAAACTAGTATCTCCTCACTTCATTAGGTTGTGGGGAGGGGTGTTGAGGGAGGAGGTGGGAGTAAATCCACCCAGTTACACAGAGAGGACAAGCTGCACAGCCCGGGTGAGCAGCACGTGAGTAGCTATTTGTGAAAGCATGCACCATGGAAGCAGATGGAGCTGCTTTCATAGGTGTATCTGTGGGTCGTGGGCACAAACTGTGCAGCTTTGGGGCCTAGGGACAGGTGCCAGGAAGAATTTGGAAAAGGGAACTTCCCCGACTGCTCCCGTGTTGTCTGGCTCTGGAGCAGGGAGAGCAGAGAGAAGCACAGGGTTCCATTGGTGTCTCCCCGGGCTTTTCCAGCTTTGAGGAGTGCAGGAGTCGGCCTGCTGGGCAGAAGACAAGCATCCCCATGGGGGGCCTCATTAAGAGGTGAGATGCTGTGTTCGGATGGCCTAGGGCAGCAGTCCCCAACCTTCTTGGCACCAGGGACCAGTTTCCAAGGTTGGTGGGGGACAGGGGATAGGGGGAAGTGGAGCTCAGGCAGTGATGCCAGCAATGGGGAGTGGCTGCAAATGCAGAGGAAGCTTCTCTTGCTGGCCTACTGCTCACCTGCTGCTGTGGATGCCCCCACACAAGTTTCATGGAAGACAATTTTTCCATGGGTGGGGGGTGGCGGAGCTCTGCTGCCCAGTCCCTAACATGCCATGGACCTGGGCCAGTCCGTGGCCTGGAGATGGGGGACCTCAGGCCTAGGGGGCAGTGGGTGACAATGCAGGGCAGAGTGGAAGGACTTGGGTGTGCAGGCCTCATGTCCGGTGCTCAGGGGGTGGCGGGTGTGAATGTGCAAGAGGGCGCTAGAAGATTTGAGCTAGTATTGTCACGAGATCTCAGTGATGCCCCGGGCTGCTGCGATCAGGAGACGTTCAGGCCTTACGTACTTTCAGCTGGCTCAGGTAGGGTCTCCAGGTGTCGTCCATGAGGCTCTGCCGGTATTTCTTTGTGAAGAAGCCGAGGTAGGAAATGAAAGCCGTCGTAAGTAAAATGTCTCCACACAACGTCCTTTCCTGCTGTTGGAAGTTCTGCACGGCTTCTGCCCACCTCACGTTTTCAGAAGCGAGTCCTCCAACCTACCATTTCAAAGGCCAGAGAAGAGAGGACTCGTCATACCGCCAGCTGCAGAGCTGAGGGTTCAGTCTCGGGTAACGTGCATTGCACGTTTTATGGCAGGAAGACTCAGAACACCATTTATGGGGCCCTTTCCATCGGTGGGGACTTGCACTGGCTGCAGCCAGCATTGCAGAGACAAGCCCTCGCTCTGTGCTACGCGTCACGCGGGCTGTGGAAAGATGACAGGTTTGGAACACAGGCTTCCAGCTCTACCCTTTCTATGTGTGGAGATGGATACCACCCACCTCAAAGGGCTGTTGGTCATACGTGTTAATCATTTAGCAGAATGCCTGGTCCAGAAAACATGTTAGAAAATTAGGCACCTATCCCTTCTCCTCTCCTAATGCTGGGGAAATGAAAATAAATAAAATCAAGCCCACTATGAATAAATATTCACAGTGGGTGGAGAGACAGACACGGTAATGGAGACACAGTGTTAGAAGTACTGTGAGGACGTGGGCGTGTACAAAGCACCACGGGCTGCAGCACAAGTCCCGATTCCCCGGCCCACTTTGGGTTGGCACAGCTCTCCCCGGGCACATTGATCCTGGAAGGAGAGCCATCCTTCCTACAGAGGACTGTTAGGCGTATGGTAGAGCTTAGCTTCTGTGTTAGGACTTTTCTTTTATTCTTTCCTTGAATGATGGCATTATAGACTATCAGAGCTGGGAGAGACCCTAGGGATTTTCCAATCCAACCATTCCCACACCAGTTTTTAGATGACACAAAGACCAAGCATCTCGCCAGCATCTCTAGGTTTGGTAGCCCGATCATCCTGATGCCTCCAGCAGAGCCCACACTGTCTCCCGTGAAGACTGAC
Organism: Lemur catta; assembly: GCF_020740605.2. Lineage (NCBI taxonomy): Eukaryota > Metazoa > Chordata > Mammalia > Primates > Lemuridae > Lemur > Lemur catta. The sequence continues at coordinate 7,740,141 of NC_059142.1, forward strand.
TCCAAAAATTCTCCAGCCAGGCAGAGCAGGCTGTGCTAAGTCTGGAAACCAAGCAGGCAGCGGAATGGAAGGCAGGCCAGCTAGGGGGTCTGGCGGGCTTCTTGCACACTGGCAGAGGCACTGTCTCCAAACCAAACTGTTTGGCTAAACTGATCATCTCCAAACTGTGCAGCAGCTGGTCCAACAACAGCTGCACAGACACACACCTGAGGCGTGGCCTCTCTCCACTGAAGCATGGCTCCAGTTCAGTGATAGCTGTGACTCACTGCTTTCTAGATTTAAAAATCCAACTTTGCCATATAAACAAACAGTGGCTGGAATAAATGTAAAAAGGTATCAATTGCACTTCCCTTCACTGGTGAGGAAGACGCTGTAGAGACTCCACATTAAAGAGAAATCATGTCCAGTGGACTCTGCTTTGCAGGATCTCTGCCGGCATTTGTGATGAGAAACACAAGCCATGGAGAAGTAACAAAAAAGCCACAAATTCTTTGATACTCCTGTCATTAAGGGTTGGTGTCTATACTCTCTCCCCTTGAATCTGTGACTGCTTTGACTTGTAGAATACAGCAGAAGTGACATTGTGCCAGTTTTCAGTCCCAGGCCTTAAGAAATTGGGGCTTTCCACCACCTGTCTCTTGGAACACTTACTCTTGGAGCCCTGAGTCACTATAAGATGTCCAACTACCCTGCTGGAGAGACCACATGGAGAGTCCCCAAGACTACGTGGAAAGGGAGGGAGGTCCAGCTGAGTCCTCCCTTCCAGCCACCCCTGCCAAGGTACCAGACACGTGAAGGAAGTCACCTTGGACCCTCCAGCCCAGCCTAGCCACCAGCTGGGTACCACTGAGTGGCCCCAGTCATCACCACATGGAGCAGAAGAACTGACCAGCTAAGCCCTGTCCAATGTCCTGACCCACAGACTAGTCAGATATAATGAAACAGTTATTATGTTAAATCACTTAAGGTTTGGGTAATTTGTTATACAGCAACAGATACCCATAACACACATACCCACTTCAGATCTTCAGACTGAAGACTTGTCTTCTCAGAAAGGCCAGAGCCTTTGTATGTGTGTGTGCACACATGTATGTATGTGTGTGTATGTGTGTCTTCAGAAATGCTTTGGGTCAACAAGTCCCATTCTTTTCTGCTTCTAGCTCAGTTCCTAATCTTTGTCACACCCTTACCATCAAGCAGTGCATTGATAGGAATTTCCCAGTTTGCCTATAAAATGCTCGCTTTGTCTTTCATTGCTTCCTCTGGCCGACACCCGTGCATGTGAGCGCGACCTTGCCTTGCACGGGCTGCCTGAAATATCCCGTGCTCCCACCCTCCCAGCCATCTCTATGGGAAAACTCCTTTGACTGGATCAGGCATCCACACTTGTCTCAGGACTCATTCCCTGCACCCCAGCACACTTTAATATTTCCCCCCAAGTCAAAGAGGTGCTGAGCTGTGCTCATCTACTTTGCACCTCTGTAGCACTTGACAAGCGCAGCTAATGTAATTACAGCCTGGGTTGCCGAGGCTCATGCTCACCAGGCGGTTGGCAAGGGAGATGGTGCCTGCGGTCACTTCGGCTTCTTGCTGACATTTGAGTTTGTCCGCTGTTGCTTTCTCAAACTTGGCTGTGAGCTTCGTCAGGTTTTCATTAAGGTGCTGTTTGGGAAGGAACACAAAGACTGTTAGTAATTTCAGCCCAGGTCACATCTAGTGCTTCTGAGATGAGGATTCACGTGGAGCCGATTTTGAAGGAAGTGCTCAGTGGGGACACCCTAAGGGACTGGGGAAAAGCAGGGCTGGGAAGGAAAGGTAGCCAAAGAAGGGGCGATCTCAGGCAGAGTCCTAGGGAGGCATTCAGCTTGATCCTGCAGTGGGAGTGTGGAGTTGAAGTCCAGAGATGTCTCGACCCAAGGTGGGAGAGCGGAGCTTCTGTGCTCCAACACCTCAGTGGTCGAGGTGTTAAAGGCTATGAGGTGTGATGGACGGGGAGGTCAGGAGGGGTGCATGCATTTTCCTCTCCTTATATTAGGGAAAATGGTTTCCAGAAGCCTGATAAAGTAATGTAGGGGCTGCTATTAGAAGCAAAAACATATCAAAGCCTGGAGTTGACACAAAAATGGTCAGCAGCATCCCAGGGTGGGCCTGGGAGGACGACTGACTGCACCTGCTGCAGCTGGTCTGGGACTGGGCTACCTGGAACCCAAGTATCTCCCTGGATCTAAGGGCCTGGAAGTGTAAGTTTCACTGAATCTCATCTATTCTCTCTCATTATCACAAAGCATAGGAACAGTTTTTAGAAAGATGTAGTTTCAATTTTTTCCAACTTCGTTAAGAATTTAGAATTGAAAAACATAGCTTTTGTTTCCCTCAGAATATGTGTTTGCATACACAAAGACACAAGGACATACCACAGATACCTCCAAATATACCTCCTGTCTGTGCAATAACTGGCATTCAGGCTGCCTTGTTGGCCATCACTAAGATACAAGAGAAATCAACTTAGGGCCAGGTTCATACAGCCAAGTAGTTTGCAAAGCAGGTGGCAAGCTATTTGGTTAATGATGGCAAACTGGCCATGCCTACTCACCTCTTCTACTTCCCAAGACTCCTGTAAAATGACATGAAGTAATTAAGAAAGTCATAAGCCCCTGACACCAAGCAAATTAGTGAGGGCCATTTGGAGGGTGAGGGAGTACAGTAGATTTATGGAGGACCACACTAACAGAGGAGTGGAGACCGTGGGAGCAGGGTGGGGGAGCTGTAACTCAGAGTTGGCCACAGTTCACCAAAGGGGAAGCTGATTGGTCTGCAGAGCCCTGTAAAAACTGGAGATTGTGGAAATGTCAGGTGTGACTGAGGGGGAAGCTGAAAATAGGAGGGTTAATTGGAAGCCTATTGTTGCTGTCCCCATATCTCCATCCACATGCCCAGTATGCAATGCCACCAGGCACCTCTGTCACCAGGCAAGAGAGTTGACAGAGGCAGAGAAAAGGTGCCACATTCTGACATTTAGGACGCACCCAACATAACTCATTGGATCTTGACAACAAATCCCACCAGTCAACTGTTCTGCTCTTGCCTGCTATAATTAGCTGTTGATTGCTACTCTTGTAAACATGAAAGGATAAGAAGACATCAAATGAAAACCTACATTAAGAGAAACAAGAAGAAAAAAAGATTTGAGAAAAAGAGAGATAATTTCAGTAACAACAACAACAGCAACAGCAACAATAAAGTTAAAACCCTTCACAATTAGTGTCTCAGAGGATTCAAGATATTTCATCCATGAAACAAGAACAGGATGCTATCAAAAGGAAGAGAGAACAAAAAATCTCTTGTGGAAATTACCATTATTGTTAATGTAAAAAATAACAAATTCAAAGGAAGGGTTAAAAGATGAAAGGATAAGAAAACGTACAGTGACAAAAAGATGTGAGAAAACGGAGGACCAATCTAGGAGGTCCAACATTCAACCTGTATGCATTGCAGAAATAGATTAAAAAGAAAACAGAAGGGATATTACCATAGAATATAATAATAATTTTCCAGAGCTGAAGAAAATAAGTATCTATATGTCAGGCATAATGAATAGAAAAAGAATGACAGAGAATCAGATCTATGTAAAGCTTCAGACACCAAGAATCAAGAAAAGGTTGGAGGACTTCCAGAAAGCGGGGGGAAATGGTGCATGTACAGAGGAATGGGACCCGACTGTTCACTTCCCACCACACAAGAGCACGAAGCATTCAGTATTCAATGGCAAAAAGATTAGCAACTCAGAACTCAATACTCAGCAAAACTATTCGTTCAGTTTAGGAATAAAATAAAGACATTTCTAGACTATAATTATTCAGAAAATTTATGTCTTACTTTACTTCTGAGAACGTTATTTGAGAATGAGCCATAGCAAAATAAAAGAAGAAAACGAGAAAGAAGAAGGAATAGATGGGGTCCAGGAGTCTCCAGAATGGATTCAAGAAAGCAGTGACACATGTTTATGCTCCAGTGCTGATGGGAGCTCTAAACCAGGGACAAGGGAGAAAGACTTGGGGGACAAAAGAGACCTTCGTAGAATACTGAACAGAATGGAGAATTTAAAAATAATGGAGGTTAAAGAAACTAATAGAGAGACAGAGAAAGAGAGACAGAAGGTAGAAACTCCAGGGGGAAAACAGGTTTTATAAAAAAAGAAATATAATTACAGTGTACCACTTAAATCTGATAAGAACAATATAGACATGTTCACAGAATAGAAATGAAATTTATTGATTTTTCAGCTTTGTGAATCAGTCTACGGACAGAGCCTGGGACACTCAATTTTGGCTACAAAAGGGAATGTGGATGTTCTCAGTCTTGGCAATTATTAATACAAAGCAGGAGTCTGATAAGTAATGATAACAGAAGTTGGGAGGTAGAAGGAAGGGGGAAGGGCTGAAGGCAAGGGTAATAAACAGCTTTATCTTGAAAGTTGAGGGCTCCAAGGAAGCTGCCTCTATGTAATGGGACAGGAAGTAAAGGTTATATCCAGTAAAACTAGTTACCATAACCATATTAGGAAGACATGGGGATAGACAACTCAGCCCCAGCTAGCTAGCAGGAAGTCAACTACCTCCATAAGATATTAATACATCAAGAAATGGAGATAGCAGCATAGCACAGGGGCACAAGTCAGAAATGCAAATACGCAGAGAATGGAAACTAGTCAGATGAGTCTAGTGTTGAAAAAAATCAAAGTCAGTGGGGATTATGGCAAAATGCACAAAGCCATCTGCTTGAATGGGAAGCTGCTACTTAACTCCAGGGTCAATTAATCTTTTGATTATTTTTAGACTGGCTGGAAATCAGATTTTTACATAAAAGCTCCTGCTGTTTTAAATATTGGCAATTAATTAAATCATTTGCAAATAGTATCTGTGGGCCAAATAAAACACAGTTAAGCCTCTAGGTAGCAGGCTCTGATGTGGCCTCAACCGTCAGTTGAAATAGATATCAGAATTAAAAGGATTGCTTTTTCTCATTAGGAGTCCTTCTCTACTATGTGATGTTTTACTCTGTGTGTGACTATACACTCAATGAAAATGCCTTAGTTGTTCTTATTACTACTATTTTTATAAATTGTAACATTAACGTATGTTCATTATGGAACAAAAGAAACTACAGATTATCAAATAAACAAACAAAAAAAACACACATCCAAAATCTAGCATCCAAAGATAACCACTACTGTTAACATTTTTATGTATTTCCATTCTATGTATAGTAATTAAGTTGAAATTATATTGTACAATCTGTTTTGAAATATGCTTTACTTCCTTGACTTTATGTAGCTTGAAAATAAAATTGTTTACTTGGGATTATCCTAAGATCCTAAAAGGAAGGCTTGAGCGTGGGTGTGTGAGGCTGCAGTAGGCCGGCAATGGCCTCAGCAGCATGGAGAGAAGAACTTTCTTGCCCCGGGTGGGCCTGTGTGCTAGGGATGGGTGTTCGCCCAACTCCTCTGTTGTTAGTAGGGAGTGTCCACATTCTTGGGATGTTGACAGACATGTGTATAAGCAAAGGATGGAGAGGAGGTTGTTAAAAGCAAAAATACATTTTTTTTAAGAAAATATTTTGGCAGAAAAGAAGCGCCTTCCAAAGGTAGCCAAGAATTTTTAAGATATTCTTACTGCTTTCACAGGTTGAGTGGGCCTGTCAATGTGAATGTTGGCTACTGAAAAGGTATAAACATTTTGAAAACATTCCCTTTGCACCAACTGTTCCTTTAGTTAAAATAACTTGAGTCAAGAGTCTTTGAAAATGTAGTTCTTATTACACTTTTCTGGGAGAGACTGAAGAATATGAAAATTAGTGGGAGATATTTTCCCCCCTCAAAAGCGGGAATGGGGATGTTATGGTGTTTTGTACTTGGTGTTCTTTGAAGGGGGCCATTGTTATGGTGATTATCGCCTGTTTTAAGTAAACTGGTCCATGACCATCGGGACTTATAAAGCAAGCCGTTGAGAGGAGATGGGTCGCTTTACCAAACTATCTTTTTTAAATAGAGAGATTGGTTGCAAAGATCTTTTCAACTAGACCCTTTATCCAGAGATTTTAGTCTAACAATCAATTAACCCACGTTGCATGAGGCATGTGGCATGTTTATGATCCTACCTTTCACAATTGGTAAAACCCTCTGTATCATCACGATAAATTTGCAGCAAGAATCTTATTTGCCTAGAATGCACATGCAGATTTTAAAGATCCAGAAACTTTTTTTGGCTTGAACTTGATCACAGCAGTGATTGAGTCCGTGCACGAGGCTGCACACACAGTTGAAAGGGACGGGGGTGGGGGGTGGGGTGGGAGGCGCGCAGCAGTGGCAGAGTAGTTACAGTGGAGCCTGGAGAGGCGGGGGCAGTTCCTGCTGCCCCAGCATTGCGGGCTGGGCTCTGGGCTCCTGTTTTACATGCGTCACATCTTTTAATCTTCACAGCAGTCCCATGAAGCAGGCACTAGTACTGTGTCCATTCTACTTCAGTAAGCTGAAGTTTGGGCATTTTAAAGACCTTTCTAAATATTACAGCTTGGATTAGAACTGAGGTCTGTGGACCGACACATTTTTAGCTGCTACATTCTCCTCCAGGATTCTGATTTCTACCTGTCACTTTGGTCGTATCCATTTTAATAAGAAAGGTGAAGTTTAAGGGTGTGAAAGTAAGTAATTGAAAATCTATGTGATTGGAATTTAAAAATATTTCAAGCATTAAGGGAATGTGATTATGGGACCTGAGTCATGTGACAGGCAGCTGTAACCTTTGTTTCTCTGATTAGATTAGCATTCTTCCTTACCTACATTGCTTTGTAAAATGTTGTAAATGACTAACGGGTGCCAGGGAAGACCCATTTCCTCTTCACTGTTGATTGATCTTCCTTAGAGATTAACTTCTCTCTTACCTTCCTCACACACAAAAAGACTTCATGACCATTGGATTGTCTAAGATGGAATGTTAAATATACCCTTGGAAATTGGGAAGGAAATTGAAACAAGCTGTACGGAAAAGAAAACAACTAATTAAATTTTTGTAACTCATAAACCAGCCTTGTACAGAAAATGTTATAATCCTACTGAATTTCTTTGTTTTCTGCCTAGATAAGCAAGACCCTAACTTTTAACATTGGAGCACTGACCCTATTTCTCTGGAGTCTGTGTTTTCCAGATGGTTGTTCTCAGCTTTTTACCTGAATAGACTCTTTAAATCTGGGTTCTGATCCTTTTGATTATTTCAGGTTGACAAGGGAAATCTTCTCTCCAAATACGTGTGAACCCAAGGTCACCATTCCCATCCCCTAATCCCAAGTGAAGTAGATATAGCAATAACATCTACATGGGGTTTATAAAAGCTAATGACCCTCACAGTTTTGAATTTACAGACAAGGGACCGCCACCTAAACCACAATATGTAATTTGTGGTTTGTAGTTTATTAATAAAGGCTTCCATAAAACAATGCAGATAGCATAAAACATGCCCACATGTCCATGCTACTGAGAGTGAGACAGGCAGACAGTTGCTAGAACTGATTGTATAGTAGGTACAAATGGTGAAGCAAGGCAGCTGAAACCTGCATTTCAAAGGGGGGAAAAAAAAGAAAATCAAAATTTTAACCTTTTGTTCCTCACTATCAAATGTGCAAAAATGTTAAATTCATTTGTGGCTAATAAGATGAGAGTTGGCTCCATGGGTGATATCGTTCATCTATTGTATGTATCTGCCTGTTATCTTTTCTTCCCTCTGGGCAAAAGGAGAAAACCTTTTATGACCAGAGCTGTAAACCAATGGTCCATTGGAACTGTCTTTCTTAGCCTATACAATATTTGAGAAAGAAATGTGAAAAGTTGCCTCTATTGAAAAATGAGGAGATTTTGCATACAAATTTGGTTTTCCCACTTCTCTTTAAAAACTGTAACATTAGGGCCGGGCGCGGTGGCTCACGCCTGTAATCCTAGCACTCTGGGAGGCCGAGGCAGGTGGATCGGTGGAGGTGAGGAGTTTGAGACCAGCCTGAAGAAGAGGGAGACCCCGTCTCTACTAAAAATAGAAAGAAATTATCTGGACAACTAAAAAATATATATAGAAAAAAAAATTAGCCGGGCATGGTGGCACATGCCTGTAGTCCCAGCTACTCAGGAGGCTGAGGCAGGAGGATCGCTTGAGCCCAGGAGTTTGAGGTTGCTGTGAGCTAGGCTGATGCCACGGCACTCACTCTAGCCAGGGGAACAGAGTGAGACTCTGTCTCAAAAAGAAAAAAACAAACAAACAAACAACAACAACAACAAAACTATAACAGTAGGCATTGGGTGATGGCTGGAGGCTAGCTGGGAGGATGGAGGGAGGGCTCTGGGTTCACTCACAGTGATCTTGGCTTTGATGGCTGCCAGCTTCTCCTGGGCAGCTGTGAGGTCCAAGGTGGCTTTGCTCAGCGCTTGGCGCTTGGGTTCCACGTCACAGAACACCTCGTAGAACCTCACAATGTTGATGACCCAAGAGCAGAGGCCGGCAGCTGCATAGGACTTGGTGGCCACAAACTCCGGATTGAACTCGGGGTCTTGCAGGTATGGCCTGATGGCTTTGAGGCAGTTCTCGTGAATGTTCTCTTTGTCGAAGTTGATCAGCGAGTCCAGGAAGCCGTCCACTTTGGCCATGGTGACCTTAGCAGCCTTCCAGCTCCGGTCCTTGGGCACCTTCCCCCGGGGGGCCGTGAGCACCATCACGGCAGCACTGACGTTGCTGACGGCCAGAGGCGGAGAACCAAACGACTTCAGCTCAGTCAGGTTTGTCTGCAAAAAGGGAAGGAGATCATCAGGGGAAAATGAATGGGCTTGCCTTGTCCTTGACCACTGATGGAGTTAGGATGTGGAGTGATCAATCTGAAAGGGCTGTTTGAAGCCAGCAGCAGCCCTCTGAATTTTAAACATCGTGACTCATGAATAGGAAACCAAAGCTACTCCCCAGTGGCTTCAGATTTCCCCGAATGGTTAGCCAAGACTCAGCGCTGTTCTTTCAGTATTTCAACTGACTCGCAGCCCATTAGAAACACACAATTATTTCACATTCAGCTGAAAAATATAAGGATGCTGACATACTCTGAAACATGCAGCATGCCATGAATAAAAGATAAGGTTATTATAAATTAATTTCCATCTTGGATTGAAGAGAATAGCACTGTAACCCAACTCATTTTTTTTTTCTTTAATTAAACTGCTTTGTTCCATGAGCTTGTTCTAACTACACTTAACTGTCCTGATAGCAAAGCAGCATTTTCTGCCAAGAAATGATTCAGACAGAGAGCGAGGTACAGCCCGCGAGTCAGCTGCTCTGCCTGGTCTCAGGCTTGTGCTTCGCTCCAGGTTCCGCTTACTCCGGAAAGAGACGGCTGAAAGAGTTGATCTTGGAAAGTCACTTCAACATTCCAGACCTTGCCTCCTTCATCTGTAAATTGGGGACAGGGGGACCCATTAGTCTGTACATGAAACTGTGTCATAGGTGCATATGGTTGATTTAAGGCTTGCTAGAAGCCTGTGACCACGTGTAGGGAATGCTTATGTAGTTTTCTGTTGCCTCAGTAACCTGAGTACTGGTTTAACTTTCTCGTGCCGGAAGCAGGGCTCAGTCACCATGGACAGTTTCCGATTCTACACCACACCCAAACGGCAAGCCCGTGGCCGGAGATGATAACTCAGGGGCTTCTCTCCCACCTAGCAGACTGGCTGCCTGCTTTCCTGCCACTTCCTCCAAATGGACCATTCAGGAATTTCCTCGGGGACTTAAAGGGACCCACACTTTATGCCCATATGCTAGTTGCCACGTGATCTTCTCTCTCCCTGCCTGACTCTTTCTCGTGTGACCTGTGGACGGAGGACTGTCTTCCTGACTCATGGAGCCCTCCCTGCCCGGCCTCTGTGAGTACAAATCTTTGAGCTTGTTTCCTGTGATGGAAGGGTGTGGAATTTGTGCCTTCCGTCTGAAGAACCCGGGGCTGCCCACACCTGGTTTTCCCTGGGATGCTGGGAGAACACAAGGTTGACCTTCCAGCCTCAGAGCCATGGTCATGCAGGCAAAATGCAGAGGAGAGCCACAGGGCGTCTGCCGTTGTAAACAAGTTTCCTGTGTGAGGGGCTCCTGGTCATGGTGTGAACAACTGACATTAGGGTGTCTCCCAGGTAGAAGAAGTATCTGTGAAAACACACTGTAAACACCCATGCCCAGCTCCCCTTCCTTTCGTGTTGAAAAAGGTTGCTGCTACCTGCTCTGGCTCTGGAACCCCAGCTCAGCTGTGGGCTCTGAAAATACTATGAAACCACTTTCTTTCAGGGCTGATTTTGTAAGTGAGCAGAAATCTTGATTTCAAAGAGTAGGTCCTTGTGCCAAATTAATCTGAGGTGCTTTTGAGCCTAGAAACCCATAAACAAGAGGGATTATTTCCAATCCCTAACGGAAGCACCGAGGAGGATGCTCTATTTTCTTTTGCAACGGTTTTCACATCTGGTCATGACGAACCCGGCAGGGCAGGAGTGAAGGCAGCGCAGGTGTGAGGAATACCGGCACACCTGTGGCCGTGGCCCCTCGGAGGTGAGAGAGGGCAACGCCAGAAAATACCAACAAACAGAAACAAAGAATGCCACAACTGTGAAATAGCATAAGTTAAGCAAAGTACAGAGATGAGAATGAGTTTTATAACTCAGATATATCATTGCTAATATTTCGGTGTACAGTAACTACTTCTAGTCTTTTTCATACTCATATATATTGATAAATTAATGATGACTCTCTTGGTTTTAGTGACAGAAGACCTCGCTGAAGTACAGAGGGGGTTTCCTCGCTCAGGTGTCTGGGAAGGGTGGGTACGGAGCCGACCGTAGGCATGAGTGGAATCGTGTTTTGAACGTCTGCAGGGCTCTGTGGACTTTTTTTTGCTTTTGTGGCTCCCTGTGTGTGGGTTTCCTTTTTACACTCTGGTTTCTTCGTGTTGGAAGGCACACGGCCTAACTCCCGACCTTGGGCCACCTTCTCCCGCTCTCACTGTGCCTTAGCCACGATCACCTCCTTCTCTCAGCGTATTCACTTGCCAAGCTCGTTGCCACCTCATAACCCTGCCCAGAACACATCCTCCTAAGCCATCCGCATGGCTGATACCTCTGCACCTGCCAAGATCTCAATTCAAAGGCCCCCCACTGCAAAAGAATCAACTGCCAATCTTCCCTTCTTAGTTGTTTCCCATTTAGCACCAGGAGGATTTCCTTCAGAGAACTTGGAATGACTACCACCCTTCCCTTGTTGAAGTGCTATGACCCTCTTCCTCCTGACAGCAGGGCCCCCCATCTACCTTGTTAACCGTGGGAGCCCCAGTGCCTAGATGAGAAACTGCGACATAGTAAGTGCCCATCAACGTGTGTGCTGGGTGATTGGATGGGAAGAGAAGGGGAAGAGACTTTTTTTCTCCAACATAAGTCAAAATTTAAAAAGCCCTAGGAAATGATCTTACTTAGTTCAGAAGGGATCCTCAAGCCAATGACCTGGGGGCAGGCAGATGTGGTACTCTGGCACTGATAGAAACACGAAGCTGGAGGAAATATTTTTCAGGAGAAGGCGGATGTTGCTTTGACAGAGCCAACATTGGCACGCTTGGCTCCACCCACCTCTGCCCTAGGGCTGCTGTTCTAGCTGTGGCCTTGGCCTTCACCCTCTCCGCTCTCCCCAGGTATCTACCTGATAAATTCGTTCTTCAAGCTTTCCTCAAACTGCACCTTCCCAAGAAGGCCTCCACGATCCCCTTCTTTAGGACTGCAGCCTCCACCTCCTCCCCCTTCCTCCCCACACGCCCCCGCCTACCTCGGTTCTCTTCCCCACTCTGCCCCACAGCATCCTGCGTGTTCTACTACACTGTGCAAATTGCCTTTTTATTATGCTTATTTTCTCTTGCTCCTTACTTCTGCTAGAATACGAGCTTTAGAGAGGCAGGATCTTCATTCATAAATGTGTCACATGCACCCAGAGCAGTGCCTGGCACAACAAGGCAGTCAATAAGTCTTTGCTGAGTGAATAAATGAATGAATAAATGTGCATGCAAAGTCATCACTGGACAAATACTTATTTAGTATGTGTCAGGCGTTCATTTTGAATGATGAGGATACGGCAGTAAATAAGAAAGGTAAAATCCGTTTGCTCATTCGGGTCAGGGAGACAGGAAAAAAAGAGATAAATCTTTGATATTTTGGATACTGGAAAAAAAAAAAACCCACCAGGGCTAGTGAGACAGAGAATTCTTGGGATGTGACGACACCACGTCAGCTAGTAGGGGAAGTCTCTGGGAAGGCCTCTGTGACGTTGCAGCTGGGACCTAAGTGAAGGGACAGAGCTCCACAGACCTGCAGGGGGCTGTTCCAGGCTGCTGAGTCGCAGGTGCGAAGGACAGCGGCGGGAACAAGCTCGGCCGTGACTCACGGTGCAGAGGACAGTCAGGGGAGTGGTGGACGTGCGAGCTGGAGGTGATCAGCTTCAGGGCCAGACCAGGAGGGGCCCCGGAGGTCACAGGGAGGAGTTTGAACTTTATTCTAAGTTCAGTGGGAAGCCACGGAGGGGTTTCAGGCAGGAGTGGCATGATGGGGCTTATGCTCTGAGACATGCCTGCTGCAGTGTGGACGCTCTGTGGCAGGGCTGGGTGGATTTGGAGACAGGAGTTAGGGGGGTTGCTGCAGTTGTCCAGGTGGAGGCTGAGGGTGCCCTGGGCGAAAGCTTTTGCAGCGCAGAAGGTGAGAAGTGACTGGACTGGGGACATGTTTTGGAGATAGTGTAGGCAGAACTTACTGACAGTTTTAAAAAGAGATGTGAGAGAAAGTTACCAGTTATTCTTCTTACAGAGGATTTTTAAAAAGTCTGTATGTGGACAACCCACAGTTTACCTAAAACTCATCTAATTTCTGGAAACCTCAGTCATTTCCAAAAATTTACCTTATGGAGACTGCTTTGCTGAACATTCTTCTATAGAAATCTTTGTGAAACTCTTAGATTAGTTCTCTAGGACCATCTTCCTAGAAGTGGATTTGCTGGGTCACAGGGTAGAAACATTTTTAGTGTTCTTAGTACGTACTGTCAGATTATTTCCCAGAAATGTCAATTCCAATCATCAGTGTCTGAGAGAACCTATATGTACGTCCATCCTTTCGACACTGGGTAGTATTTAAATTTTTTTTCAACTTGATAGGATGACAATGGGATCACAACATTGGTTTAATTCATATATGCGTATATATTACTAGTGATGCTACATATTTTTTTCATGTTTATAAGTGATTTGAATTTCTTGTTTTGTGAAGTGTTTGTTCTTGACCTTTCTACTGGGCTATTCGTCTTTTTCCTTTTGATTACTGTAGTAGTTACGGCTCCTGCAGGCAAAAAGATGACACAACACACCTGCCCTTTTGAGGAACTATTTATAAGACTAAAGGAACTGTTTATAAAAGTGCAGATTGAAGAAACCTAAGAGAGAGTGTGTTATCCTGGGGTAGCAATGTTGGGTGGGTGCAGCTGGGCGGCTCCATGTCCATCCCTGAGGAGACACTCAGGAGGACCGGCTGCAGCACCTGGAGGAGGACAGAGCCCTCGGGGAAGGAATCCCACAGGACCTGCAACCCTCGGCTGAGGGCAGGGGGAGCCAAGGAATGAACAGCTGGGTCTCACCCTCTCCCCTCACCCGTGAGCTCCTGGTGCACCCCTTGGCCAAAGGTCCAGGAAGCTAGAGCGCAAAGGCAGCCCATCCATGCGGTCCACACACCCGTCTCCCAGGTCGGGGATAAAATAGCAGGAAAGGGCAGAGTGTGGGTGGGTCAAGGAGAGGAAGGGAGAGGAACAAACAGGAGATTTTCAGAACAATTCGTGAGAACTTTTTATATGAAAAGCATATTTACTTTTCCCCTATATGTTGCAAATTTCTTTTAAAATTTTGTTGATGGTATTTAGTGATCTATAGAAGTTTAAAGTTTTTATTTCATCACACTTAGTAATCCTTTTGTAAATGACATGGTCCTTTGTTTCTATGCTTAGAAAGACTGTTCGCATACATAAAAATTGATCTGAAAACTTACAAGAAGTTTTCTAGCTCTTTTACAGTTTCATTTCTTTCTTATTCTTAACTGTTTTATAAGGTAATTCTATTTTGTCCGTTTATTAAAAGGGTGCATACTTATTGTGGACTATTCAGCAAAGATAAAGATGAAAACAAGAATCATGATTTTACTATCCAGAGATAAAACATTATCTATGTCCTGGTGTGTTTCACTGAGTAACTTTCTTTTTCCTGTCTCTGTTAGTCTGTCATATATATATAATATATACATACACCCATACATTTATATGTATGCACGAACATGTGTAATGTTTACATATGTATGTATGCACACATATGTGTATATATACGGATACATATCAATCACTGTTTATGCTATTTTTGAACCTAGTTTTTCACTGAAAATGATATCTTAAACCTTTCTCATGTCAATTATTTTTGTAGAATATGATTTTCAATAAACAATGCACAATTTTCTCTCATTCAGATGTGCGTAATTTATTTAGTCAACTCCATATTGTTGAACGTTAAGGTTATTAAATCTTTAATAGTTGGTTAAATGATAGGAACTTTTAATGACACTAGAGACAAATATGCCAAAAATCAAATTGGAGTTCATTTATACTTGTATTTAACTTACAAGCAAATTGGAGGAACAGTGACATCTTTATAAAATTGAATCTTCTAATACACAAACTTGGTATATATATTTGTATATATATATACAAATATATTGTATATATATATATATATACACAATATATTGGTATATATATTTTTTCACATCTTTTTTATATTCTTCAACAAGGATGTGTAATTTTCTTCACAGTTTCAACAAATTTCTTTACACTTATTTGTACCTTATATTTTCGTTATTTTGAAAATATATTTCTTAACTGGCTATTGTGGATATTAGGAAAGCTATTGCATTTTGTAATTTATTTTATAATGGGCCCCTATCACCTTCCCTTTTGTTTGTTTTATTATATTTTTATAACATCTATGAATAATGATACGTTTGTGTGCTATTTCACAATATTTATGTAATTAATATTTTTTACTTATTATTGCATTGGCTAGGACTCTAAGACAAATTTTTTAATTCTATAGTAAAGGGGGTTATCACTGTACTTTTCCTATTTTAATGGCAATGCTTGTAGTGTGCCACCATTAGATGGAATGTTTTGCTCTTGGATTGCTAGCATCTACTGGCAAAATACTCAAATATCCTTTTATTCTGATTTTACTAAGAGTTGTAGTAAAAAATGGATGTTGAATTGTGTTAAATGCCATTTTGACATTTCTCAAGGTGACTATAGAGCTTTTCTCCTTTGATGTATGTTTGGGTATGGGTCTACAAATAGCCGTATATACTGAGTTAACCTTGCCAGTTGGTGGCATATTGTTTGACTAAATCGCTGCAGCCAATGACTAGTATTTTATGTAGATGTCTTACACCACTACTCATTAGTTAGATTAATCTGAAGTTTTATCTTCTTGTGATATATCTATCACTTTTAGTGTTGAGCTTATCACATAATGAAGACACTGAGAAGTCCCATAGGAAAGAAGTCTGTCCAACTCTGTTATCCTAGAATTCCCAATGTTATTTGACTATCAAGTCTATTTTTTCTATTACTTGTTAATGTTAAGCTAAAAGACAAATGATAGCCTGGGAAAAAACATTACAACGTATACAGCAAGGGATTAATGGCAACAATTTAATTTATAAAGAATAGCTATAAATTAATAAGAAAATGGGCAAAAAATCTGAAGAAATACTGGACAGAAGAAATCTAAATATTTGAAAAGATACCCAGTCTCATTAGAATGAAAACATTTCAAATTAAAATAAAAGTGAGAATTTTTTACCCATTTGAGAAAAATTTAGATGACTGGAAATATCTAAGGTTGGCAAGGATGTGGGAAGAGTAGTACTCATGACTATAAATAAGAACAGCCAATTTGGTTAGAAACTTGGCAGGATCTATTAAAAAAGGGCATATTATTTGTAGCGTCCTATTGTTTTCATAACAAATTATCACAAACTTAGTGACTCAAACCAATATGGACTTACTATCTTACCCTTTAGTCAGAAGTCCTAAAATCAAAGGGTTGGCAGGGCTGGTATCTTCTGGAGGCTTTCGTGGAGAATCTGTTCCCTGCTCTTTTCAGCTGCTAGAGGTCGTCCTCATTCCCTGCCTCATGGCCCCATCTCGCATCACCTTTTCTCCCTCTGCCTTTGTCATCACATCACTGTTACCTTCTTCTTTGACCTTCTCTCCCCTCATCTACGCACCCTTGTGATTAGATTTAGGGCCTGCCTGTATGCGTGCACACACACACACACACACACACACACCACAATTTCTTTATCCAGCAATCCTTTGATGGACACTTGGGTTGTTCCCCTATCTTGGCTATAGTGAATGATTGCAAATGATGCTGCAATAAACGTGGGAGTGTAGATATATCTCCGAGGTACTGATTTCATTTCCTATAGGTATATACCCAGAAAAGGGGTTGCTGGGTCATATGCTATTTCTATTTTAATGTTTTGAGGAGCCTCTATACTGTTTTCCATAATGGCTGTACCAATTTACATCCCCCCAACAGTACACAAGGGTTCCCTTTTCTCTACACCCTCACCAACACTTATTATTTTGTATAGGAAATTTGTGAAGAAAGGAGATTTTAAGTGCACTTACCAAACACACACACACACACACACACACACACACACACAAATATAACTATGTCAGGTGATGGACATATTAGTAGTAATACGACTGTAGTAATCATTTCATTATGTATATGTATATCAAAACATCATGTTATATACCTTAAATATATACAATAAAAAAGGAGGGAAAGTAAGTTGGCAATATCCATTTGTATTTAAGATATATTTTATATGTGCATTATTACAAATAAAAGTGCGTAGAAAAATTGCTGGAATAGATATACCCCAAATTATTACAGTTGTCTTTTGGGAGAGAACCGGGGCTGGAGTGGAAAATAAGGGTGGTTTATATTGACCCTGTATAATCTATACCATTTGAATTATTTTTAACAATAAAAATGCTATTACCTACGATTTATAAAAGAAAAAATAGTTCACTATAAAAAATGCATGTGGAATAAATAGAAAATTCCAAGTAACTTTGTGTGCATGGGGGGCAGGGAGGCTATAAAATTGCAAGATAAAACCATTCCTAAATTAAGGCAGAAAAACTTACATTGGATTTATTTCAGTTCATCTATAAAAACAAAATAAAACTGACAAAATGGAGACTTAAAATGTGCAGAGACTTACTCCCAAGCTCTGATTTACAGGCATTCTTTATGTATTAACTAAAGATTTCTTGTTAACTTTGAAAATGATGAGAACACAGGGAAATGATCTCTAAGTACCAGAGTTCTGTGAGTGCAGAAGGGTTTGAGGATAGTCCAGGAGTCCTCGGGTTCCTGAAGCAATACTTGTCCTTCCTACATGTGGTGCACTCTGGTCCAGTCTAGCCCGCCAATAAACCCAAATGCTGTCTGAGGCACATTAATTGGTCGCAACCTGTGGAGTATAAACGCTGGGCTACAGTTTGGCTTCTTAGTGATGCCACGGGACGGCTAATGGTCTTGCTCAACTCACCTTTAGAGCCTCTCCTCCACAGCACCTTCTGAGGCACCCACAGCTCGGACACACCACACCTGTTCATGCGTCCAGGTCTCTGCAATGACCGTTCCATCCTGGGATATTCTTTTCTACCACTTTCTCCATCTAGGAAAGTGCTCATCCTCGTAGTACTTGCTTAATGGGCTTTCTCTTCCCTGTTTCCTACCTGCCCAGGCAGTTAGCTGCACCTTCTGTGCTCTCGAGTCATTGAAAATTTTTAAGTTTGATTTCTGTTAATATAATACACACACATTGTTTGCAAACTCTAGTCGAGCTATACAGCTTGGAACAAAACTCATGTCCACTTCACCCCAACTCCAGCTCCCCAGAAGCCACCACTGACACAATCTCTTCCTTCATTGCCTCTAGATTTCACTCCTGATCAATAAGAAACGTGCTTATGCTGCTACTTTTTCCATTTTAGACATTATCAAGTGTCTTCCTACTAGAGGAAAGCACCTGTCATATTGCCTGGCACACAGTAGGCACTCATTAAAAATGAGTTTCACTTCCTTCGTGACAGTGGTATCTGGACTTCAAATCCAGTGCTATTTTCAAAATCCTATCCCATCACTTCTTGAGTTACGTGTCTATGTTTATTTCAGTCAATCAATCAATTAACCAACCAACAACTTAACCAAAAATATTTATGAGTGTTCACTTTGTTTCCAGTTGTGGAAACCGAAGTGATTACTGATTATAACAATATAAACAACAACATCAACAACAGATATTTACTGAGTAGCTACCATCTATTAGCCACCTTTCATACACTGTCATTTAATCCTTATAACAATGTGATGGGGACTATATTACTACTACTTTCAATTTACAGACAAGGAAACGCAGGCTCAGAGAAGACAAAATCATTCCCAGAGCCACACGGTTAGTGAACAGCGCAGCCAGTATTTGGACTCAGGTCATCTTTGGACACATAAAGCCTGTGTCAAAAGATCTTATGAAAAACATTAGTCTTCTTGGCAAGGAATAATCAGTGAACAAGATGCGAGGAGTGTATAAATAAAACGGTTCCATATTTTGTGTTCTGGAAATCAGAAAGAGAAGAGATTGATCTGGAATGTAAGTTTGGTTTTGAAATGTGGGTAGGATTTAGATGGAATATAATGAAAGGAGAAGGAGTCCTGGACGTTGAGGAGGGTGGGGACAGTTTGATCAAAGGCCTGCAGGTTGAAATCAACGCACTGTGAGGGCCGGGGAGGAGCCTGGCCTGGCTGTATGGGAAGGTTCAGAGGTGGTGGCGTGAGTGGGCCACGCCTCCAATTCCTGGCCTACCCCACAATATAGCAAGTTCCTAATGGAGAAATCCTGTGTTTTATGTTGAGGTAGAGGCCTGTTTAAGGGCTTTATTGGCCCTGGACATGCTTACTTTTAGGGGTTCTCCCACCCCACATCGTAAAATATAATAAAATACGCTCACATCTTGCATTAAATATAATTTTTATATAATCATAAGTAACAAGATTTTACAATATACCTAGTTTAATCTCAGTTTTGCTGAAGTCCTAAGCCAATAGATGCTGCCTTCCAAAGTGTGAGCTGTATGATGATTATGCAGAACTAATTTAAAGAAGTTTTCAGAATATTTTACTTTTGACTTTTAAACCCTTCACCCTCATTGGGGATATAAACGAGTGAGGAAGTTGGAGATGAAGAGGGAACTTTCAGCGAGAATTGTTGGTGAGTCCCACCCACTCTGCCTTTAAGGGAGGATGTGGGGTAGCTACTCCCTTCGGGCTTTAAGGAGACTGATCAGTGAGTTTCGTATGTTTCCCCTGCAGTTTGAGCGACATAGTAGATGGGGGTCTAACTCACATGCCAGAAATATAGAATGTGTAAGAGTAGCTGGCTAGCCCCCAGACAGCAGAGCTAGGGAGAGAATGCTGCCTTGGATGGCCAACACTCTCAGAGCTTGTTTGGGGAAAGGAGAGACAGATGTCCCCAGTGGACCAGAGGTAAGCCACTTGCATGGCTGAGCTG
The DNA here is from genome assembly GCF_020740605.2 of Lemur catta. Lineage (NCBI taxonomy): Eukaryota > Metazoa > Chordata > Mammalia > Primates > Lemuridae > Lemur > Lemur catta. The sequence goes on from NC_059142.1 coordinate 7,759,915, forward strand.
CCATAGGTTGTCTTAGATTCTGCCCAAGTGGTTCATCTGAAGGGGGTAAGGGAATTGCTAGACTCTCCAGAGAAGGAGGAGAAAGCAATCTGTAAGGGTGAGATCCCCAAAGACTGGTGGGGGGTCTCCAAAAAACCTACATGGTTATCCCAATAGAAAACAGGTCAGCTTTTGGCCCAACTCTGATGCCAACTCATAGTGACATGAATCTGACTGCCCCCCTTTTTTTCCCTTCCACCCTTGCCTCTCAACCACAGCTATCCAAATGGGAAAGATGGTTAACCATGAAAAATGAGAAAAGAAAGAAGTGGCTATCCACCTGCCCTCCCTCTCTTCCTCTCAGAGTAAAGTTAAAGAGAACCAAAATAAAATGGCCCCATGCATGCATCTCAAGTCATGCTTGTTCCACCACGTTATGTATTTGAGTTGAATCTAGTGGACACACAGTTATATTGCTGCCACTTGATTGAATACTTACTACCTTTGATTTTGTAGATTTTTAAAAAAATATATTTAGAAGCCAGCACCTCATTTTCGTCTTATATCTCACACATTTAAGATAAGGGCTTTAAACAGCTCATGTGTCCTATAGAACCTAATGGGCAAATGGCCCTGGGTTAACATAGCAGGAATGTCTCTGGGATTGGATTATGCAGATGTGAGTTCAAGTCCCGGCTCTAATGTTTAAGTCTGTGACTCAGGGCAAGTCAGTCCTCCTCTCTGGGTCTTGGTTTTCTCATCTGTGAAGTGAGGAGGTTAGACTAGTTGACCTTTCATGTACTGGTTGGTTCTAAGAGTCACATCTCCGGGATTTTATTGGCACCTAATGGAACCTAACAGATAGTTAAAATGAACATTTGTTTGCTTAATGAATAAACCAGTGACAGCTGGGGCCCACCCTAACCCCTCCCCATCTGGCCCTGGCATCTCTGAGGAACACCAGGGGCTGGGCGATCTCTGGGCTGTCCATCCCTGGGGTGAGCAGTCGCGGCCAGCTGTCCTCCTACCTTGTTGAGGGTGTTGAGAGCAGCCTGAGCTGCCGTGAGTGCCGGCTCGGCCTTGGCCAGGTCTTCCTCGCAGTCCTTCTGCTTCTGCTCCACCTCCAGCATCATGAGGGCCACCCTCTGCTCCTCCTCGTCCGCGAGGGCTTTCTCTCTGCTCACCTTATCCGTTTCCACGCCCACCACCTGGATCAGTTTGTCTGCGTCTTCATTCTTCTGCTTCAGCTCCACTTCCTGGGCCGCCAGCTTGGCCTTCAGAGCATCCACCTGCATCAGAGAAGCCGGGGCTTATCAGGAGCAATGACCAGAGAGACGGCGGGCAGAGCCCTGGGGCCCAAGTCTGCAGAGCAGAACAGATGACGACTCCTGGTGCCAAGGCACAAAGCTATGTTCTCAGGTGGGACCAAGCTCCCTGCCCTGGGAAAGGAAAGGGACACTGGACATCTCCTCTCCGCAGTAAAAGTGCTGAAATATTCCAAACAACACCTGCCTCAGCCTTTCTTCTTGATGCCCAAATGACCTGGGCTACTTCTCGCTGACGCTAGTGCCTATGTCTTATAGAATTTCTTGTGCCTAACATAACACTTTTTATATGGCAGGCCCTTAATAAAGATCAGTCACTGCTTAATTAAAATTGGCCAATGTGGAGTGGGCCGAGGATTTAGCAAGATGAAAAAACGGAATGTCTACTTTGTACACTGAGAGTGTGAATACAGAAATGGACATATATAAAAATAGAACTCTGACCCACGCCTGCAGCAACCTGCCCAGGAGACTGGCCCACTATCTACAATAGCCCAGGAAGCGAGCCTGCTGTAAGCCAGACTCATAGGGAGTAGACTATCCCTCGTAACAACCCAGCTGACAGACAGTAACTCCTACAGCAATTGGCCCCAAATGGCCAGGACTCAACTGATAATGAGCAACTTCCTTAATTTGTTATCCCTGCTTCCAACTTTAGACCAACCAGAGAAATCCAAACATGCTCCTGTAAGCAATCACATGGGATGCCCAACTCTAGTGAGCCTGTCACCACTTCCCCACGCGGACGGCCTCCAGGCAGGGCACACCTGAAGGCTCCCCCTTCTTCACTACAAAGCTTTCCTTTCCGGTTTCTTGCCTGCTTTTGAGTATCGCTAAACACAAGTGATGGTGGCTGACTCCCTTGCAAGCTCTGAATAAGTAGCCTTTGATTGTTCTCATTTTGTTGTCTTCATTTATTTACACAATTTTTACTAGAAATAGATGACCAGATCAAGTGGAACAACAAAAATCCCAAGGGCCCAGGCCAGCTGAATCCCCCATCCAGCCTCTCAAGTCACCTGTCGTCTGCAGGTGGTAATGAAGTGATGGGAACATCAGCACCTGGGAAACTGTTTATTTGTCTCATGCGCTGGAGAGAGAAGAATGATTTTCTATCTTCAGATCAGCAGAGCACGGTGATTCTCAGAGTGTGCTCTGTGGAACCACAGCATAAGCATCACTGTGGAACTGGTCAGAAATGTAAATTCCTAGGCCCTAGTCCAGAGATACTGAATCAGAAGCTCTGGGGCAGGGCCCAGCAATCTGATACTGGTGCCTGTCTAGGTTTGAGAACTGCTGGCCTAGGGGAATGGACTTTTCAGATGCAAAGAGAAGACAGAGACCTGTTTATTTCTGGAAAGTAAAAAGGTCATTTGTATTTGCAATACGGCCCATAAACTTCACATTCCAGAATGACCTCTCGCCTCTCATTTTCCTGCAGTCTATTTCACGCGACAACCGAAGATCGCTTCAGAGCTCCTGGAACACGTCAAACAGATTCAAATGCTTTATGATGCAAAATGCACAAGGGGAAAATAAAACTGAGGCTTAGACGCTGCCGATAATTCCCTTTTCATGGCAGATCAAAAGAAAAGAAAAGGAAAGGGAAAAAAAGAGAATGCTCTTTAATTTTGTGTATTCATAGAAACGGGAGCCTCGTGTTAACCTCAAACGAAGGCCTGCTCCCTAGAACTCGTCTTATATTCACATGTTGGAAGGTTAATCCGTTTCCATCTCCCATTGTTCAGCTGCAGAGAGTTATTTCTACAAGGACAAAGATGCAATTGTAAATCAAAATGATTGAGCCACATAATCGCTCCAGTCAGCAAACACACCAGTAACTTTTTGTTCCTTTTTAAATCTTGAGAGATTTGAGAAAATTGAAGTGTTTTTTTTTTTTTTTTTAATTTTTGGTTGTTGTTGTGTTGATTGCAGATATGGCTTATGACCTCAGGCCCCAGGTAAATAATTCCCAGCACTGTGAATAGGAGCTTTGTAGTTCTTAAGCTGTGACATGGAGTGACAGGAGGGCCCCAGCAGTAGGAATTAGGCTGTTGCCAACCCGGCTATAGAGAAGACACAACTCAAGTTCATTTTATGGTTCTTCTGCAATGGAATGGGAACTTGAAATAGGTCAGTTTAAAAATTTCTCTTCTCTTTCTGCCTTTTGAGCCTCACTTTGGATCTCTCCTTATATAGACACCCCCAAACCTGGGTGAGAAGTGTAAGAGGGAGAGTGCCACAGACACAGAGGAGACCCTTTTCCTGCCCTGCTGGCTTCCTGAATCATTGTCATGCATAGTAAGTGGCTGGTGCCAACCTAGCTGGCTAACAACACAGTGGGGATGGGCAGCCTCCCTTCTGCAAGGACCAAGGAAATGATGCTAAAGAGAGTGGTCAGGCTGCCCAGAATTTTTCTCCAGAGCTCCAGAGACCTTGGGAGTGAGGTTGAAAAGAAATTAGAAGAACTGAGAATGTGTATTTTCTGGGACAAAAGTGCATGTGTTTTCCCGGCATTGCCTATAGGGGAGAACTGTTTTTGGGGAAAGACGTGATCACATCACCAGTTGCCAGAGAAGGAGAGGAAGCCCAGGGAAGTCAGAAGCAATAAATATTCCACTGTGGGTTAGAGGCTGCTACACCTTGGATACTTGACCCTCCAAACCTTGTGTTGAAATTTGATCCCCAATGTTGGAGGTGGGAACTAGTGGGACACATTTAGGTCATGAGGGTGGATCTCCCATGAATAGATTAATGCCTTCCCTGGTAGGGAGTTAAGTGGATTCTCACTCTATTCCCATGAGAGCTGATTATTAAAAAGAGCCTGGCACCTCCCTCTCCTCTCTCTCTTGCCTTCTCTCTTGCTCCCTTCACCTTCTGCCACCAGCAGAAGCAGCCTGAAGCCCTCACCAGAAGTGGATGCTGGTGCCGTGCTTCTTGTACAGCCTGCAGAAACATTGGAGCTTAATAGATCTCTTTTCTTGATAAATTACCCAGCCTCAGCTATCTCTTTATAGCAACACAAATGGACTAGGACAGGGGCCTAGAGATATCGTCCTGCTTCCTCTGTGTCCATGTAGTCACCCAACACTTTCTGATAGAAATTCGGATTTCCAGGAAGCTCTCCTCTTAGGTACAGTTGTTTCCTGTCTATATTTGTTATGTTTGCCTGCCCAATAAACACTGTTCACTCCTATTCTAGCAACGTAGTTAGAGTTTCCTTTGGAGAACTCCCCCTGCCCAAGTCCTTAGAGTTTGGGTGGGGTTTGTTCCAGTTGTCATGTGACCCTGGCTTGGCCAACGAGAGTATCCGAGTCACAGAGGTTGTTCAGCCATGACCATGGGCCAACCGAGATGTACAGGATACTCGTGAGTATCCAGCTTCAGCTTTGTCCAAATTAAGCTCTACCTCTGACTTTTCAGTTACAGGAACCAATTCATTTCTTTTTATTTTGTTTTGTTGTTTTACCTAAGTTAAGTTGGATTTCAGTCAGTTGTCATCAAGTGTCTCGATAACTATATCATGTAATCTCAAGATTGTCTCTCTCTCCTCTTTCCCTCCCCCTCCCTTTATGTCTTCCCTTCCTTTCTTTCTTTTTTGCTTTTTTTCTTCTTGCTCAATGAATTTGAGTTATATTATTTTTCACTTGCAACCAAAAGAATCCTCACTAATACATCATCTTAAATTATTAAGCTGTCAGCTTCTGGTAAGTTTGATGGTCTGAGACTATTTGAAAACTTTAAACTGAATTTAAAAGTTTCCGGATTAAGATTTGTGGATTAAATCCTATATGCAGGGCATTGGTGATGGCCATTAGTCCATTTATGAATATTTCTTCTATCCCACATCCTCCCCTTCCTCATGAATACACCCGAGTCAGACGCAGAAGCCTCTGAATGGTACCAGTGAGGCTCAAGTGAGGCCCAAGCCAGGGCTGGGGGCCCTGATGGTGCCAACAGAAAGGGCACAGTTGCACCAACTGTGACGACTTCAGCTGATGCTGACATAAAGATAGAAATGCCACCTAAAGACCCAGTAGGACCAGCCACCTGTCATCAGAGTCAGTGAGAACTGGGGTCACCCCAGCATGTTTCGTCGGCTACCTTCTGAAACCTGACACCACCGCAGAGAGGAGAAGGAGGAAAAGACCCTTCAGAGGGAAATGGCCTTGAGGTAGTTTGAACTCTGAACTGACCACCCTCCAAAGACTGAGTTTTTAACCTGAAGTGACTAAATCAGGCTGAAATGCAAGATTCAGAGCTTTCTACCCTTAAATGAATAAGATGGATCCAGAGCTAAGTTGAGTTCAGTTATAGAAAAATAAAGTTATATTTCTGATCAGCTCTAAGCATGAAATTATAAGTCTAAGGTTTATGAAGTTTCTTGTATAATTGTTAATTTTGTCATTATTACAATTAACATTACTACTTCTAATACAACTATTATTGCTAAATAAATCTGTGTTGTGTCTGAGCCAGGGCTGTCAGATTCATTTAGCCTACTGCCACCAGATTATGAGCACTGAACACTGTTGTAGTTAAGTAGTAACATACCAGTACAATATAATTCATTACTCTTATACCAATATTATGATGGTATACTTCAGTCTTTTTTTTTCCCAAAGGAATGATTGCAGATTAAGAGTTTATACCAGAGTGAGAAACCCCAGATACTGTTTTTACTGGAAGAATCACCATTATACCAGCAATAAGTATTTATGGCAAAAACACCATGTGCACAGTATTGCCAAGAGTAGTTCTCCATTTCCATTCTGAGCTCATAGGTGATTTTAGAACTGTTCACTCATTTATTTGCCTATCCATCCATTATCTACTCACTTATCCATTTATTCATTCATTTATAGAACACCTACTATGTGCCAGTCCCTGATGATAAAAGATAAAGGAGCCCTGGTCTCTGCTCTTGAAGGACTAATAATAATATAGCATGATAATGTGCAGAGGATGGACATAATTCAAGGATGCAACCACAGAGAAGAGAATGCATAACTTCTTAGAGCTTAGAAAGGGCTTCAAGGGAGGGCAGCAAATTGTTTAGGTCTTGGCAGTGGTAAGCTGACAAGGTGTGGGCATATATAAAACCACAGAGATGTGAACTAGTTGTGGAATTTTGAGGGAACTGCAAATAGCACTGTTAGACTCCGGGGTACGGTGTGGTAGAACCAAGGAAGGGAGGGATGGTGCAGCATATGCAGATAGTGCTGGTCTAGGGCGCCACCAGTGTATGGCCAGGGAAACTAAGCTGGATGCTGCTCATTCAGTAATTTATTCACACAACAAATATTTAACGAGTGCCCACTCCATCCAGGGCAGTGTATCAGGCTCTTGGGCTACAATAAAGACAAAAATCTTGTATCTAATGGATGGAGATAGGTAAAAAACAGTAAGCACAACAACTGAACACATTATGTAGTATGCCAGATGAGAGGTAAGTGCTATGGGAAAACGATAAAACAGTGGAGTCAGGAGATCAGGAATGGAGAGGGGTTGCAATTTCAAATGGGGCCATCTGGGTAAGATTCACTGAGAAGGAGGCATCTGAGCAAAGAATGGAGCCACAGGGAGCCCAGGTAGAGGGAACAGCCGATGGATGCAAAGGCCTGGTGTGTCTGAGGAGAGAGCAGAGAGGCAGTGTGGCAGAGAGGCATGTCACAAGGAGGGAGCAGGCAGGGCTGGCCAAGAGCCTCGGGAGCCACTGGGATGAGGGACATGGGGGCCATTGCAAGGGTTTGAGCAGCTGAGTGATGTGGTATGGTTTATGTCTTAAACTGATCACTCTGGCTGCTTAGCTGATGACAGACTACTGGGGGGCAAAGGTGGAAGCACACAGTTAGAGGGGTAACCCAGCTCTTCAGGGAGAAGATGTCAGTGGCTCAGACTGAGGTAGGGGCAGGGAAGACAGTGAGACATGGTGGGATTCTGGGGCCGATTTTGAAGTTAGAGCTGACAGTGACTTTCGGATGGTTTGGGCGTGGGTGTGATAGAAGGAGAGGAGCGAGAAGAGTCCAGGATATCCCCAGGGATTCTGGCCTGAGTGGATGATGCAAGAGGTAGTGGGCGATGCAGGATGGGGAGTTCAGGTGATGCAAATCATCCATGTGAGAAGTGCCTAAATCTGGGCGTTTAGAATGGGGGTACACCAGGAGGGGCAGATCTGAGGGAGATTTAGAAAACATGTAGAACTTGTTAATTTTTAAATGTGGGAAGTGAGAGAAGGGGAAAAGTCCAAGGTAACCCCCCAGTTTCCAGCCCAGGGAACTGGGGAAATAGAAGTAGAGACTACAGAAGGAGAAGATGGTTTTTTTTTGTGGTTTCAGATACGAAATCTGATGCCAGGACTTGGAAGAATTTTCTGCTAACTATGGGAAGACAGAGCTGGAGTCACCAAAGGGCATAACCAGGCCTCTCCTTGCTAGTTAGAGGTCATCTAAACAGGAACACAGACATTGTGCTTTCTACAGGGTCTGCTCAAAGAGTCAGGATCTGTACTGTAAAATAAAGACAAAATCCTAAGCCCACCTACTGACTGAACAGACCCCCTCTTGGCCAAGGGGACCCCAGAAAAACACTAAAACTGAGTTTCCATCCATGATGGAAAGGGAGGAAAGACACGCCGCATTAATCCCTCCCTTTTGGAGTTTAAACACAACTGACCAACATTAATGTGAAAACAGAGATCATAAGACAGACAAAACAGACTCTTTGTGGCAATAAGATACCAAATTACAAACAAGACCTAAGGCCGTGCAAGCCAAGGGTTAAGTCATGCCTCACAATCCATAAAATCTAGTTAAATGGACCTTTATTTTGCTTGCATGGTATCACATGACAGTAGCAGGCTCCGTTATCTTAATTTAGGCATCCTTCCTACTGACTCCAAAGTCTTAGACAATGCTTAACTCTCTCAACCAATTGCCAATTAAAGAATCTCTAAACCCACCTATGACTTGCAAGCCCCCCACTTCAAGATACCCCACTTTTCAGGCTGCACCAATGTATACCATCCATATGTTGATTTATGTCTTTGCCTGTGACTTCTGCTTCCCTGAAATGTATAAAACCAAACTCTACTCCAACCACCTCGGGATCACTTACTCAAAGCTTCTTTGGCTTGTGTATCCCTGGGCCACCGTCACTCGTATTTTCTCAGAATAAACCTCTTTAAATTATTTTGCAGAGTTTGGTTTATTTCTGTGAACAGTACAGAATAGAATACTGGGGTCTGCTCTGTGAGAGGTGAGCATATCTTTGTCATCTCTTATTCCCTGGCAACCATCCTTTACATACACGGGTCAGTGATTCCCAGAGGATGAGTGGGTAGGGGTACAATAGGGACTGGTGGGGATGTAGAATGTTCTGAGGGCACTGCAGGTGGTGAGGAGAGAAATAAAGAGGAAGAAGTAGGAGGTGTTTTAAAACGGCTGTTTTCTACAAGTTCAGAGACTGGGAGAAACTGAAAGTGATCCGGAGAGAAGATGCTACCTTTCCATAGCAAAAGCGTACACCAGGTAAACTGCTAGGACCTAGACTTGAATCTGTATACGTCACCCTGCCCTGAACTACAGCCCTAAGAAGGAGTTTTGGTCATCACACAAATGCAAAGACTGTAGTGTCACAGACAATTTGCACATGCCATTTGTTGGCAAACATTGAGTTTGAACTGATCTCACCTTGCCTGAAGGTAATTAAAGAAAAAGAAAAGGTCCGTCTAAAAGCACAGAACAAGGAAAGGAATAATGTCTAGAAGATGAAGAAGAAGAACATAGCTCTGAGAATGATCTGTGACTGGACCTAAAAAAAAACCATGAAGGAACCTGTCTGGCCTCATCAGAGTGGTTTCCATGAAATAATTGCAGAAAAAAAGGCTGAAATAAGAAAGCAATAGGATGCATTGAAAAAGGAAGAGGATACATACAATGAGGAAGGGTTGTTAGGAAATTAAAAATGCAATAGCATAATTAAAGTCTTCCCTGCAAGCCTACGAGGCAGAAGCAATATTACACACTATTTATTATATTAGTGTTGGTGAGGATAAACTTGAAAAACTTTCCTAGAATGCAGAGAAAAAGGTCAAAGGGATGAAAGCAACACATGAGAACATAATAGCTCTGGGCATGGGGACCCCATCCGGCTCCTAGAGGAGAGGCCAGACCAGATGGACAAAACCATATAACAGAAGGAAAATTTCCAGGGCAGAAGAAAGACTATGTGTATGGATTGCAAGGTCTCACTGCACCCCACTAAATGAACTTAAGTCCTTTAGGTTTATTACAGTTCTGGATCAGGAAACTGAAGTGGGGAAAAAGGACAAGTCAAAAGGAGAAAGTTCAATAGAGCAATTCCAAAGGCAAAATTCTGAGCAAATGAAAGGCTTCTATATCGACAGGAACATGTGATGTCCAAGAATTAAGTGGATCACAATGTTAGTGTAATTGTGCAGTTTCATGAAATTTCACCACCTTAATGAGAGGCTGGTCCTGCTGCTGGCAGACAGAGGGCAGAAAGGGACCATTGAGGGAGCAGCAACACTTGATGGCGGGAGCAGGGGTAAGGCAGGTGCCAGAGTTGCCCCAGCTCTCAAGGGAGGATTAGCAGATGGACTGAAATAAGCTTATTTCATCTGAAAGAGCAAATGGAAAAATGTAACAGGGAACCTTCTTATGATGGCTAACTACTTAGAAATAGGTGAGAAAATGCAGGAAATAAGACAGGATTTGTTGAAGAAGTGAGGTTCCACTGGCTCTTTGACAGATAATACAGGGAGACAAGAGAAACAAAAGAAAATTGGTATAATCCTGCAACCATTGCCCATTTCTCTCCATCATTCATCTCTTTTGGTTTTGTAGATGGAAGGGAAGAGAACTGGAGAGGAAAGGAAAGCAGAGGAAAAGAAGATTGGCCAGGTGCGGTGGCTCACACCTGTAATCCCAGCACTTTGAGAGGGTAAGGTGGGAGGATCGCTTGAGGCCAGGAGTTTGAGGCTGCAGTGAGCTATGATGATGCCAGTGCACTCTAGCCTGGGCAACAGAGTGAGACCCCATCTCTACCAAAAGCTAAGAAAAATTAGCCAGGCGTGATGGCATGCCTACAGTCACAGCTACTTGGGAGGCTGAGGTAGGAGGATTGCTTGAGGCCAGGAGTTGGAGGCTTTTGACACCACTGCACTCCAGCCTGGGCAACAGAGGGAGTCCCTGTCTAAAAATAAAAAGAAAAAAAGAAAAAGAAAGAAAAGGAGGAGAGATTGCAATCACAAAGAGGAAGAAAGAAAGAGAAGAGGGGCTTCAGGGAGTTAGAGGATTCCAGCATCAATGAGAGGAGCAGATGAGCCCTGAGAGTGAGGACGTGCCTTTCTGTTGAGGGAGCTCAGCCTTAACTTTTGGTACCGTTTCTGATGACAGGGAAAACCAGAGATGATTTGCAGATATTGATTGTGATCCTCCAGTGCCCTGTGGGCAGCAGAGAGGCACGTGGCTCACCTGGGCGGAGGTGCTGTGCAGCTTCAGCAGTCCGTTCTCCAGCCGCTCTGTCTTGGACTTGAGCTCTTTTCTGTTCCTGTGCAACAAGGTCTGGTAGAGTCTGATGAACTCCAGGAAGGATTTGGGGGTTGTGTAGTTGTGGCGCTGCTCATTGCTCAGATAGGACTGGGATATTTGGTTGACACTGGTGTGGACAAAGGCCATGAACTTGCTAATGGACTGCTTTACTGTGGGCTGAAATCAAAGAGCAGGAAGTAAAGAGACCTTATTCCTTCACCGCATGGAAAGTTGTGCTCCAGCAACTCTGTCTAAGCTTGATCTTTAACCCTGACATTCTGGACATGGAATTCCTTGTACCCTCAGGTGGGAAGGATCTTTAGGAATACCTCCTTCTCCCTCGCACCTCAATGCTCTCCGTGCCCTGCAGGAAGCGGAGGCTGACAGACTCCAGTGCCTGCCGAGGCCACTCGTGGAACCAGTCGATGGCCGTGCAGTTCACGATGGCTGGGAACTTCCTGCTGCGGACCCTCAGCTTGTTCCCCACAGGGGAGAAACAGAGAGTCACCTGAGAAGTCAGAAGGGTGGGGAGGACCAAGAAAGTATCAGAGAAATACTCACAGAGAGGCAGACATGGTGTGGGGTTCTTATCTCCAGAAAATGGAGAAGTTCCTCCAATGGAGGCAAACTGTGTAAGTGCTAGCCAGCCTTTCCACCAACTCAGCAGGGACGCTGGGACTGCACAATGTGAGAGGGAGGCCTCTGACCACAGAGCAGATGACAGGGGCACCCTTGCAATGGTGCTGAGAAGGGCGCTGCACCCTTACCGCCCACTCCCAAGACAGTCAGAGGACAGCCGTGTCCAAAATATCAGTAGGAGCTTCCATGAACCATCTCTGGCCCCTCTCTACCCTGTCTGTGAGCCTCTTTACCTTCAGTTGTCGCCGGACTCGATCTATAAAGAACTTCCAGCAGTTCTCTCTGGTGTCAACCAGACCTTGGCTCTTGACTTCATTCCTCATGTTGTTTATGATGTTTTCAACTTCATCATCAGAGTAGAGATCTGGGATCTCCCCTGGTAAAAAAATGAAGCACAGGTGGGCCATTTTGGCATCTTGCCAAATGATGCAAACAGACATGAAAGATTAACTTACCTTGGGACATAGGTCCTTTGGTTTTGGTTTTTTTTTTTTTTTTTTAGACAGAGTCTCACTCTGTTGCCCAGGCTAGAGTGCCGTGGCATCAGCCTAGCTCACAGCAACCTGGGCTCAAGCGATCCTCCTGCCTCAGCCTCCTGAGTAGCTGGGACTACAGGCATGCACCACCATGCCCGGCTAATTTTTTCTACATATATTTTTAGTTGTCCATATAATTTCTTTCTATTTTTAGTAGAGACAGGGTCTTGCTCTTGCTCAGGCTGGTCTCAAACTCCTGAGCTCAAACGATGGTTTTTAGGCTATGTTCTACCTCTCCTGCCAGTGAAACTGGATAGACACCATATCTACTCCAATCCCAGGGCAGGAGAATGAGCACATTAGTGGATGGAACAGGGTGTAGGCTCTTGTCCTGGGGCAGGCAGTTGGTAACACAAGAGCCTTCAAGTATTTTTTCTTCTTTTGCTTAAAACATTTTTTTACTAACTACTGCATTTTTGGCCTTTGTGTAAATTGTGCCCCTAAGGAGCTTAGTATTTAGTAGAAAATATAAAACAGATCTAAAATAGCTGTAAGACCGGGACTGAAAATGACCATAAGAAACATACAGATAAGTCCATATATTTAACAAGAGTGAGCTGTCACTCTTTATAAGAGAAGGGTAGAAAGCAGGAATGGCTTCATGGAATTTAATGTATGACATACTAAATCAATGGGGAAAGGATGAAGTATTCAATATATGGTACTGTATTAGGAAAACTGGGATCTGAAAAAAAATATGGCTGGATCCTTACCTCACACTGTACATTACAGTAAATTCCAAATGGAACAATGACTTAACTATGAAAAATAAAACCAGAAATATAACATATAAAATGAGGGAAATACTTTTGTAACCTCTGAGTGGGGAAGGACTTTCTAATTATAACTCATTCAGCCTACTTTAAAAAAAAGTTTGATGCATAAAAATTGATAAATTTGACTGTATATAATTTTTGAAAAAGGCTGGATACAGGGGCCCATACCTGCAAATCCTAGCACTTTGGGAGGCCAAGGTGGGAGGATCACTTGAGACTGGGAGTTCACAACCAAACTTGGCAACATAGTGAGACCCTGTCTCTACAAAAACTAAAAAAATCAGCTGGGGATGGTGGTGTGCACCTGTAGCCCCAGCTACTCAGGAGACTGAGGCAGAAGGATTATTTGAGCCTAGGAGTTCAAGGCTGCAGTGAGCTATGATCACACCACTGCACTCCAGCCTGGGTGACAAAGAAAGACCTTGTCTCTTAAAAAATAAAACAAAATAAAATAAAACAGAAAAAACATTTTATAATGAAAATACCATAGGCAAAGTGTAGCCACAATAGGAAAGCACAAAGAACAAATTAAGAAAATGTTAACTTAGATCATAGTTAAATGGCTAATCTCCTTGATATGTAAAGAAATCCTCTACCAATAAAGAAAAAAATTAATAATTCAACAGAAATATGGGGTGAAGGATATGAAAAGAGAATTCATAGTACAGAAGATAAAAATGTCCCTTGAATATATTAATAGTTGTTTAATCTCATTTGTAATAACAGAGACATATACCAAAAGTACGCTTAGTTGCTGTTTTGTTTGTACAACTCAGGTTGAGAAACATGAACAGACACTTAACCTTACTCATAACAGAAATGTACATGAAAATTATGTCTAGTTATTATTTTTTTACCAGAGTGGCAAAAATATGAAAGTTAGGTGAAACATTGCATTAATGAGGCAGTATATGAAAGTAAAATTATATGCTTTATCTCACTGATGAATGAAAATTTAAAAAATTCTAATTAAATTTATAAAAATTGATATATGATGAAGGAGCATAATCATGTCTTGGATAAACTCTATTCTGGAAATGCAAGGATAGTTAAAAACTAAAGGAAATCTATGAAAATAATTCACTACATTAATATAGATTAAAGAAGTAAAACAATATGACCATTGAAATAGATGCATAAAGTTTCTAAAAACTTGGTACATTAGGAGAAAATGAGATTTCTCTTAGCCTGATAATAGATATCAATCCCAATCCCAGAGCAAACATCATACCTAATAGCAAAATACTAAAATATTCCCTTTCAAATCAAGAACAAGACAAATAGGACTGCTATCAATGTTTCTATTCAAACATGACATTCATTATATAGGAGATCCCAGACCGTGCAAAAAGTTAAGAAAAGAAATAAAATGTGTAAGGATAGTTAAGGAGGTAATAAAACTATTATGGTTCTATGTGGAAAACCTAAGAGAATAGTCACATAAACAATCAGAACTCATAAGAGTGTATAACAATAAGTTTGCTGGATACAAAAATCAATATTGGAAATTAAATTGCATCTCTGTACTCTAGCAAAAAATGTTATTTTAGATAAAAGTTATCATTTAGAATACCAACAAAAACTATAAAGCAAGTAACTCATAAATATGTAAAAGGATGTGCAAGATCTTAATGCAAAAGCTATAGCATACTACTGAAGGGAACAAACAAAACCCTAAATACATGGAGAGAAATACTGCATTCATAGAGGGATGGTGCAGTATCACTACTATCACAAAGACACAACTGCAATAAAAAAATCAAATGAGTTGTTTTCCAATCCTGAAAAGCATGTTCTAAAAGTTATATGGAAGAGCAAAGAGTAAAGAATAGCATCACTGAGGAAGAGCCAGAAAGAGGAATTTGTCCTACCGAAAACCAAGTCTCCTTATGAAGCTATGCTGGTTAAAACAGTGTGAAATTGATAGTGGCGTAAACAAATAAAACAGAGAGTGAATCACCTAGAAACAGATCTAGAAATAAACAGGAAATTGATAATTAAAAGGCAGACAAGAGATAGACTAATTAACAAGTAATGTTAAAATAATTAAATATTAACATATCAAATATAATTAGATCACTATACAAAAATAAATTCCAGGTGCATTAAGACATAAATCTGAAAAGCAAAATAGTGACAATTAAAAATATAAAATACAGGTAATTATTTTTATGGCATTGGGATAGGACAAAATGAAACAGAGAACAAAAAGTACAAAGCAGAGAAAAAAGAGTAAACTTTTACTACATTAAAAATAAATTGGCATGGCAAAATTCAGATACAGACTTCAAAAAGATATTTACTACCCTATATAATGAAAAAAATATATCCAAAATATATGAAGAATGCTTACAAATCCATAAGAAAAAAGACAAATCAAGAGCCAAAGGGCAAGCTGCATAAATGGGCAACTCACAGAAAAGAAACAGGCATAACTAATGAACATTTGAAGAGATACTCAATGTCACCAAGGAAAAGGGAAAGGAAAATAATGAGATTTCATTTTATTCCCATTGGCAAAAATTAATATGTCAGAGAAACCAAGTGCTGGTGAGGTTAGGAAGAAACAGGTATTCGTGCACTATCGGCTAGAGACTAAACTGTATAACCACTCTGGAGAGTAGTTTGTCACTTCTTGGTAAAACTGAAATGCTCATACCAGACAACCTAGCAATGTGGGACCTCTAGTAGAGAGACTTGCACATGCACAACAAAAGTTTCAATTTTGCATCATTGTTCATAATTATATGAGTGTTATTTTATTGCTTTCTGTAAAGCCCAAAATATTTTGTAAAGAAATATGTAAAAACATAAAGAAAAAAAAAGTAAATGTGGATGATCAGAGTGTAAAAACTGTGAATTTTATTCTTTTGAGAATTTTCTCTGGAAAAAGTTTCTGGGATTAGTGTTTGTCATTTCAAATCAAAGAAAGCTAATTAAAATTTTTTTCGGAAGGAGACAATGTGTTATGTTTGAAAGCAGAGAAGAGGGAGAGTCAGAAATTGAAAGAAGAGATGCGATCGAGCAAAATTCTGAGTTGGGAGCCAAGGTGGGCTTCTAGGTCAGATGGGAGAGTTGGCCTTGGAAAAGAGGAATGGTAATGTTGGAGGCAAGGAGAAAACTGCAAAGAAATGGAGACAGACTGTGACGGATAAAGGTAGCTGTGAGGCCCGTACTAAAAGATGCCAGTTTTCTCAAAGAAAGAGATGAGGTTGGTGGAGGTAAGAATGCAGGAAGCACCGGTACAGCTAAAAGTTGACAACACTGCATGTGATGTGAAGGTGAATGTGGTTTACTCCAGGATATTTTATGGGTATCGGAAAAGCAAATAGTTCACATTTCTAGAACAAGTCTTTAGGGAGCTGTTGAGGCTATCAGGACCTGGAATCCTACACAAACACCCCTTTAAAGTTGTCCACACCCACATGCTTCTTCCTTCTTCTGTAACTGAAATGTCAGCGTCACAGAAGTACAAGGGCTGAAAGAAGTCACTGGGGTCACCTTACCACCCTACATCCTTTTGAACTTGGGTGAGGTCCTCGAAGGGAGTCATTTGGCAAATGGTCTGTAACCAATCAGAGCAGCGGAAATTATGCTTCTAGCTGTCACTGAAGCTGCTGCACTTTCTGGAACTACTGCATCTGGAGAAAACTCATGCCAACTTTCCAATAAATTCTGGTCTTCGTAGTTTGACAGACTAAGCCAGTGAGCAGTCTCCTAAGAGGTTTATACTCATTAGCCTTAATCATTTAAGGTCAAAATACAAAAAGAGTGATCATTTACTTTCTTCCCTTAATTGCACAAATTGTACAAATACAGTTTACATTCTTTAATGTATTTAATAGCATGCATGTAAAATACCCTGTACTATAATTTGCCAAAATCAAGATCTTACCAATGGAATAACACATTTCAGCTTCTTTTGATAAAAATAGGGTCAGAGGAAACTGCTAGGAAAATCAAATGATACTTAGCATGTGTTGGAAGTTTAAATGATACTATTTAATGACATGTGAAAATTATGTGAAGTTAAAATTTTATGGCTTGTAAATAAAACTTTATTGGCCACTGCCATGCTCATTCATTTCGGTATTATCTCTGGCTATTTCTGCTCTACAGTGACAGAGTTGAGAAGTTGCAACAGGGACCATCTGGTCTGCAAAGCCTAAAATGTCTACTTTCTGATCCTTTGTAGAAAAAGTTTGCTGACCCAGGTTTACTGACACCTTTACTGCCAAGATGTCAAAAGCCCCCAGGCCACTTGGAGACATTTTCTAAGCTCATATGATGCCGGTGTTTGTCATAAGATCCCCAGAACCTAGAAGCAGAAGACCGCTAGATGGAATGTCTGGGGATAAACACCTCTGAAGTGGGAGCAAAGTGTGCATTTTCAGATTTGTTCCCTCATTCCTCCTGACGATATTCTTGTCACTTGTTGTGTGATGTAGGCAGTCATGCTGAAAGCAGGGAACTGAACTGCCAGAGAAGACTCTGTGATGTGAACGGAATCAGAGGCTATTCAAATAGTTGAAAAATTTCCTCCTGAGACCTAAAGTTGGGAAACCCTATTTCTGACTCCAAGTGCTTGCAGGCTTCATGCAGTAATTGAAATATTGTAATTTTTAATATTTTTGATGCCAGACTAGTCACCATTGTCTCTATGTTAGTCTGGGATTCCTCAGAGGCCACAACTGCTTTTTGGGGAAGAGATCTGGATAATTTAACATGGTTCAGTTAGCTGGAGGTTCATCATAAAAAAGGCAAAACTACGGATTAGATTCTCCATGAACTAGTTAGTTTCACACTGGCTTAAGGGCTTTGACGCCCTCTAGGCTTGCTAGTTTTAAAAAACATTTCCCTGGTCTCAAGCGAGAAAAAGCAAGGGAGTGGGGTGGCTATTTCAGTACCCTGTCCTTCTTTCTCCATTGGAAAACTTTCCAAAGCCCATGCCCAGTAGTTCTCACACATGTAAGCTGGCGCATCATTCTCATGATATTACCGTCAGTTCAAGAAATACCTCCTGAATGTTAATTATGGGCCGGGAGATGTATTAAGTGCTGACAATATAAATAATGAAAAACCATAGCCTCTACAGAGGCTTATAGATATATCAATATCATTTTATTTCCTAAACTGGGTGGTAGGTATTTAATCCTTCGCTTTTGTATCTCTGGATTATCTAGTAACATACAATTAACCAACAGCAGACAACACAGTCTTTGCCTTGCATATGGTTGTGATCTTGTTTCAATACAATGGTGGCATGTGCAGCCATTGAGTGCTAAGAACACGGAGAGGACCGTGGATCAGTGATTTCCTAGAGAGATAACACCCATGGTAAGTCTTCTACTAAGAGTAGAAGTTAATCCACACAAAGAAGGGGAAGGGGATGAGGTTCAAAAGGAACAGTGTAAGTAATTAAGGATGTCAGGAAACAGCATAGTGTGTTTCTTCAAGGAGTTAAGAATTACAAGATAGTAATAATGGAAGTAAGACTCACAAGGAGGGGAGGTAACAAGTTAAAGAGGCTTGGGTTTTATTCTTTATCCAGTTGGGAACTAATAAAGTAATTCTAGTTTAGATGGACTCTTTTGAAAGCAGTGAGGAGAATGGATCGGATGGGGATAGCCGGGAGGTAGGGAGAAGAGTTAAGAAGTGTCCTTTTGTTGAAGGAAAAGACAAGATCAGTGGTAGTCAGGATAGAGATGATATGGATTCAGAAATGGTTAGGGGAAAATTGGTGGCAATTGATTATCTCTTGGGTATAGGTGATAAGGGAAAGGTTAGCAATTCAAGACACAAATTCCTAACTAACTTGGATATAGCTTTAGTACCACAAGAAGAAAAAAAAAAGCAATTTAGTACCAGAAGAAGAAAAGAAAAGTCTGATTACTCCAGCATCTTTTTGCATTACTCTTTGGGAATTTCTGTTTTGCAGCTGTAGAACCAAACAGGTGCCGGTTTAAAGTTCCACTGTTTGTAGTTTGAGGACATGTCTGGTGAGCAGATCCAAGGAGTCCACAAAGTATGTCCAAGAGGTTCAGTGTGTGCTTAATGGTTGTTCTTTTGCCCCAAGCTTTGTAGTTTTTTGGTTTTTTTTTTTTTTAACTTTTTGAGAGATTGGGTCAGAATTCAGTTTATTTAACAGCACAGATGGCTTATTGGTAAGTCCAGTTCCAGATGTTCAGTGGAGGAGAACAATCCAATGCCAAGTTTGTTACAGATATTTCCAGATTCTGCCTTCTCATGTGATGTGTGTAGAACACTAACATGTCAATTCTGGACCTCATCCTAAACACATGGAACATGAGGTGATCTTTTCATGTTCCATATACCAAGAGGGCATTTGACCCAAATATAAAGAAGACAGTCTAGTTCAGAGATGAAGAGGAATATGACTTTAGAAGAGAAGGAACCCAAATAGTTATAAACTCTTTGACTAGACCACACAGAGGCTATATGTTATTTATCTTTGAGCACAATACCTAGTGACTGGAGTATAGGAACTTAATAAATAATTATTGAATATATGAATGAATGGAAAGTGATCTAGCCTGGGCCAGGGAAAAGAAATAGTAATTTTGGAGTAAAGCAATTAAGTCTTTTGAAAAACAAAAGGAAAATCTTAACATAAGATCCCAAAGAAAAAGAAAGTACAAAATCTGTCATAGTTAGGAGAGGAGAGGACATCACACCTGGTGCTCACTAGGTCTTCTTAGCCGCTTAGTGCTAATTGGCAGGGAACCACAGTAAAATGGGCTTTCGGAAGGCTGGGAAGCTGGAGGAAGAGGTGCTGTCCTAGAAAGCCAGGGGATAATTCTGATTTCTCCCTCTAAATTAGAATGGGGTCTTCTGATGCTGAGTTTGGGTCAAGGACCAACACAGAACAACTTTTGTAAGAATTCCTTAAGTACCTGGGTTTGATGGTCGTTGTACATTCTTCAGGGATTATTATACCAGGTCAATAAGGACATAGCAAGTATGGAACCTTTCAGGTACAGCAAGGACCTACATTTCATGCACTGTGTCACCAATAGCTGCATAACACCCATTAAAGACTCTGGAAGCCAAGGGAAGTGATTCAAAGATATGCTTCATTTGCTCCTGCCCTGGGTGGTCACTTTGCTTCTTGTACAATTATGTATCTTTTTCTAATTAAACGAGGAACTTAATTTAAGATTTTTTATGTTGTGTGTAAGATTTCTTCTTGTCAATCTGTAACTCCCTTGAGATGCAGCAGGCATCGAGGTGGGTTTTAAAATGCTACGGCTGGCGTTAAAAGTGGGATTTATGAGCCAAATTACCACCATGGTTTGATTGTTAGAATTGGTGCCAGGAAAACAGGATGAAACAGTGAGCTAAAGAAGTGTGAGAGGAAACCTATGTCATGAAATCATTGGTTTTCTGAGGGAGATGTTCTGGAAGAAAGTTGCGTCAGTGGAATTCACTCACCATACCTTTATATCTAGCCTAATAGGACTTGCCCATAACTATAAAGGAAATGAGTTAAAGGAAAGGTAGCCCAAGTTACAGTTTTCTAGTCCCTACTGTGTTATTCAAGGGTAAAGTAATTGCATACCCCACAAAATGGAAAAATTTGGAAGATAGCGAAGTTATGAGGAATCTCTGAAGCCTTGACTAGACTGGTAGTCAGTTACTTTCCGGTCAGAAATTACTTGACAGGGAAAATTAGAACTAAGATATGCTCTAATTTTCCCTGTTGAAGTTGTTAAGAAACAAAGGGATGAGAATTAGAAGAAAAAGGTATTAATCTTAACTGTATCTCCACTTGAACATGTGTATACAAATCTTGCTATTTTATTTTATTTTATTTTATTTTATTTTATTTTATTTTATTTTATTTTATTTTATTTTATTTTATTTTATATTTCTGAGATTATGGCCATACAAACGTTTTGGTTACACAAATTGCTTTTGTACAGTTTGAGTGAAAGTTATAAGTTTGCCCATCTCCCAGATAGTGTGCATTGTACCTGTTAGGTGTAACTTTACTCATTGCCTCCTCCCCACTCTCGCCTGCTTGATTTCCAACAAGTTTTATTTCCATATGTGCACATAAGTGTTGTTAGATTAGTTCTAATTTAATGGTGAGTGTATATGGTGTTTGTTTTTTCATTCTTATGATAATTAGAAGAATGGTCTCCAGTTCCATCCAGGTTAATACAAGAGGTATTGGTTCACCATTCTTTTATGGCTGAGTAGTACCCCATGGCATACATATATCACATTTTATTAATCCACTCATGTATTAATGGGCACTTGGGTTGTTTCTGCATCTTTGCAATTGTGAATTGTGCTGCTATAAACATTTGGGTGCAGGTGTCTTTTTTAAATAAAATGTCCTTTTTTCCTTTGGGTAAATACCCAGTAGTGGGATTGCTAAACCAAATGGTAGGTCTACTTTTAGTTCTTTGAGGTATCTCCATACTATTTTCCATAGATGTTGTCCCACCAACAGTGTATAAGTGTTCCTATCTCTCCACATCCACACCAGCATTTGTTGTTTTGGGATTTTTTTTTTTTTTATAAAAGCCATTCTCATTGGAGTTAGGTGATATATCATGGTGGTTTTGATTTGCAATTCCCTGATGATTAGAGATGTTGAGCATTTTTTCATATGTTTCTTGGCCATTGGTCTATCTTCTTTTGAAAAGTTTCTGTTCATGTCTTTTGCCCACTTTTTAATGGGGTTGTTTGACTTTTTTCTTGCTGATTTTCTTGAGTTTTTTATAGATTTTGTTTATCAGCCCTTTATCAGATATACAGCATGCAAACATTTTCTCCCATTCTGTGGGCTGTCTATTCACTCTGTTGATTGTGTTCTTGGCTCTGCAGAAGCTTTTTCATTTGATCAGGTCCCATTTATTGTTACTGTCATTGCTTTGGGGGCCTTCATCATAAATTCTTCCCCTAGGCTGATGTCTTTAAGAGTTTTTCCAACATTTTTTTTTAGAATTCTTATAGTTTCATGCCTTAGGTTTGAGTCTGTTATCCATCATGAATTAATTTTCATGAATGGTAAGAGGTATAGATCCTGTTTTGGTCTTCTGCATGTGGTTATCCAATTTTCCCAACACCATTTATCAAATAAGGGTTCTTTTCCCCAGTGTATGTTTTTGTCTGCTTTGTCAAAAATCAGATGGCAATATGAGGATGGTTTTATATCTGGGTTCTCTGTTCTTATCCATTGAAAGAACACAACAAAAAATAAAACTACACACCAATATCCCTTATAAATATATAGGCAAAAATTCTCAATAAAATCCTAGCAAACTGAATTCAGCTGCACATCAAAAAAATAATTCACTACAACCAGGTAGGCTTCATCCCAGAGATGAAAGGATGGTTCAACATACACAAATCTGTAAATGTGATTAATCACATAAATAAAAGCAAAAACAAAGACCTTATGATCTCTCAATAGATGCAGAAAAAGCATTTGACAAAAATCAACACCCTTGTATGATAAGAGCTCTTAACAAAATAGGCATATATGAAACATACCTCAAAATTATAAAAGCCATACATGACAAACCCATAGCCAACATCATATTGCCTGGGGAAAAATTGAGAGCATTCCCTCATAGTACTGGAACCAGATGAGGTTGCCCACTCTCACCATTTCTATTCAACATAATGCTGGAAGTCCTAGCCAGAGAAATTAGGCAAGAGAAGGAAATCAAGGGTATCCAAGGGGGGAAGAAGAGGTCAAACTATTGCTCTTTGCTGATGATATGATCTTATATCTAGAGAAACTCAAAGATTCTGCCAAGAGACTCCTGGAATTGATAAACAAATTCAGCAAAGTCTCAGATTACAAAATCAATGTACACAAATGTACCCAAATCAGTAGCATTCCTATATGCCAACAGCAGTCAAGCTGAGAATCAAATGAAAGACTCAATACTGTTCACAATAGCAACAAAGAAAATAAAATACCTAGCAATATATTTAACCAAGGAGGTGAAAGACCTCTACAAGGAGAACTATAAAACACTCAGGAAGGAAATCACAGAGGATTTAAACAAATGGAAAAACATATCCTGCTTATGGATGGCAGAATAAACATTGTTAAAATGTCTAGACTACCTAAAGTGATTTACTGATTCAATGCTGTCCCCATTAAAATGCTAACATAATTTTTCACAGATCTAGAAAAAATAATTGTATGCTTTTTATGGAACCAGAAAAGAGCCTGAATAGCCAAGGCAGGCTTAAGCAAAAAGAACAAATTGGGAGGCATCACTTTGCCAGACTTTAAGCTATACTAACTACAAAGCTCTAGTAACCAAAATAGCATGGCACTGGCACTTGCTGTTTTTTTTTGTTTTTTTTTTTTTTTTAATACAGAAGCCTTAAAAGGGAGTGGTGAGTCTAAAACTCCAAGCTTTTGGAGCCAGCTGATTGCATTAAGTTTTCACTGGCAGGGCTTCAGAAATTCATTTGCACTTGAAATATTGGTCTTATAAATGAAAAATAATTGAGGAATAAAATTTCAATTGGTAAAAATGTAACAACTTCTTTGTCTCAGACATTATTTTAGGAGGAGGTCACCTGACTAGATTTGAGCCAGTTGAAATACATTGTGAGACTGGCAACATGCCTAGCATCTCTAAAGCTATGTCTTTGGAAGCACAGTTTTACTCTCTTCAGTTGTTTTAGAAATTAAGCTTTAGGGTAGCTTCAGGGTGGGGAGGGGAGTCGGACCCCTCTCTCATTATTTAGTAAAATAATAAAAGATGAAGCAATGTTGTATGTCAAATACTATTGTAGAAGGTAGTGAGATGTTAAAAAGACAGTATTTTAGGAAAGGAAAAATTTGTTGCATTGGAGGAAAAAAAGTAGGCAAACTCCTAGATATAAAGCTGACTTGGACAGGGCAAGTTGGGAAAGAAATGAGAGTGTGGGATCAATGTAATGCAAGGAATCAGCACAGTAAGGAACCTGGGACATGGATCCTCATCTGAAATAAGCCAAAGATTGCTCATGGTGCCTGCTAGTTTATGGTATGGACCACGGACTGCTGGGTCCCCATGTAAGTGACAATAAGATGACATGGGGTGCAATGCCACAAAGTGTAAAGCAGTGAAATTCCTAGGGATTGTCAGGAGCCATCCTAAAACACATTACTTTATACTACTTACGATATGGGATAGACTATGGAGAAAGGTACTTGTGATCATGGTCCTTGGACTTTATAAACTAAAGAGTTCTTAGTCAGAGCCAGGGAGTGGACTGTGGAGAAATGGGCTTTTGACACATTACAACTCTGGAGGTAGGAATTTTGTTCAGGAACATCTGTACGCTGACTGTTTTTTTTAACCCAGATTAAAAGGTAGTTTTGCAGATGCTGCACTTAGTTTAAAATCAGCAAAGCATATTTTTTCTTTAATTGACAAAAATGCACACATTTATATAAATGCATAATTTATGCATTGTATTGTCTGCCTGGAGATACATACATATATATACACATATATATATATTTAAATTTGGTGGGGGGCATGGTTACCATAAGCCCTGAATTCCTAAATAAATAAGAACAATGAAGTAGCAAGGGTTGAGCTTTTCCCTGAAGTCCCACCTTGCACAGATAGTGTGACAGGGCACTTGACAACCCCTGCCAAGTTCTTTGGGGACAAAGAAAAGCTATGTGGAGATATTCTACATCTATTCTTGCTTCCAAGAGGTTCTAAGTCATTAGTTAATTAAACTGGTAAGTAATCTTGCCCTATAATGTAAGTTTTAGGTGTGCATGTGTGTATTTTTCTGCCAAAGCCTAACCTATCTGAAGCACACACATTCTGGGTTAGTCTTTGTCTTGGATACGGGGAGGGGGGCAGCATCTTCTCTCTGGGCTCAGCACATCACCAGCCCCTTGACCTGCTCTTCTTCCCATAATCAGATCTGGTCCCACTAAGAGAGCCCTAAGATTATTGTCTGTTTTGTGGTGAAAGGAGAATGAAAGATCCAGGACAGTGGACCCAACATCAACCTTGAGAAGGGCCTTGATGAACCATTCCTTTGCTGTATCGGTTTTATTCCTCATTTCTCTGACCCAGCTCTTCTGATCTAGGACCAAGTTTCCACCTTTGAACAGTTCTGATTCCAGGGGGAATTTATTAGAGACACCAAAGTGCAGGGAGTCTCCTACCAGATGCCAAGAGATCATTGACGAGCACGAGGAACCTCTCATCAGCCACTTGGGCGTCCGTCATGAGAAACACCGTGCTGAGGTTCTTTACCCCGGCTTGCAGACACAGGCTGGCCAGGTCCACCTGCAGGAACGGCAATATCAGAG
This sequence comes from Lemur catta, assembly GCF_020740605.2. Classification (NCBI taxonomy): domain Eukaryota; kingdom Metazoa; phylum Chordata; class Mammalia; order Primates; family Lemuridae; genus Lemur; species Lemur catta. Next base: position 7,785,046 of record NC_059142.1, read on the forward strand.
ATCGCTGAGAAGAAGGCCTCCCTGAAAGACTTCCCCAACCCACTCTCCGGGAATGGAATTATTCTTTTTATCTACTTCAATGGGAAATAAAGCAAAGTGACAATGCAAGGCAGGGAGGAGTGCTCTGCAGCGCTGATAGGGAGGAAACTACTCCTTGTTCCCAGGCCTCATTGCCAATAGAGGTGGCCAAGTTAAGCTACACAGGGATGGCCTTTAATCCATTCAACCGCAGTGGCTCCTGCACTGTCTTTTGGAGTGCCCGCTTTGTGCAAAGAGGTTACAGAGTTTCAAAGGCCAGAAGTGGTCTCCTATGCATCTGTTTTACTTATATCCTCATACTAAGTGAATGACCTGCTCCAGAAGGCAAGTGCTTGCTCTTGCTCTTGACTGAAGAGATGAATGTATCTTATGGTAGCAGTGTCTTGTGTTTTATGACTAGCTCCAGCAAAAGACTTTTGTTGAAAAAATATATTGGGGACACACACGCACACACACACACACACACACACACAACACACAATCACCCACAGGAAATCACATCCATTCAAAACTTCAGGTGGATGAAGTTTGGGGCTAGGATGCCAAGCTTGGTCAATCTTGGTTCTTTTGCAGTATGGCCTTCGCCAGAATTAGCTGTCAGTCCCTTAGGTTGCTCCTCTCTCTTTAGCTCACTCAGGCTATTCCCTAAGAGCAACATGCATTCCTTTACCACAGAGCTAGCTCAGGGTCCAAGTAACCTCCCTTTAAAGACACTAATCTTCCTTCTAGATCAATGGTTCCCACCTTATGCTTTTACAGAATGATCTAAGACAGTGTTTCTCACTTGTCATTGGAATCATCTGGAGGATGCTTTGAAAAATCATGGTCCCCAGATTGCCAGTCTATTCCAGATCAGTTAAATCAGAATATCTGGGGGTGGAACACATGCATCACCATGGTTCAAAGATCCCCAGTGATTCCAGTATATAGCCAAGGTAGAGACCCACTATCTCAGATCATTCTGTAAATGCATAATTTCTATCACACTATCTTGTCTTTTTTGGAAGTGCTAAAGAAAGACCTACTGTGAACTTGACGTATGACTTTAGATTTAGCCAGTCACCGAGAGGCTGAGCTGTGGTTTCAGAGCTGCAGTGAGCACCTACCTCTCCTATCAGGCCGGGAGATTACGAGGGCAGGTGGGTGGGCCTGGCTCAGTGCTGGCTGGAGTTCTCCCAGCCCCAGCACAGCAGCATCCTGATAGAAGTCGCACCAGGGCTTCCTACCCCGACTGCTGTGGCCACAGAGAAAAGGGAGGGGACTGGACAAAATGACCTTTCAAGGCTGTATCCAAGGTCTTTCTTCCCTTTCCAGAGCATGCATCGGTACTCCTAAGTGCCTGCGGTCTGAAACCAGGAAATGTCATCGAAGGTCTCAGGGGCCTGTGGTTGCTGAACCTGTCCTTTAAAATATGAATTTCTTATGAAACTTGGGCAGACCTTTGGAACTCCTCCGCAGTCTACTGGAGCTGCCGGCAAGCTGTGTGCGGAACGTGCTATGGATGTGCTGCCGACTGGGGGGAGGGCTGAGGCCCCACGGAAGCAGTTAGGGCAGCTGACGCCTCGCCGAGGCGGACCTTGGAAAGGCCAGCTGTTGTCAGGGGGCGTCTAGCGAGAAAGGAGCCACTCATGTCACAGCCCAGAATCTACGAAGAAAATGGGCAGATGACAAAGGGAAGACTCTGGGCCGGGGACTGGGAGAACTGAGCAAGGATGACGGGGAGTTGTGTGTGGTCGGAAGGAGGCTGCGTCTCCCCCCACGGCCGCCCGGCCGTCTCACCTTGAAGTCGGGGGTCTGGTAGCCCTTGCGCAGCGTGATCTGGAACACATCCATGGAGCTGATGGAAGCCGCAAGCCTGGTCAGACTCTGCTTGCCGCTCCCACCCACGCCAACCAGCAGAGCGTTTCCCCGCGGGGACTCCAGGATGCGGTTGATGCGGCAGCTGGAGAGGAGGAAGGGCAGGCATGTTGCGTGATCGGACTCACGGCAGCGAGAAGCAGGTGCGGAGGGCTGAGTGGCAGCAGGAGCCTTCCTGGCAGGTGCACCCCAGGCGGGGCTGTGGGAAACTTTAACCTGATTGTCCTCAGACTTGGCCTCACCTTCCTGCCCGAGTATAGTGAAGTTGCTGCTGCTTTGCCTTCAGCCACAGCCTCCAGTGACCCAGTGACAGTGGGGGGAGGGCCCGTGGCAGGCAGGCACCTTGAGGGGGTGATTGTGATGGGGAGGGGACCCAGGATGCCCTCGCTCTACTCTCTGGCCATGCCTGACTCTGCCACCCCCCACTTCACTTCTTTTGGGCAAGAAGAGGGGATGGAAAAAGAGAAAAGTAGGAAACAGATAGTAAGAAAAAGGAATCAGGGAAGCCTAGAGGACAAGGCAGGTGACGTTTGTTCCTCTTAGAAAAGAGGGGACCAAGAGCAAAGTCAGCAGGGTACGGACAGGGATCCCTGACATAGCTCTTCTCTCTGCCTCCCTCAACCCTTCCCGGACATCGATGCCCCTTGTGTGAGTGTTTGTGGATTCTTATTGTCCACACACAAGACACTCCCGACTCTGGTGTTCCCTGGGCAGCCTTGTCCCCACTCTCATGTTCCCCTCCCACCCCCAGCAATGGGGTCTGTTCCTGGCCTCATCCCCTCCAGGGGAAACCACTCCTCCTGCCCCTCCGGCCCTTCCTAAAGTTCCGCCCTCCCTCGGGCTGCTCACAGCCTCTCCCCGGGGTGCACTGCCAATCTTGTCTTCACACTGGATCCCAGCCAAAGGGCGAGAAGTGATTGCCAATCTCTTCTTCAACCCCTCTCAACTGTAGATAGACCTTATGTAAGGTGCTACATTCTTCATTAAAATAAGCCCCGTTCCCTTTTCATTTCTCATTTTAAAAACAATGGCTGTGCATTGTACAACACACATAAAATACATAAAAATCCATAATTCTGCTATCTAGCAATAAATACTATTGACATCAATTGTATGTTCTTCCAAACTTTTTTCCTAGTGTCTGTCTGTATGTGTATAAACTTATATTTATTTGTATAAACATTTTTTATACCTGAAAAGTGAATATATTTATATCCTATTTATTTTAAAAATTGAGTACACCTTGTACACTGTACATAGGGTTTTGAAATAATTTTGTTGGTTAGCAATGTACTGTGATTATCATGCCATTAAATAACTGGCTAAATAAACCATGCTTTTGATGGTGGACTGATATTGTATAAAATATGAACATTGTATTGATAATAAAAATAGAATAAGTTGCTAGTCTACAATAGTGTACTGTTGGATATTTAGGTTGTTTCCAACATTTCCCAGTTAGAAATAATGTTATATAATTTTTTTGTTTGTATCTCTAATTATTTCCTCAGGATAAGTTCCTAAAAGTGTAACTGCTGAGTCAAACAGTAAGATAATTTTTAGGGCTTTGACACATACTGAAAAACTGCCCCTGCAGAATGGTGGTTCCAATTTGTACTCTCCTTATGGTAGAATTGATCAAAAGGTGTGTCTGTTATATTGGAGGATGAGAATATGTTGGACTATGTTAGTTGAATTAGAATGTGTTCAGTGGGTGAATTCAGGAACATATGACACAGTGATCAGGCTGCTGTGTAGAGATGGACGCAGAAGACAGACAGTGTTGGTGATTTTGGGGACCAAAAGAGTGTGAGAGCAAGAACTCAGGCTAGAGCAGAGGATACATTTGAGATTGAATTGCACAGGCTGCAGTCTTGTATCCCTGTCTTGTGTTAGTGATATAATCAGAAATGCCATAGTCAAAGTAAATAAGGGTGTAGCAATGTGAGGTCTAGCTAGCCCCAGTTTGGAGGAAGGGCTGGGAAGGAGTTGTGGCAGGTGGGGTTTGATATGTTAACAAATGCAAGTGGGTTTGTGTTGTGCTTCCGTGGTTTGAATTTTCTTATTTCTGCACATTTCTTGCATATATTGATAACTTGGTTTGTGAGTCCTTATTGCCTCATCTCTCCTACAGTATGTGTATGCTGTTGGGAAGGAACCCGTAGCAGAAGTGTATATGAGAATTGCCGAAGAAAACTTCCCTGGTATTGCCAGAGATTCAGACATACAGATACAAGATGGTCATCAAACACCAGGAAGATTCATAGCAAATAGGACATCTCCAAGACACATGGTAATCAACCTGGCCAAAGTCAAAATGAAGGAGAAAGTTCTGCAAGCAGCAAGAAGAAAGCAACAACTAACGTACAAAGGAAAACCATCAGGCTAACGGCAGACTTCTCAGTGGAAACATTATAAGCCAGAAGGGATTGAGGCCCCATCTTCAGTCTTCTTAAACAGAACAACTGCCAGCCTAGAATTTTGTATCCTGCAAAATTAAATTTCACAATTGATGGAGAAATCAAATCTTTTTCAGACAGGCAAACACTGAGAGAATTTGCCTTGACCAGACCTACCCTGCAGGAAATACTGAGAACTGTCTTATACATGAATCAGTACAATAGACATCCATCCACATAAAATCAACCCCAAACCCCATAAAACCCACAACTCTTATGAAACAATAGCACAAGAAGGAAAACAAAGCAATAAGGTACTACCCAACATGATGAACAGATCAACATCCCACATATCAATTCTGTTGATCAATGTTAACAGTATGAATGGTCCTCTCAAAAGACATAGGCTGGGGGCAGAGCCAAAGCATACTGGAGGGAAGAAAGGGTTTCAGATAAAGGGTAGGGAGGAATGGGCACAGCTCGGCTGTAGTTCAGAGGAATAAGGGCCAGAGTCTGTCGGGTACCTCATGGAGGGAAACTGGGAACAGAACAGGAGAAGGAAAAAGAAGAAAAAATATTCACAAGGATCTGACCCAGAGAGGCTCAGAGCACAGTGAAGGGGTAAGGCGGGGGGTGGGGGGCTGAGGGGCAGGAATCCTGTTTCTCCTTCTCATACACCTTTGGTAATTAGGAGGCTGCTGAGTTGTTTGGAAGCTTTTCTACCCTTATGAACCCAAGTGCTGCTTCAACCACTGAATTGGGTGGAGAACTAGCATGATCCCAGAGCATGGACACTCTTGCAGGCTTCCTCCCAGGCAGAGGGACTGGAGGAGCCAGGGTCCCTGCTATCTTCCGTTCAGACTCTTTTCCTCCCCACCTCCCCCACCCACCACAGCTGATTGAAATTTTTATGAGTGACAACCTCTCATCAACTGCAGTGTCCTCCAGTCTGAGGTTTCCACAGAGAGTGGGGCCCACACCTTCCCCCTTGACAACTTGCAGTGGACCTAGTTGTGCCCAGTCTAGGAGTTCTTTGCCTGCTGGCATTCCCCAGAGTGCATGCCAGTGGGTCAGACATGCAGGCTGGACCTCATGCCCCCAAGACTCGAGTGGGTTGCTAGGGGGCAGAAGGGATAGATTTGAAAGCTTGATTTGGGAGGCGAGGGAGCCCATGTGGGTAGAACTGATGGGAGAGTACAGTGAGGATCTGAGCTGTGGAGATCTGGTGGAGCACCTACCCACCCAACACAGGAAAGTCATGCTGTCAGACTAGGGCAGGGCCCCCGGAGAAAAGTTCCCAGCCTGTGGCACCACTGTGGCTGAGCATGGCACATTAGATCTGCCAACAGACACTAGAGGGAGACTCTCGGGGGCAGGGGTAGCGAGAGAGGGGAGCTCACACTGACAGCCAGTTGGTGAATTACAGATGGTTCCTCCCCTATGAACAGTCTTTCCAGTTTGAAGAGGCTGCTTGGGCCCCTCTCCCATTGGCTTTTCCCAGGGGTCTGGGATACAACCTTTCAGCCCTGCCGAGACTTTGCAGAGGGTTCCAGGTTTGCCCAACTTAACCTCTCCCAGCCTCACTCCTCCACCCACCTCTGTTGTGGTGGAGCACAAGCAATCTCCTGGGAGCTACATGGCCCCTCACACTGCCTGGGGCATTGAAGTACTCCTTCTAAAGGGCTAAAGCCTATCACAGGCACAAAGGAACATCTCTGAAGTTAGTTCTTTCATGCAGGTATCAAACACAGAGGCAGAACAACTGTATATATATAGCTCATTACAATACCTACTGATTCAATCAAATAGGGCGTGGCCTATTCTTACAAGCACCACCCACCAACTCAGAGATTAAGCTGGGGTCCCAATACAATTTACACTGTTAGGAAGAGGGGAAAACAGCAGAATAGAAGCAACCCAAGGGAGCACCGCTTTATAGGAGAGGAACAAAAATTACAGGCAGCTTGAGCTAAAAGTGGTCTCCCTCCTCCACTGCAGGCCTCTGGGCTGATCAGGGAGCTGCTCAGAGTCTATACAGAGACATTGCACCAGAGAGAAGGTCTAGCAGAGACCTGGTGACTGCCAATCCCAGGTTTCTGCAACTGACACCATACTGATCACTCTGGTGCATGGAGCCAGGTCTGCTTGGGACTCAGCCTTCCAGCAGTAGCCTTCGCATCACACCCACTGGGCCAGGTAGGGAGCAGACAGAACAGAAGCTCCCTTGGGTCATACCCTGTGACTAGGATCTGAGGATGCTTCTTTCTCTGTGTGGGATCTGAGGAGAGGAGGAACCTCAGATGCCACAGGCACCACATGGGAAGTCTTGGGCAACTGCCTCAGTGGGCCCTAGGTGTGAGGGAGAGAACTGTGGCCAATCAGCAACTCTGGCCCTTCTGCATAATCTCTGGGCCACTGAGACAAACCCCTGCCTGCATGACTGGGCAGCAGCAGTCTCCACGCTGACAGAACAGCCATCCATATGTGAAGCTCTGCCCCTGTAATCCCCAGAGCCAGCTGTGAATCTCTCACTGCACCTGAGCCCAAGGCTCTGTGCCACCCCCAAGAGTCCAAAGTTGAGCCTAAGCCCCAAGACACTACCTCTGCATCTTCATCACTGCCACTGGGCTGGTGGAACCTCCTCAAGGACCAATGCTTCATCTAGGGCCCCCCAGCCCTGAGCAGACATTACTCCTGGACCTGGTTTATACAAATGTCTACAGCCTGGCCATCCACAATGACTGTCTCAATTGACTCACCCAGCAGCCACTGTCACCTCCACTGGGTGACCCCAGCCAGAGCAATCCCCCACAAAAACAACCGTGGTGGAGAGGGTCACATCCAGCCCCCAATGCAAACTTTCAGCAATGAGCTGGGAAACAACCCTCCATACCACATGAAGGTCATCCAGCACTGGTTAAATTGAGGCACTCACAGGGGAATGGGTCGAAACAGAACAGCTCTCACTGCACCTGCCCCTCCCCTGATGGAACAACATTCCAGAGAAGCTTACGAAAGCTCCATCTAAGGTGGGTCATCCGCCTCTCCTAACTAAACAGGTGAGCTCCCAGCAAAGGAGAATAAGTGCCCTGCCATCCTACTAACCCAGAGCTGAGAAAAGAGGGACCAGACAAGAAGAAACTAGCAAAAGAACCCTGGCAACATGAAAAAACAAAATAACTCAACACCCCCAAAGGATCACAATGGAGCTATAGTAGTGGACTCCAACCACAAGGAAATTGCTGAAATGACAGAAATGGAATTCAGAATGTGGATGGCAAATAAGATGAATGGAATTGAAGAGAAACTTGAAAACTAACAAAAAGAAGCCAAAACATATTTCATATTTCAGGAATTAATGAAAAAGTCAATAAAGAGCTAGACAACATAAGAAATGATATAATAGAACTTAAAGAAATGAAGAGTCATTTAGGGAATTTCAAAACACAGTAGAAAACATCAGCAACAGACTAAACCAAGGAGAAGAAAGAATTTCAAAGCTTGAAGCAAGGTTCTCGAGCTAATCCAGTCATTTACAGAGGCACAAAAAGGCAGAGAAATCACTTACAGAGATATGGGACTATGTGAAGTGAACTAACATATGAATTATAAGCATCCCTGAGGGAAAAGAAGAAAGAGTTAAAAGCATGGAAAGTATATTTGAGGGAATTATTGAGGAAAACTTACCTGGTATTGCCAGAGATCCAGATATCCAAATACAAGATAGTCATTGAACTTCTGGGAAGATTCATAGCAAACAGGACATCTCCAAGACACATATAGTAATCAATCTGGCCAAAGTCAAAATGAAGGAGAAAATTCTACAAGTAGGTAAATGCAAACAACAACTGACCTATAATGGAAAACCTATCAGGCTAAGAGCAGACTTCTTAGCAGAAACCCTACAAGACAGAAGGGAGTTGGGCCCCATCTCCAATCTTCTTAAACAGAACAACTGCTAGCCTAGACTCTTGTGTCCTGCAAAAGTAAGTTTCACAGTTGATGCAGAAATCAAGTCTTTTCCAGATAAGGAAACACTGAGAGAATTTGCCATGACCAGACCTGCCCTGAAGGAAATACTCAGAGCAGCATTATATATGAATCAGCACTGTAGATACCCACCACTGTAAAATCACCCACAAAAGCTAAAGCTCACAACTCTTATAAAACAATAGCACAAGAGGTAAAACAAAGCAACAGGGTACTACCAAACATGATGAACAGAACAGCATCCCAAATATCAATTCTATCTCTTAATGTTAATTGTTTAAATGTGTCACTGAAAAGACATAAACTGGCTGAATGGATGAAAAAACACAACCTAAGTATCTGCTGTCTCCAGGAAATACATATAAACCACAAGGACACACACAAACTCAACATGAAAGATGGAAAAAAATATTCCACACAAATGGAAGCCAAAAGAAAACAGGCATAGCCATTCCCATATCAGATAAAATTGACTTTAAATAAACAAAGGTAATGAAAGACAAAGAGGGTCATTACATAATGGCAAAGGGAGCAATACAACAAGAAGACATAACAATTGTAAATATACCTGAGCCTAACATAGCAGCTCCCAGAAACATAAAGCAAATTTTACTAGAGCTAAGCAAAGAAATAAATAGCAGCATTGTAAATGCTGGAGACTTCAACACCCCACTGTCAGAGCTGGACAAATCATCAAAGCAGAAAATAAATTAAAAAACACTGGACCTGTACCAGACTCTAAATTGAATGGACCTACAGATATTTACAGAACATTCTATCCCAAAACTACTGAATATACATTCTTCTCAGCAGCACATGGGATATTCTCCAAAATTGATCATATCTTAGGCCATAAAAACATGCCTCAACAAATTAAAAAAAATAGAAATTATACCACGTATCATTTCAGACTCTGGTGGAATAAAGCTAGAAATCAATCATAAGAGAAAGACTCAAACCTAAACAAAGTCATGGAAATTAAACAATCATCTCCTGAATGATTATTGTGTCAAGAATTAAATTAAGAGGGAAATCAACAGATTTTTTTGAACTGAACAACAAAGAGGACACAAGTTATGAAAATCCATGGGAGTAAGCAATAGAATTCCTCAGGGGAAAATCCATATCCTTAAATACCTACCTCAAAAAGAGAGAAAGATTACAAATTAACAACCTAATGTCACATTTCAAGGAACTAGAAAAGGAAGAGTAAACCAAATCCAAAGTCAGTAGAAGAAAAAAAATAACAAAGGTCAGAGTAGAACTAAATAAAATGGAAAATAAAAAAAATAATAACAGAAGATCTATGAAACAAAAAGTTGCTTTTTTGAAAAGATGACTAAAATTTACAGATCTTTTGCTAAATTAACCAGGAATAGGAGAGAAAGGATCCAAATAAGCTCAATCAGAAATGAAAAAGGAGACATTATGACTGATACCACAGAAATATAAGACATCATCATGAATACTACAAAAATCTCTATGCACATAAACTAGAAAACATAGAGAAAATGGACAAATTCCTGGAAACACACAAGTCTTCCAAGACTCAATCAGGAAGAAATAGAACTCCTGAACAGACCCATAAGGAGCAGCGAGATCAAAGCAGTAGTAAAAAATCTTCCAACAATTAAAAGCCCTGGACCAGATAAATTAACAGCTGAATTCTACCATCTAGATATACAAAGAGCTGGTACCCATACTATAGAAATTATTCCATAATATTGAGAAGGAGGGAATTCTTCCCAACTAATTCTATGAAGCCAGTATAACCTTGATACCAAAGCCAGGAAAGGACACAACAAAAATAGAAAACTACAGACCAATATCCCTTATGAATATTGATGCAAAAATCCTCAATAAAATACTAGCAAACCAAATTCAGCACCATGTCAAAAAATAATCCACCAAGATCAAATGGGCTTCATCTCAGGGATGTAAGTATGGTTCAAAATATGTAAATAAATGTGATTCACCACATAAACAGAAGCAAAAACAAAGACTATATGATCAACTCAGTAGATACAGAAAAAACATTTGACAAAATTCAGCATGCTTTCATGATAAAAAGCCTCAACAAACTAGGCATAGAAGGAACATATCTCAAAATTATAAAAGCCACAGAAGGCAAACCCACAGCCAACATCATGCTGAATGGGGAAAAGTTGAAAGCATTCCCACTAAGAACTGAAACAAGACATGGGTGCCCAGTATCACCACTTCTATTCAACATAGTGCTGGAAGTCCTAGCCAGAGCAGTCAGACAACAGATAGAAATAAAGTGTATCCAAATCAGGAAAGAGGAGGTCAAACTATTGCTCTTTGCTGATGACATGATCTTTTACCTAGAAAACCCCAAAGACTCCACCAAGAGACTCCTGGAATTGATAAATAAATACAGCAAGGTCTCAGTATACAAAATCAATGGATATAAATCAATAGCATTTCTATATACCAATAACAGTCAAGCTGAGAGTCAAATCAAAGACTCAGTACCATTCACAATAGCTACAAAGAAAATAAAATACCTAGAAATATACTTATCTAAGGAGATGAAAGATATCTACAAGGAGAACTACAAAACACAGAGGAAAGAAATTGCAGAGGACACAAACACATGGAAAAACATACAATGCTCATGGATTGGCAGAATCAACATTGTTAAAATGTCCATATTACCCAAAGTTATATACAGGTTTAATGCAGTCCCCAGTAAAATACCAACATCATAATTCATAGATCTAGAAAAAATAATTCTATGCTTTTTTTGGAACCAGAAAAGAGCCTGAATAGCCAAAGCTATTTTAAGCAAAAAGAAAAACTCTGGAGGCATCACATTACCAGACTTCTAACTATATTACAAGGCTATGGTAACCAAAATAGCATGGTATTGGTATAAAAATAGAGACATCGACCAATGGAGCAGAACAGAGAACCCAGACATAAAACCATCTGCTTACAATCAACTGATCTTTGACAAAGCAGACAACAACATACTCTGAAGAAAAGAAGCCCTATTCAGTAAATGGTGCTGGGAAAACTGCATAGCCACATGCAGAATAAAACAGGACTCATGTCTCTTACCACTCACAAAAATTAATTCCAGATGGATAAAAGACTTAAATGTAAGTCATGAAACCATAAGAATTCTAGAGGACAGTGTAGGAAAAACTCTTCTAGATAATGGCCTAGGCAAAGAATTTATAAACATATCCCCAATGGCAATCACAGCAACAACAAATGTAAATAAATGGGATTTGATTAAATTAAAAATCTTCTGCACAGCTAAGGAAACAATCAACAGAGCAGACAACCTACAGAATGAGAGAAAATATTTTCAAACTATACATCTGATTAAGGGCTAATAACCAGAATCTACAAAGAACTCAGGCAAATCAGAAAAAAAAAATGCTCAACATCACTCATCACCAGGGAAATGCAAATTAAAACCACAAGGAAATATTACCTTACCCCTGTTACAATGGCTTTCATTAAAAAGTCCAAAAACAATAGTTGCTGCATGGATGCAGAGAGAAAGGAATGCTAATATACTGTTAGTGGGACTGCAAATTAGTACAAACTCTATGGAAAACAGTATGGAGATTCTTCGAAGAACTAAAAGTAGACCTACAATTTGATCCAGCAATCTCACTACTGGGTATCTACCCAAAGGAAAAGAAGTCATTTTATCAAAAATACAGCTGCACTCAAATGTTTATTGCAGCACATTTCACAATTGAAAGATGTGGAATCAACCCAAATGTTCAATTCACAAGTGGATTAAAAAAATGTGATACACACACACACACACACACACACACACACACACACACACACACACCACAGAGTACTACTCAGCCATAAAAAGGATGAAATTAATGCCTTTTGCAGCAATTTGGATAGAACTGGAGACCATTACCCTAAATGAAATATCTCAAGAATGGAAAAACAAACACCACATGTACTTGCTATTAAATTGGAACTAACCAATGAGAACACACATACACAGAGGGAAGTAAAACTCAGTGGAAATCAAGCAGGGGTTGAGGAGGAGGAGGGGAGTGTCAAACATCTATCTAATGTATATAATGAACACTATTTGGATGATGGGCCATGACTCAAGCATTGCAAAAGTGAGCCATGTGACCAAAAACATTTTTATCCCCTTAATATTTTGAAATTAAAACAAAGTGTATATGATTTAACAACTACAACTAACAGTGGGTAAGAAAGTCTAGCCCCCAACCCTTGGTGACACTGGGTGTTACATATATATATATATATATATATCTTTTTTGAGACAGAGTCTTGCTCTGTTGCCTGGCTTGGAGTGCCATGGCATCAGTCCAGCTCACAGCAACCTCAAACTCCGGGCTCAAGCTATTCTCTTGCCTCAGCTTCCCAAGTAGCTGGGACTACTGTTGTGCGCCACCATGCCTGGCTAATTTTTTCTATTTTTAGTAGAGTCGGGGGTCTCACTTGCTTAGGCTGGTCTCGAACTCCTGAGCTCAAGCAATCCTCCCGCCTCGGCCTCCCAAAGTGCTAGGATTACAGGTGTGAACCACCGTGCCCAGCGTACATATATATTTTAATCTACCAATTTAATGGTTGAAAATATTATGGTTTTAATCTTTATTTATTTGACTTCTGGGGAATTGAACATTTTTCATGTTTGTTGATCATCACATATTTTTTCTTTTGTGAATTTTCTGTTCATGTCCATTGCCTACTTTTCAATTGAAGTGTTCTTCTCTATTTGTAATACTCCTTTATGTATGTTTTGAATTATCCTTCAATCTGGCACTTTTACCTTCTAGGTTTCTTCAAGGTGCTTTAATGTAGAGAAATTTTTAGGACTTAAAATTGTATGTAGTTGACTATTAAATTTTACATAGTTAAAATGTATTCACCTAAATATTCAGGAGTTATTTATTGACCTACATTTAGTTCTTTTATGATTTTACTTTTTCACTTTAATTATTTAATTGTGGTACTTATATTCTCTCCTGTACCAGACAGATTTACACTTCTCTTGCTGTCTTATTAAACCATAATTTCTAGATGTCTGAAGAGTGCATATACTAATTTTGTATTCTCTACAGTGCTAGGACATTGAAGATATCCAATGTATTTTTGTTACGTTTAAACAGAACAACCCATTTGGGGTGATGTACGTGATCATTCCTTATGCCAGGTACGAGAGATCATCTGTTTTTTGTCTACATTAGATGGTGCCTGATGAAAGGAGAAGCCGTGGTTCTAAGTTATCCAGGCCCTATCTCTTGCTTCAGAAAGGGTGGGCAGGAATGAGTAAGTAGGGGAAAGAGAGAGACAAGCAAGGAGGAGGGGGTGGAAGAGTCCAACCGGATTCTGGAAGCTCTATTCTGGAAGCCTGAACTCAGCTTAGCATGGCCTATGTTATTCAATATCTAAATGGGAAGTGCATCGTTAGTGATGAAGTTTCCAAAGAAGAATGGTTAAGTCTGCAACCGTCAGCGTCAGCATTAGACTCCAGCTGGGGATTCATTAACAACCTCTGACGAGGGCAAAGGACTCTGCATCTAAATTACAAAATTTAAGAAGAAGATCAATATTCTAAAAGGCTCCTGGGCCAGAAAACCAAGGCTGTCTAAGTTAAGCCCATTACTGAATTTCTGGGAGATTCACAGCAATAGCTGAAGATGCACCACAGCACAGCTGGAGGAAGTTGGTTTATTGACGACTAAACACATGCCTGCGCACGCACACACGCACACACACACACCCCTAGAGGACTGGGGATACTTGGGGCACAAGAGAGGTACATCTGTAGTTTCTTGTTTTGCTAGTGATCGCTAAGTGATTCTAAGAGGAGAAAAAAGGAAGCAGAAAATATTTGTAGGAGCAAAAATACAAAGGGACAAAAAAAATGGATGGAGATTATGCCCAAAGTAGGGCAAAAGATGTAGTTTAAGGGTTTAAGAAAAAGCAGAACAAGAATCTGCAGAAATACTGGAGGAAGTCAGTAGAAAAGAAAAATGGTACTATTAAAAAAAAAAGAAACCAACAGTTCAAAGAAAAAGACCCTAATATTTATTGACTGCTTATTAAGTGCAAAGCGCTTTGCTTAGATAGCAACAACCCTATGATCCAGGCATTTTTATTGTCCCCATTTTCCAGGTGAGAACATTCGAGGCTTTGGGAAGCTAAGTATTCTCCCAAAGCATCCCAGTCAATTTGCGGCAGAACCATTTGAACCTGGGTCCGGCTCTATCTCCAGAACCTGTGTGTATAACCAGTACACAGTGCTCCGTTATTGGGTTTTGCATCAAAGCAGCAGAAAGGGAGAGAAACAAAGCTGGGGAAAGGTGTAGCGAAATCAAACAAAAGAAAATGCTAAGAACTCAAGAAATGAGAGTAAACAGCAAGATGGAGTCAGATGAGCATGTGCTTTATTGTACCATAAGAATAGACTCTCACCTTGGCCCCTGGACCTGCGGGTTCCAGGGAAGGCAGATACGTACTCCTTCCTCTCTTCCCTGTCTTACTCCCTCCTGGGGTCTCAGGGCGGGAGACCTTCCTGGAGTGAGTTCAAAATCCTCTGAGCTGTGTGCAGCCAAGCAAGGCCGTGGAATCTTCCCACACTGTTAGGGTATCTGTATTTCTCCCTGCACTGTTAGGTGCTCCCTTTTCTGACCTAAGAAGGGAATGCTCTGCTCTGTCTGGCTGGCAAAGGCAGCAGGGAGGTCAAAAAGCCCCAGGGAGGGCAGGGGAGGGCAATACAAGGATAAAGGGACATTGATATCTTTAAACAAATGTACAGGAAATTATTAATACATCCAAATACACTTTATTCTTCAGAGTTGGCCCCTTCCAGGCAGTTCATTTTTCCAGTTATTTTGTCATTGCTAAATGTGGAAATTGTCCTCAGAGTCTGTTTATGAGCCTCAGAAGCAAAGCCAGTTTTCACAGCCAGGCCTTATTTTTTCCTAAAACCGACATTAGCCAGTTTGGTCACCCATGTTGGAAACTGCATTGACCAAATCACTTGCTATTCTCCCAAATTAAATTCACTCTTAAAGGACAAAGACTTGCCTCAATTCCAAGACTATGACAGAGGTGCTGGTACCTCTTAAAGAGGAGGGAAGATGCTGGAGCTTCACCAGGTTAGTCAGCAGGCTTTCTAACTCCTCATTTACTGAACCTGTACTGCGCACTGGGCATCGTCTAAGGGCCTAGGGTTTCAGCAGCAAGGAAGACAATGTGCTCAAGGAGCTTACGTTGGGTTGGGGGAGAGAAAAAGGCATATGAAGAAATGCATGGTGTGATGGTCTCGGGCACAGACTCCGGAGCCAGATGTGAGCATGTTTTGGCTCACCTGTTTATGACGTGTGTGATCTGAGGCAACCTCTCTGCTCTCTCTGGATCTCAATGCCCTCATTTATAACACAGGGATAATTATAGACCTCACCTTCTTCAGGGTTTTTGTGAAAACTAAATGCATCGGTATATGCAAAGCACTATGCACCAGGCCCACAGTGAGTTCTATGTCGAGCGTAGCTCTTACATGTCATATCAAAGCCACCTTCTCAGGGAGGCCTTCCTGACGACCCTACTTAAAATTGGGATCACCCCCAGCCTTTTCTACTCCCTTCCCTCTCTGTTTCCCTCTGCATAGGATGCACTAAGAGGTCTTACTGAGTACCTGCCAGGTTCCAGACAGTGCCCCGGGTATTGGGAACCTAGCAGTGAATTAAAACAAAGATCCCTGCACTCATACGAAGTATGTGTCAGGTGAATGGATGTATGCAAACCAGTAGATAGAGTGGTTAATCACGACAAATGCAGAGGTGTGCGTGGGAGCAGGGGGTGTCACGTAGCACAGGTGAGGATCTAGCAGTGACAACTGACATTAGCAAGAGGCCAGGCTGTGGTGATTGTGGTAAGAGCTACTTCGTTCAAGTGCTGAGAAGTGGGCAGAGGAGGGGATCAGAGGTGGGGAGGTAGGACAGGGATGGGCAACCCTTTTGCTGAGTTTTGTCATGAGCGGGAGCAGAGAAATGGGGGCAGTAGATGGAGAGAGATATAAGGGTCAAGGAATAGTTGATTACTTTTTGGTAAATGAAAACGTGGCAGGTTTGTGTCCTGGTGCATGTGATCCAGGAGTTAATGATGGGGGAGATGAAAGAATGGCGAGAGAAGAGGGAGGGGAGAGCGAGAGGGAAGAGGAGTAGGGGAGAGAAGGAGGGAAGATAATTAATTACATGAAGAATGAAGTCTCTGAGAAGGTGTGAGGAGATGGGGTTTGGGGCACACGCAGAGGGACTGGCCTTCGGTAGGAACAGGGCTGTTCCCTAACTGCAATAGCAGGGAAGGCAGGGTCGTGGGTGGGAGGCAAGGTGGGATATGCATAGGGTGTTAGAATTGATGACAAGGTGGTGTGATAATTCTCTTCTGGTCACTTTCATTATCTCCGTGAAAGAAGAGACATGCTCATTAACTGGGAATGAAGAAAGGGGAAGGTGGTTGGAAGTTTGAGAAGAAAGGAGAAATGTTTAATGTGCTATCACAAGACAGCAAGAGGAGCCAAGTGCCAGGGTAGTGGAGGATGATTTCTTGCAAGGTTGAGAGCCTATCTGATATTTGTGGCTGCAAATCTGAAACAAAAGTAGTCAACGTGGTCGGGGACTTCTTCAACAATGTGCAGCTGCTTAGGGGCAGGTGCAGAATAAGAAGATAGTGGGGTTTAACCACAGTGGGGTTTTGTCCCATGGATACAGAGACAGGAGAGTTTGGGGAGCTGGCACTGGGATGATGGAGTCTATGGTCGTTAAAAAGGAAAGTAAAGACATGGTGGGGGGAGGGATAAAGAGGTTGAGAAGGTGGTTGGTCCAGGGAAGGAAGTCTTGATGAAGTTTAGGAACAGCTGGAACAAAACTCCAGAGCAGGTGAGTGGAAAGGTGGAAGGTACATGCCAGAGAGTGCGGTGTCTGAAGCTGAGATTTCGGAGGTGGGCTCATGATTGCAGACTGCTATTCTAGGGTAGGGACGCGTGAGCGACAGCTGAGGTGGGGCCGAAGGAATGACCATGGGAGTCAAGGGGGCCAAGGAACAGAAGGACCTGCTGGACAGATGCCGGGAGTGAGTCAGGCGTGGGTGAGGAGAGGGAGGGCCCAGGTGCCAAGGCCACAGGTGGACAGTGTGGAGCGGCTGGAATTCAGCAGGGACAGTAACAAGGAGAGAGGAGTGCCAACGCTGTATTACTTGTGTTTAGAGAGAACTGGGGTCTGTGAAGGACAAGAGGAGAAAGGACTTGAGTGTGCCCTTGTGGTGGGGCTGGGGAGCGGGAAGACGCTCCCGTCTAGGGCCTGGGGCACAGAGGGTGGGGAAGGAAACACCACTTTCCCCAACGCAGGGGCCAGTCAGGTTTCAGGCAGAATCCGGCAGTGAAGGGAAGGTCGCAGTGAGGCAGATTTTGCAGCTGAAGACCATGAACTCCTCCCGGAAAGGTGGAAGAGTTTTGGAGGGTGGGCGGGGTGGGGGGGTACTGTGAGGAGCAGCACAGGGGACAGCACTGGTGGGAGCGCAAATTATCTGAGAGGCTGGTGATTACCCTCAGTGATCCTCTGGACAGCACCAACACTCAAAAGGATATTTAATTTTTGAAATAGTTTGCACTTGAACAAAAACACTGTATCTCGCTTTTTTAAAAAAACAATTTGTCCTTTGACCAGTAGGAGTGGTAGTGATGTGGGTCCCGAGCTGTTCTGGACCTCAAATCCTCCCTGGTGTCACCATGATCACACCCAGGGATACGAAGTGACAGACCGGGAAGTGAAGCCAGCTCTGCCCGAGCCAGCACTGTGCTGCCCCCTGGAGCCAGTGGCAGGAGCTGCAGCTGCTCTGCCTGCAGCCATCTCGCCCTTCATGGCGGAAGTGGAAGCTGCCTCCCTGGCTTTATGAAAGTGTCCTCAAATGACCAACTGAAACCCCTGTCATTGGGAAGAGGAAGCAGCTGGGGAGCAGCGAGATGCACACTTACACATGGCACATGGCATCCTCAAAGAGCACCAGGTCCATCACCGTGTTGACTTCATTGTGGTTCTCCAAGGCCTCCACCAGGGTCTGGGTCAAGAGTTCCCAGGATGGCACAGGCATGTACTTGGGCTCCCCAATACCATTTGCAAAGTGGCAATACATGTTCAGGCTCTGGGTCTGCTGCACGGTCTCTTCAATATCCTGGTGATGACACAGAGAAACAAGGACCCTCCTGACTGACTCCCGAGTTATGTTTTTCCTCTCTGCACTCTCCCTGAACACTGAGCATCAGTGCTACTTCCAAAACTTCCTCCTTTTTGAAAAGCTCTTATTAAGTGGATGTGTAACATTCCTTTACCAGCTCCATGAAGTCACAGATGACGTGTGTCATTCCTTGTGAGCTGAGAGTGGGAAATGGAAGGAGGGAAGTGGCCTCCTCACAAGCACTGTAAGAGTCCTCTGTGGTCACAGAGTGGATGGGACACGTGGGTGGATTTCCCTAAGCAGGTGCTCTTGCACCAGTGTTGGATGAAGGGAACCATGGCCCAGTGGCCTCATCTCCCCCATTCCCACAGATTTGGGACCCCAATCCACAGGAGTGTCCAAAAGCATCCTTTCCTGCTGGCTGTGAGACTGCACACCGTAGGAGGTTGTAAGCTCCAACTTCGCAGGTTCAGTCCAGAGAACTTGGTTTCTGAAGAATATGCTACTAACCGTCCTTAGGCAACTGGTTACTCAAACACTGGTAATCTTAAAACATTTACAGAAATCCTCATCCCCATTTATAAAACTTTCACAGGGGTTTGGGCTCACTGTGTGTCAAATCTCACACATAGGACAAACATTACCTTGTTGAATAAATACCTAGTATAACGACTCAATTAATTAAAAAGATATGGAGTCTCTGTCCCTTCACTACCAACGTAGCCTCAGAGTATTGAAGAGGCAACTAATTTTTAAATTTCATATTAGAGAAGACCAAAAGGAACTACTCACTTATCAAAACCCAGATACCTGAGACTTGAGGGAGGAGACAAGGTTATTGAGGAGGATAGTCCAAGAAAGATTAAGTTTTGTAAGACACAAGTAAGCAGTTATACCAGCACAAGCAGATGTTCCCCGCTGCCATTCTTTTCTCCCAAAGTTCAGACTGGAGTATCTACCTGGGGAAGAGGTAATCAGTGTACAATTCATGAGCAGGCATTGCCCAGGGCATACGTCACTGCTGGGTCAGCCTTGTGAGCTCATGAGACAAGATTCACCAAACCTCATATAGGGAAAGGGAGGATGACAATAACACTTACAGAGAACCAGGACTGCTACCTGGGTGCAAGAAGAAAGGACTGCAGAGTTAAATATCAAAAAATTATTATATTTCGAAGATGCTTTCAGGCCATAGAAAACTCTTAAACTATTACAGCTTTGCCAGAATAAATGCTCAGACACTTGGTTAAGATATAAATGCAATGCAGGACAGCTATTCTTGGTACTTTAGGAGAACTCACATGAGAAAGTAATGCGAGAATACATTTACCCGGGTAGAGAATGGACTAACATTCAGGGAATCGGTTCTGATGGCAGTCAATTGACACTAACGATCTAGCAGAGAAAGAACTAAAGTGTGGTTTTGAAACTCCTGGTCTACAAAGACTCTTTGATGAACAAAACAAGAAGTCTCCGATTTTGTGATCAGAGCCATGCCATGTTGAAAGGAGAGAGAAAATCAAGCAACTCAGGGAATCAAAGATTCCTTACTAGTGACACCTAATCACACAGGGCCATGAATCAGAGAACCTTAAGCTTTGAGTGGTGGAAACAGGATTATATTTCTTCTTTGGTGGAAATTTTGTGATTTTTCCTTGCTACCAATACCAAGGTTTGGTGTAGCCAAGGGTGCTTCAGGCTGGCATTTCAAATGTTGTCGGTGAAGGATAATGGCTGTGTTAATCACATCTGGGTCTACAATCAAAAGGATGTGCCTATACTATAGGGACCCACATAAAGACCTCTGTTTCAAAGGCTGAGATGTGGAGTCTATGTCTATTCACATCATTACTCTGAAGTGGTAGCTCAGACCCACTTCTGAAGACAATTAAAACTCATGTGCAGAGCCAACGATGACTGCATAATTGGCTAACTCTGCAATGCTCAGAGAAGGGCATCTAAGATGTGACAGTTCCAAATATCAGGTTCCATAAAAATGATGAGAGATATGGAAAGATTCAGGATGTCTGACATAGCAAAAACCAGACTCAAACCTGTTGCTTAAAATGCTATCCAAACATTCAAAAGGCTGCCATATAGGTTGGGATGGGCTGTGAACATCTTCAGAGGTAGAGCCAGGGTCTTATCAGGAAAAAATACAGAGCTAAACCAAACAAGGTGAGGATAGGGACAACAAAGTGCACTTAAACACAGGATTTGATTATTTCTAAGTTCAAGAGAGGACTGACAAGCAGTATGTATCGAAAATATGGGGCTTTGGTTAATAGAAGGCTCGGTGTTGGCTGTGGCATAATTTTGACGCTAAGTAATCTCCGGCTGTGTTAATGTATTAGTGCTTCCTGAGGCATATTCCATGGGCCATTCATTCTCTGAATTATAAATAGGTTTTATGAAGGGGAAAGAATTTTAGGGTCCAATACATTTGTGAAATGATATTTCAGTTAAGGTTATTCAAGATTTCAGGGCTTTAATGTCCTAACTGAATTCCAAGAGAGGAATAGAATATGAAGCACTTTGTCAACTCATTCCTCACAGACGCCTTCTTTCCAAGGAGTATCTGGCTGTTTAGCGGGACATATTTTGGGAAATATAGTAAGCAAACTAGTCTGTAAGAAGAGAGGAATGATGATCGTGCTTTTGGCCAGACCCCAGCTGGGTTATGTGATGGAGTCAGGCACCACAGTTTCAGCAGGGGTTGCTGATGTGAACCGCAGTCAAGACGAGGTCAGATTTCTGGTTTGAAACCAACCCATGGCAGAAACAGCTAAAAGGATAGCGGTTATTTGGCCTGGAGAAGAGAAGACTTGGGAAGAATAAGACAAATGGTACGAAAATATTCGAAAGTTTGTCATGTAGATGTAACATTAGTGGACAGGAAAATAACTTTTAAATCATTATTAGAATACATTTCTGGGCTTTAAAATTATTCCAAATGTTCCAAATTTCAAAATTATTCCAAATTTCTAATCACTAGCAGTTCCAAAACGACCACCTTGGGAAGATGAGATTGTGAATTCCCAAGGATGCCGGGACATCATCTGGCACAACCCATCTGGGAAACGCTACTGAGGGGACTCAGTGTTATCTTGGGACGTGGGTCAGATGATCTCTGTGGACCTTTCCAGTGCTGAGACTCTATGATTAATTTGTGTCTATTCTTGTTCCAGCATTTTTTTTTACCTGGGTAAAATAATGACAGCATTTCCTTCCTTACCTAATCTCTGATTTTTCCAAATTAATGAGCTAGATTTTATCATTTGGGTGATCATCTGTATAATTATCATTACTCTTCAAATACAAAAAAAAAATCCACAGGGCAATACTCACATTAAAAATTTTCTTGAGTACTTCTGTCTGGATTTTATCAAACAGCTCAAGGTCCTTTTCTTCTACCATCTTATCCCGATAAACTCGATTTGATTCATGCAGATAGAGTTTTACTAGGTCCTGTGTGGATTTCACACATTCCACCGAGGAGAAGAGAATGCCCTTCAAGTAGAACAGACAAAAAAAAAAATATTGAAAACAATTCAGAAGTACAACAGCTAGGAGAACTTTCTGGAGCATGTTGCCCATGCTGGGAGGACGCTGGGGGATGGTCTCATCACAAAGTACATCATTCTGGGGGCGGGAGGAGCGCTTAGAAAGCTGAGAGGGAGCTTGTGGAGAAAGATACAGGTATTGGAGGCAGACAGACCTGACCTCAAATGCTGTCACAGCCGCACAGCAACTATGTGACTTTGGGCAAGAAGTGTGACATCTCTGAACCACAGTGGGCTCACTTTCCAAACAGGAATAACAAAATTGACTTTCTGAAGTTGTCCAAATAATTCAAATTAATATGCCCATGAAACTAGTATTGCTCATCTCACACACTCAATACATTGAAATTATCCTTTTATGTTTGTCATAAAGAAACAACTGCAACAGCTGTAATTTATTGAAGGCAATTATGTGACTAGATGCTTTGCCAGGCAAAGCTCATTTAATCTTGATAGTGAGCCTATGAAATCATTTTCACTAGATCCTCTTTGTGTAATGTGGAGATTGGGATTCAGAAAGGCAGAAAACACACCCAGTATCAAACAGTAAGTTGCCTTACTTCAGAACCACAACATTTTGAAACCAGGTCTTCCTGACCTTAGTGCCTGGCATTTTAACCACTACGTTCAAATCACCACAATGAGGAGAGAGGTGGCTTCTCTGATATATTTCAATTTCACAAGTGCCATTTGGAAACTGATGTAGGTCTATGTAAAATCAGGACTACGACAAAGGGCTGGAATGAACCTTAGTAGGTCAGCAACCTGTTTAGGCATCTCCAGTTAGCTCCCCCTTCCTGTGCACCACAGGGGTGGCTCCAAATATTTTCCAATTGTTTCAAATTTCTCTGTCACTATTAGCCAATGTCCTGGCCTTCTTTTTTACTGAGAAATGGAGACCACTAATATTAGAGCTCAAAAACCTGGGCAAGTCCGAGAACTTCAAACTCATCTACATCTGTGTTTGCTTGCCTGGTTTTCCTTCTTGTCCTAGAGGAAAAGAGGTCATTTAATGGTTCTTCATTTGTCACTGCATAATGGTTAGATTTATCAGCATGGCATAAAGGTCTGGTCACAATGCAACTCCATTCTTCTTCCTCACTATTGCTCTTACCACAAACTCCCATAAAACCTAGACTCTAGTTTCACAAAATTCAAATTATTTTCTGAGGCTGCACACTTTCTGTGCCTTCATGCCTTTTGCTCTGCTTGCTATGCTCATAGTTCAAGATCTAGTTCAATTGAAACCTCTTGTTGAAGACAGCTCTTCCCTCCAGCAAGGCCTCCTGTAGGCCTTTGTATATAAATCTCCATTATAGAAGAATTATTAGTTTCTCAAATTATTAATTTTTGTGCAAGTTTGTTTCTTTCAGATCACGGGAAGTGTCTCAAAGGCATGGAGGTTTACAGACTTTATTTTGGTTGTGGTTTATTTTTATCATTGTATTACTTGTACCTCGGTTATAAGAGTTGCAGATAGTTTCTCAATGGAAACGGCAGAAAACACCATCCAAGTGCTGAAAGAAAGCAGCTACCAACCTAGAATTTCAAACCTCCCCTCAAAATCCTTAAGAAATAAATATATTTTTGGTCAAATAAAAACTAAGAGATACTCGTCTAGCAGATATGAACTAAAATAAATACTAAAAGGAGTTCTTCAGGCAGGATGAAAATGATTCTAGGTAGGGGAAAGAACAGAAATGTAGCAGGAATACAGAACAATGGAAAGGGTAATATATGGGTAAATCTAAATAAATGCTGATGCACATTACAAAAATATTAGTCCATGTGGGTTTTCAGTATACATAGAATTAAAATAAATAATAGTACAAAAGTTGAAGAGAGGCAAATTGTTCCCAGATCCTTGCATTGTACGGAAATTAATAAATGTACTAATTTATAAAAGGCAAAAGATAAAATGATGCATCTGGTAACCATTAGATGAATACTAAAAAGATGTATAATATGCTAAAATAAAATAAATAAAAACATACAATTAGTTCAATGGAATACAAGAAGTGAGAGGGATGGAAACAAAATAGGTAAGATATACTGAAAACTAATAACATAAATAACATAAATGAACTCAACACTGTTATTAAAAGACAATGATTGTCAGGCTGGATTTTAAAAAACCCAACTGTATGCTGCTTATAAGAGACATATTATACCTTAAATATACAAATATGGAAAATCTGAGCCTAAGAAAATGAAAACGATGTATCAGGAAGATATTGACTAAGAGAATATGGCGTGGTCATACTACTGTCAGACAAAGTTGACTTTAAAGCACTTTCATTTTTTTTTTTTTTGAGACAGAATCTTGCTTTGTTGCCCGGGCTAGAGTGAGTGCCGTGGCGTCAGCCTAGCTCATAGCAACCTCAAACTCCTGGGCTTAAGCGATCCTACTGCCTCAGCCTCCCAAGTAGCTGGAACTACAGGCATGCGCCACCATGCCCGGCTAATTTTTTTCTATATATATTTTAGTTGGCCAGATAATTTCTTTCTATTTTTAGTAGAGACAAGGTCTCACTCTTGCTCAGGCTGGTCTCGAACTCCTGACCTTGAGCGATCCACCCGCCTCGGCCTCCCAGAGTGCTAGGATTACAGGCGTGAGCCACCGCTCCCAGCCAGCACTTTCATTTTTAAAGACGAAGAAGTACATTTGATAAATAAGAAAAAGGTTGGTCCACTAGGAAAATATAATAAATCTAAATTTGTATGTACTTAATAACATAGCTTCAAAATATATAAAGTGAACATGACAGAAATTAAAAGAGAAATAGACATGTTCACAATCACAGTAGGAGATTTTACCATATCTTTCTCAGAAACCGATGGAATAAGCAGGTAAAAAACCTAATATGGAAAGAAATCTTAAGCAAAATGATTTACAAGTTTGTTCTCATTGAAATATTGATAAAACTACACTCAACATCATATCTTGGTCCATAGAGCAAATCGCAACAAATTTCAAAGGAGGAATACAATCATAGAGTATGTTTTCTGACAACAGTGAAATTAAGCTAGGCATTAATAAAAGAAAGATAGTTTCACCAGTAAATCCTTCCAACATTTAAGAAAAGTACAATACAATGTTTTACAAAATCTTCTAGAAAACAGCCTCTTGAGTAGCTGTAGGCTAATTGTTAATTTTTTTGTAGAGATAGGGTCTTGCTATGTTGCCCAGGCTGGTTCTGAACTCCTGGCCCCAAGTGATCCTCCCACCTTGGCTTCCCAAAGCACTAGGATTACAGGCATGAGCCACCGTGCCTGGACAACTTCCCCAAGTATTAATATTTTATGAGTACTTCATAATCTAAGACTACTAGAGAAAGGAAAATTGTAAGACAGTCTCATGAATGTAAAAATTATATAGAAAAAAATTAGCAAATTGAACCCAGGAAAATATAAAAAGCAATATAAAAAGCACAACCTGTAACCACCAAGCTGAGTTGACTATAGGTATTCAAGGTTGATCTAACATTTAAAAGTAATCAGTGTAACATACCACATTACCAGAATCAAGGAGGAAAAATGATATAATTCTTTCAACAGCAGTAGAAAAATCATTTGTTAAGTTTCAACACATATTCATGATTATGGCACCCACAAAAACCTATAGTAAGCATCTTATTTAATGACAAACTATTAAAAGCCTTTCCTTCTAAATTTAAGAATGCGACAAGATGTCCATCCCGAAGTGTTGTCACGAGTATTCAATTTCAGGTTGTATAGGTGACAAGGACACTGTCCAAGGCAGGGGCTAAGGCTGGGTTGCTTCTGGTAAAAGGATCTTCACTGACCCTTCTCCCTTTACTTACGAGCAGTGCAAATTTGATCAAACCACTTTACCTCCTTTTGATCATTAGGAAAATGCAGATAGTAAC
Source organism: Lemur catta (assembly GCF_020740605.2). Lineage (NCBI taxonomy): Eukaryota > Metazoa > Chordata > Mammalia > Primates > Lemuridae > Lemur > Lemur catta. The sequence goes on from NC_059142.1 coordinate 7,811,005, forward strand.
AGCCTGAGTCCATAAAGTTGTAGTGAGATTTAAGACCAGCCTAGATGTGTTCTTAGGTTTTATCATGCTGTGGGGCTCAGTTCCTCCACCTTCAGGGGAAGACTTCCCGGTGCATCGCTCTTGGGTCTCTGAACCAGGGTTTAGTAGGTTTCTGCTCCTTAAAACCAAGAGTCCCGGCTGGAACTAGCTGGCCCAATGTCCTCGGGATCTAGATATTTGCTCCCCAGAGTGGTATCTGCACAGGCAGTGCCCTGGGCAACTAATTCCAACTGTACGTGCTGCACCTGGAAGGTGATGTCACTTCCTGATCACTTCACTTTTACCTATGGGTGTGGGCTCTGCCTGGAGAAACAGGCATCCTTCTCTAAATAATAGCTCGGTGCTCTCTTGAGGAGGGGTCTCTCTGAAAAGGAGTTTCTGCAGATTCTTGTCCAGGACGGGGGGAGTTGTGGACTCTGCTACCTGAGGATGCTGTACCTGACCACAAGGAAGAAAGCCCCTGGGTTTGCTTAATTGCCCTCTGGAGGTTTTTTTTTTTTTTTTTTTTTTTTTTTTGAGGCATGGTCTCACTTTGTTGCCTGGGCATGAGGGCGGTGGCATGATTATGATCATAGCTCACTGCAAGTTCCAATTCCTGGGCTCAAGCCATCCCAGGTATAATAATACCTCAGCCTCCCAAGCATAATAGCTGGGACTACAGGCACGTACCACCATGCCCAGCTAATTTTTCTATTTTTTGTAGAGATAGGGTCTTGCTATGTTGCTCAGGCTGGTCTTGAACTCCTGACCTCAAGTAATCCTCCCATATGGGCCTCCCAAAGTGCTGGGATTACAGGCATGAGCCATCGCACATGGCGCCCTCTGGAGATTTTGATATTGATGGATCAAGCAACGGGCAGAGATAGGCCATTACTATTCCAATTAGCCATTGAAGCATCTGAAATGGATTTGGCCTAGAAATGAACCTTGAATTTTTAGGACTGAGGCCATCCCAGGGGCTGGCAGAGGGCATCTTAGGAATAGACAACATGCCTTCTCGAGGAATGAGAGCTATCTTGCATGGCCTGGGGTACATCCTTTTTCATCCCAAGAACAATAGGTGTACCTCCTGGGGATCCAAACTAGTTTTCTCTTTCTTTTGGGCCATTTTCCTTCCCAGGCATACTGGAATCATTATAGAACATTATGTCCAAGATGCAGAGCCTTCTTCAGCCCAAAGAAACCAACTCAGAAATGCATCCTGCTTACTGAGAAATAATTTAATTTTCAAATGAAACTGTTTTGTTGAGGTCCTTCCTCACAGAGCCCATGGCACTCTGTGGCCAATCTGTTTATGTTCATGATTCCATATGCATTGTGCCTCTGCCTTTGCCTAAGAGTTTTGAATTAACTACGTATGTTATTAATAATGGGAGCATCTGGATCATGACTCAGCCTTCTACAGTGTCTCAGAGCAGAGGAACTCACCTGGAAAATGTTGGCAAAATCTCTGAGGTTGAATATGTAGTGGAATTTGATTGCTGTGGGTAGGAAGGTGGTGGCGATTTTCTGGTGGAAGGCAAGGGCCAGACTGATGAGCGAGGGGATGGATTTCTGCAGGGACGCTGGGAAGTTTCCAAGCTTCAGATGGTGAGTCAGGATGGTGCTGTAGATGGAGGACAGGGCATCTGCTCCCGGGAAGGAGAGGACAAACACGCAGAAGTGACGCTGCACGGGGAGACAGAGGCATGCGGAGGAGGCATGAGCTACACACCCTTGATCACAGAGCAGAATTCACCTCTTCTGGATTTGGATAAAATAATGAAGAATCCTTATATGGCCTTCAGAGCTACATTTTGGTCACATTCCTCATGCTACACCAAAATTTAGGTTGAACCTAAAATGACTGGGGAAATAACGGGCTTTGGAACTTTGGTCAAAGACAGCAGCGTTGGGGAGCAGGGAGAGAGCTGGACTTGGGCTCGGAGAATCTGAGTCCAAATCTGAATTTGATACTGATTGTCCATATGATTTTGGAAGGTCATTTTGTCTCTATGAATTTCCCTTATCTGAAGAATGAGGGAGTTGATTCAGATGAACTCTATGACCTTTTCCACTTATAAAAGCTTTGCAACGCTGGGTCTAGGATTTTCTATTTCCTCTAGAAATGCAGGTGGACATTCTATCTGGTCTACCATTCTGAGAGGCTGTAAGGGGGAAAGTCCAATTATTACTTACAATCAGAGCCATCAGCTCTGGTTAGGTAGTATTAGGACCCAAGTACTATGGCTCCCCCATACCTGGAGCCGTGGGTTGATGGTGAAGCTGCCTGCAGTGGGGTTCATACAGGAAACATACTGTACATTCATGATCTCCTTCAGGGACAGCTTGTTCCGATCATACCTAGAACAGCCAGAAACCATGGGTGAAAAGTGTGTGAGTGCTTTGTCAAAGTGAGGTAGGATGAGCTCTAATGTTCAAGGGTTTGGGTAATAAAAAATAAAATCTAGATCCACTGGTAGAGATTGAGAGGAGACAAGAGCCTAGGACAAATTCCTGAGGGGCCCACTGGCTATGGAAATAGCACAGACAGAGACCACAAGGATGGACTAAAAGGTGGGAGAAACATCAGGGCACCCCAGGAGGCAAAGGAAGCCAGTATTTCCAAAAGAAGAGGGTGGGTGCCCACATCAAGGGCTGCAGAGAGAATAAGAAAGGTGGTGACCCAAAAGAGTCCCTTGGATTTTGCAATAATGATGCAGTTAGTAGTTTAGGAGGAATAAGGGGAATAGAAATCAAATCACAGTGGATTGAGGAATGAGTAGGAGATGAGGGAGTAGGGACGGAATAGAAATTTGGTTCCCTATGGAGAGTGAGACAGAACGGGAATTGGAAAATGATTGTCTTTAACACAGTGGAAGAAATTTATGCAGGTTTAAATGACATGAAGGAGCCAACGAAGAGATCGGAGGACCAATAATGAAGTGAGGACGTCAGGAGAGGGAGAACCAGGATGCTGGTGGGGATTGAGCTGTAGGTGACATGTAACAAGAGGACAGAGAAAGGGACCTGTGGGGGTGGGGAGGCAAGCAAGTTACATAGATCTGGAAGCAAGAATGGAGATGGCATCTGTGCTTTCTGACGCAGAGCTGTCAGCGGAGGTGGGGTGGGAAGTTTGAGGAGAAAGGAGATGGCATGAAATAGACATTTCTGAGAGTGGACATGTGGACAGACTAAGGCAATATGGCAAGAGTCTGCAGGAAGTTTCTACTTCCCAGTTAAGGTTTGTGACCACGAATCTAAAGTAAAACTTGACTCTGACTTTGCCCGGGAAGTTCTACTGCTCAAATGCTGGTGTGGAGACTAAGGATGGTTGCATGTGTCAGGCATCCAATAAAGACTTCAGGAAGGAAATGAAAGGCAAGGCAAGTTAGCCAATAATCTCTCTCTCTGAATTCTATCTCCCCACTCTTTCTCCGCAGCAGATTCCATGTGAGGTAGGAAGGTGAGCTGACATCTCGAATCAATGACTTACTTTTTTTTTTTTCTGGCAAGTTCAGACCATCTGCCATCAAAAGGCATGCTGTTGCAGGAGATACTACCAGACCCTGCCAGTGCAGACCCTGTGCACTCTACAGGGGGTCAGGTGTTAGTGTTGAAGCACCTCTCAGTGCAGTGGGGCGGAGTGGGGAGTGGTTAATTCTGCTTTGGAGCTTGGAGAAGACTTCGGGAGAAGTGACTTTTGAGATGAGTCTTAAAGAAAAAAGTGAGCTTTTTTCCCTAAGATGGGAGCTCAATACCTTCTCTGGCCAAGCTTTTCATGTGGATATCAATGCTCCCATCTGAAAGCACTGCAGGAAACAGAGAATAGCGTGGGGGCTTGGTGCACCACGCGGATTCTCATCTGGCACCAGAGCTAAGCTGGGGTTTGCAATTGCAGCAGGCTGGGCTTGGCCATCAGCCCTGCCTCAGGCTTTTCCCCTGGCCCGGTCCCCTCACCAGTGGCCGTAGTCCAGGTGCTGCCTGATGATGGTGTGGGGCTGCACTGTACCATAGGCATCCACCTCAGGCATGTTCATGTCATCAATGAAATAGACGAGCTTCTTGTTGCCTGGAGGGCCATAATTTCTGCCCGCCTTCTTTTCTAGAGGCTTCTCCAGGACACCTGAGGAGAGATCCAGGTAGTGAGGGAAGGAGGTTCGGACCTCACAGGGCAGTACTAAGACAGCACAGACATTGAGGTGCTGCCTGCATGTGTATGTGTGTGTGTAAACAACAGCAACGATGACAACAACAGCTATTACTAGATTCAGGTTACAGGACCAGAAAGTAATGTTGAAATTACTAGGCAATAATGGTGACAGTACACGCTAGGCACTGAGCATCTCACTGTGTGCACCATGCTGGGTTTTTACAAACATTAATTATCTCATTTAATCCTTGTAACATCACTGCGAGATTGGTATTACCCATTTTACAGATGAGGGAACTGAGGCTCAGAAGAACTAAGAACTTGACTGAGGCAGGTTACAAACCAGAGCAGTTAAACCTCAAAGCCTAAGCTCCTTCTGTCATGTGGTGGTCCCAGTTCTCTTTGTTTATAGACTAGAAATTGAAGAGTACTCTACTGCACGGAAATCTACAAGTAACTGGATCCCGGGTGGACCTGCCCTCTCTATCTAAGACAGCAAATGTCCATAAAAGCTGAGGTTCCCATCCCAGGGCTGGGCAGAGGCCCCTTCCACTCGGAGGCTCTACAAGAGGAATCACTGGATATTGTGCCAGCAGTGTTCCCAGAGAGTTCATCTTGTAGGGTCTTCCTTGATGGGGAGTAGGAAAAACAGCCTCAGAGAATTTCCCAGATGCTTCCAGTGTCCCGAACGGCTCCCTCTCCTGCCTTCAGGTTTTCTGAAGCATCCAAGTGCCTTTCTGGAGACTAAGCACAGAGACTCCCTTCTGGAGTTGATTCGATTCTTCAATTATCAAACCAAAGGGAAGGAATCAAACAGTACAGTTCCCCAGCATGACAGGGCTTGTTTAGAACAAACTTAAGTAATAGGGTGGAGACATATGTATTTTTTTTTCAGTAAAGCAATCAAATATTTATGGATTGCAAGAACCAACACTTCCTATTACAGCTGGAAGCTCTAAGAACCATCTGATTTCTTCTCTTGAAAAACAAGTTTGTAAACAAGCAGAAAGTGTCAATAGATATATGAAGGTGACAGATAGAAAGACAAGTTCCTTCAAGAAGCTTGAATATTCTAATTTTCTGGTTCTGAGTTAAATTAAGTGTTTCAAATAGGAATTAAATTTAAATTTAATTAGCATCCAATTAACATACACTATCAACCAATTAATCACCCAACACCTTCTTCCTCCCTAAAGATATAACAACGATATGTGAGATCTGTCAAAATGAAAAATAATTAATGGGCTGCAAGGACATGATTTTGAGAATAGTCCTTCTAATAGGAAATTCTCTTCTTCAGAAGACTTGTTTCTCCTCCTTCCAAGGCAATGATATTCAAGTCATAATTCAACCCCTGGAATTAAGCAGACCCTGTAATTTGGGTTGATTAAGCTCTTTCTGCTTTTAAAGGATCGCTGAGGAGAAGACCATGTCAGTCAGCAAGAAGTGGCCTTGGAGGGCACTGGATCATCTCAGACGGAGAGGTTCTCCAGAGAAAGAAAGGCTCCCCAGGAAAGACAGACACATATTTTTTATCCCTTCTTGGCCGAGCTCTGCTGTACGTCACATCTAGGAAGGGGTGATAGTGAGTTTTTCTCTCCCAGGCAGAGCTGGGGGAGGGGAAGTGGGTTTGAGTTTCGGGAAAAATGTTGATGTTGAAGATGCTGGACAAATGGACATGTGAAGACATATGGCCCTCGCCCCAGGTTTCTGAGCTCTGATTGTCATCAGCAAGTCTAGACTCAAGTCTGCACCTGGCCCCGAGGTCATTTTACATTCATACTGAATTTCTGCTTGAGACCCGTACGGAACAGCTTGGGGTTCAGTCATGAGGAGCTGCCGCCCCGCCGGGGTCTGTGTTTTTATTCATGCCATTCCCTGGGCACCATTTCACGGCCATTTTGCACTTGAAGAGCAATTTAATTTTTAAAGTGGTTTCCCATTTGTTATCTCATTCCACCATCTGCACTGCTACTGTCCTGTCCGTGGGCTCCCACCTGGTAACTACACATCCTCCCAAATGGTCGCCCTACTTTTGCCCTAGACCCCCTTCACTACATTCCCAAAACAGCGGACAGCGGTACCTCTGTAAAGTGTCAATCAGATCAGGCCAGGCCCCTGCTCTCAGCCCTCCGGTGGCAGCCCATCGCACTGGGAGCAACGGGCAGTCCGGTTGGACTTCTGCCAACCTTGCATCTCTACTCATCTCTCCTACTGGTTCACACTCTGCCCCAGCCACCGTGTTTCTGTCGTGCTGGTCACTCACTGTCCCCTCTGCCTGAAAGCCTCTTCCAGATGTCAACGCGGTTTGATCCCTCACCTCCATCAGGCATTTATTCACCCAGATGCCATTTTTCCAGTGAGGCCTTCCCTGGTACACTCCTAAAATTAAAATCCCCACCCTTCACCCTCGGTCCTGGCTTCCTTTCTCTTCATAGCACTTATCACCACCTAATATTCTCTATCTTTCACTTCTTGTTTGCTATCCCACCCTCCCCACCGTGGTAGAATCTAAACTCTAAGACGACGGGGATTTTTCTCTGTTTTCTTAGTTACCACAACCCCAGGACCTAGGACATTATTTAGCACATAGTAGAGTGCTCAAAAATCATTTATTAAATTAAGGAATGAACGAATGAGTTTTGTTATTATAAGAAATCCCATGAGACAGGCAAAGAAAGTCTTATCATCCTCACTTTGCAGCTGAGGACACAGAGGCGAAGGCAGGTGGAATACCTTGCTAGAATTAGAATCCAGGTCTTTAGGTGGTAATTCCAATGCTGCTCCATCTCAGCTGATGAGGGAGCCCCTCACATCCTGCCCCCTTCTAGGCTGTCCCTGGCTGTTCAAGTCCCAGTGATTCAGAACTTAGAGCAGTCCCTGGACTTCAGAGCAGTTCATTCATTTATCCGTGGGGCATTACCCGGCTCTGTGGTGAGCATTTGACGGGCATTATATCGTCGACCTCTCACATAGCTCTGTGATATGTCATCATTACTTCTTAGAAACCTTTTAACTGATGAGAACACTGAGGCTTTGAGAAATTAAAAAATTCTACCCAAGGTTATACAGCTGCTAAGTGGCAAAGGCAGGATTTTAACCCAAGTCTTCCTGGCTATGGGACCTCACTGAACCACTGCTTCAAACTACTTCTTAAGCGTTGTAATGACATGGCTCTGCCCTTGAGAAATTCTCGGTTTAGTCAACTCATTGCTTGCATCGTATTTTCGACAGAGGTCATTAATAACTAATCATGTCTTACTTTGCATGACATGATTTGTGTACCTGTTTGAGCTGTTTTCCTTTCATATTATCTAATTTTCATGTGTTAAGACTCTTCAGTTATCTTGTAAGGGCTTTGCATTTATTCTTTGAAAAAATAACATACTTTGCATAATACATATTCATTTTTGAAAGATCCAAAAGCATAGAAAATCATAATAATGAAGGTGAAAATCGCTCACAATTCTATCACCCAGCAGTAAGCGCTACTTTCAATATTTTGGTATATTTTGTTCTAGTCCATTTGTTTTGTTAGCTTTTTTTCCTGTACAAAATCAGAATTACAATGAATATACTGCTTGTATATATTTTTTATTTAATGTATTGTAACCTCTTTATGACAATAAATATCCTCCTAAAACATTTTTTTAATTGCTGCATTGTGTTCCATAATTTGGACATACCAAAACTTATGGAATTATGTCTCTATTGTCTGAAATACATGTTTTCAATTTCATTATGCTGTATTTTGAACCTTCCATAATTCCAAGTAGAATGATGATAAATCTTTGACGGCTCAACTTTGATTTGTATCATCCCCTTTTTTGGAAGTTGTTACGTGGAAGAGAGCCGTCTGTCTGTGACAATGCCAGCACAGTGCTCCTCGGAGGCTGAGCATTTGATTAGATCTGTTAGGGTCCTGTCCAGCCTTAAGCTTTATAATAAACAGGTTACAGAGATTCATTTTACACAAAGTTTCAGACAGCTGAGCCCATATATAATTAGTGTAATTAAACACTCAAATATTTGTTGAGCTAATAATTCAAATCCCAGTTGGATGGGAAGAGAATTCAGGCTTGTAATGAGTGTGATTTTGTCTCTCTGCCTTTGCACTGAAACTGCAAGCCCAGCAAGGCCTTCGCCAAGTTCTTTGCTCCCCCTTTACTGTTTCTAAACTGTCCTGTGTGTTTTTGTGAATTCTTTTATTTTAAAAAAAGTATTTATATTTTCACAAAAATAAGAAGAGACTTAAGGTATTTGAAGAGATCTAAAATAGCCCAATTAAAATAAAGGCTAAATAGGGCTTGAAAAACAATATAGAATAGGAAGAAACTTAATTGGGCCAGTAACCTGGGATGACATAGTTACTGTAACCAAATAAAAATTTATCTCACATTTTCCTTTATGAACTGCTTGCTTGAAAGCTCAGAACTAAATCTGTGTTTAATGATAATGGCCATGTGATCCCAGATTACTGGTACTAATCCACCTTGTCTTTTCTATGAAAACATTTTTGAATTCTAAGAGGTGTTTATCACGGATACTTACAAAAGATATATCAGGCTACAAAATGGTCTGAGATTTTGAAGAAGATATAAAAATAACTTAATATTATCATTTAACCCTTAACAGAACCCAAGGGAGAACCATTAAATTGTAACTCAGTAAAGGGAGTGAAATCAACGCAGCGGGTTTGTGGAGCTCAGAGAGGCTGGTGGATTGGAGGATGAATACAAATCTGTCTCTCCCAACTTGAGAGGTCAGAGTGTTATTAACCTGTGGTTTGTGCATGTGTTGGACAGTAGCCAACTGAAGGCTGAGTTTTTCAATGACTGCTTGAAGGGCCTGTTACATTTACTATTAAACGGAAAGATATCCATGTGCTCTAGATAACAGAGGAATGGAAGGAAAGTTGGCATTCTGTTATGAAAATTAAGATGCATGACTTAGTCTTATCAAAGTGGAAGGCCATTATAGCTTGACGAAATGAGGCAGCTTTGCTTAGGGCAACTTTGAGGGGAGTCCTTAGCATCTCTAAGCTTCCCTGGATCATCTCGTAAAAAAGGGGGCTATCATCAGATCTGTGATGAACACCATTTCCAACCTATTTCTCTTCAGTCATTTTTCAGTGGGGGTGGCCATGGGACACAGTTCTCAACAGTAAAACGTAGGCATAAATTTTTGGAGTTTCTGGAGAGCTAGAATTTCCTGACATGGGCACTAACTCTCCCCTTTATTTGGAATGCAGATGTGATGGCTGGACTAGCAGCCATTCTGCCACCTTGAGGTAACAATAGCCAATATTTTAGCATTGATGTCATAGAGCCACTCATCCAGCATTAGCAACTGCCTATCTTTAGATTTCATGTTGTGTGGGAAAAAAACAAAACAAAACAAAAAAACCTCTGTTTATACCACTAATGTCAGATTTTCTGTTACTTATAGCCAAAAGCATTACTGAAATATTGTCTTATAGGCTGGGGAGGATTAAATGAACTAAAGGGGGTCAAGCCCTTAGCATAAGGGTTGGCACCTTGTAAACACTAAAGAAAGTGTGGGCTGTCTACACGTGGTGGGCTATGAGTGCCTGAAGCACAGTCCTCATTTGTATTTCAAGGATTTCCGAACCTGAGTTTAGAAAAGTACTCAATGGAGACTCCAGAATGAATGTAATTAAAGAGAGGAGAGACGCAGGTATTATCAAACAGCTGCCTCCTCTATAAAGGAACATCTAATTTTGAGAAAAATAGCATCCGATGGGCCAACAGGATAGGTGAGCTGCAAAATATCCCCCTGGAGACCTCTGGGAATTGACCTGCTGGGGGGAGTTATTGCCTATTTGGAAGCTGGAATATTTCTTCCAAAAACATTATTTTTGTTTCAGCATAGTTTATATTAAGCTCTTTTTTCAAACCAAAGAAGTTTGTGGTTTTTTGTTTGTTTTGGCATTTGGGACTTAGAAATTATTGTACAATATAGATTCTTAAATTTGAGGATTTTGTTAATATTATTATAACAGCTTCCATTTACCAAGCACGTATTGTATACTGGGAATCATTCTGAGTGTTTTACATGTTTTATCTTACTATTCAGGAATGAAAAGAATGAACCACTGATACACTCAACAACATGGATAAATCTCAAAATTGTGCGAGTGAAAGAAGCCACACAAAAAAAGAGTGCATATCATGTGATTCCATTATATGAAATTCTAGAAAATACAAACTAATCTGTAGGGACAGAAAATAGATCAATGGATGCCTGGAACAGGGTGGGGAGGGCGGAAGGGATTACAAAGGGACATGAGGAAACTTTTGGAGGTGATGGGTATGCTCATTATTTCAATTTTGTGATAGTTTCATGAGTGTGTAAATTTTTCCAAACTTACCAAATTGTACACCTTAAATATGTAAAGTTTATTGCATGTTAATTATAAATAAATATAGCATTTTTTAAAAAAGGAAAAAAATGTAAACATAACTTATGCTACCTTTCAGTAGGAAGATGGATAAATGAGCTGTGATTTATTCACACAGTGGAATTCCATGCAGCAGAGGAAATGAATGAAATAGATCTGCATGTATTAAACCAATGATTAAAAAAATAAGTTGCCAAAGGAGGGTAGTATGACATATATTTAAAAATTTAGTACACATAACCACATTGTATATTCTACGGGTACATAAATGTGCAAACTTGGAATAATGCACATGAACTTTAGCACTCCAGTTAATAAGGGGCAGGAAGGAGGAAGGGACGGGGAGTGGAGCATTAGCTGTACTTATAGTGCTAAGACCCGTAGCAAAATGACAACATTGCACCATCTGTCAAATCTGGGTAGTGGTACACAGGCATCTGTTATATTATTTTCTGTACTTTTCTGCATGCTCAAAATTTTTCATAATTTGAAAAAAAGTTTAAGTAATTCCCTGTTCCACTCTCAGCATCCAGTTCTCCTTGCCAGGGACAACTGCTGTTACCAGTTTCTCATGTGTCCTTCTGGAGATATTCTAAGTATACACATAAAGTACAGGGGTGTGTGTGTGTCTGTGTGTGTCTTATATCTATGTAAAGTTTTACATATTTTTAAAAAATCATATAAGTGAGTAAATTTTTATATATTTCTTTTAAAACAAGACACAACTTGGAGCACACTATATATACTACTCTACATCTTGTTTTTCTTACTCAACAAAACTTTGGAAATAGTTCCAACTCGGCACATGCAGAATGTCCTCATTCCTTCTGATGCTGCTTAGTAGTATTCCCTCATATGCACAATTAGGCTGTTTCCCACCCTTTGCTGTTACAGACACGTTCTAAACACACAGTTTGCACATCTATCTGGGTGTCCTACCTGTCCTTTAAAGCGGACTATGCCACACTGGGCTGAAAAAAGAGTAACGAATTAATGAAGGGGGCGCAACAGTTTGCCTCTTCATTCAATGACACGAGAGCAGCTGTCTTCTCATGCATCTCCTTTTTAGTATTCTGTTTCCCTCTTTGATATGGCATTTCTGGCTGGCACTTTTCTAGTTGTTGGTGGCTCCCTTTCTTCTGCCATTTTGTTGCTTTTAAAGTAGTTTAAGCTAAGAAGCCAATTAAGATTGTTTGGATTGTGACTAAGGCAAGACAAAGGAGGTTCCCAGTAAGAGAACACAGCACTTCTCGGAGTCGAGGGTCTGAGCTTTACTGCGTGAACTTTTTCCATGTGTGCTGGCTGCTCTGGGCTTCGGTGGGCTCCCCAGTTCCTAGGTCACTCTGGGGAGGGGAGGCTATAGGCAGCTGCTCCCTGCATCCCCCAGTGGGAGAGAGGGGCATGGCTTCGAGGTCTAATGTTATGGAGAAGCCACCAGGGACTAAACAAGAGACAAAAAGTGCCGTGTTCTGGTGCATGGCCCGTGGCAGCAAGAGCCAGTGTTCATCCTGGCTCTATTTGACAGTGTTTTGAGATTTTTAAAAACGATTCTCTGTGTTCTGACAGGAGGGAAGAAGAAAGTCCTGAAGAAACGACAGGTCAACGCAGTGTGAGAAACTCATCTCCTCTTCCTTGGCTATACGTTTTTATCCTCTATTAAAATTTGTTTTTACATTATAAAACCATTTAATAGAGGTCTAGAAAATCACTCCCCTGGAAAACTTGAATTATACTAGTGATAACAGTAATAATTTTGAGTATTTATCGTAGTTTCCAAAGTATTTTCTTACCATGGAGGCACTATAGCCTAGTGGGTAAGAACACAGGCTCTGGAGTCAGACTTTCTGAGGTCTAATCTGGCTCCATTGCTTACTGTGTGGCTTAGGGTAGCTTATTTAACTTCTCTGTGCCTTGGTTCTCATCTATAAAATGGAGGTAATATAAGTACTTATTCACAGGGCTGGACAAGATTAAATAAGTAAAAGAAATATAGAAGTCTGAAATAAGATTAATGATTGACATACACCTGGTGAGTGCTTGATAAATGTCAGTTATTATGACTATTACTAGCATAGTCGTAGTAGCAGTAAGAATTGGGGTGAGCGGGCAGAGCTGATAATCTGATCAGCTGTTGGACTCAAGCACGGCAAAGAAGCATAGATCCTCCCTGGACAAGAAAGAGTAACTGTGTGAGGCAGACTACAGGGAGTTAAGATGAAACCAGCCAGGCACGTGAAGCCTGCGTTATGGCCACTGCCAGGTATGGCTGTGACAGCGCTGGCTTCGATGGGAGGTTCTGTCACTGCAGGGCATGACAGTTTCGAGGTTTCATGAAATAAAGACTAAGCCAGTGGTTTCCTGGAGCTGATTGTTGAAATCAAGAAAATTTCGTGAGAGAATTAAACATGATAATTAGATAAAATTATAATTCAGTAAATTATAATAAAAACAGTAGTAATAAATATTCAAAACTCATCCCATGCTAATTATCTTACTACATTGACCTATCATCTATGCTTTTGAGATGATTTCCCTCCATCGCCTCTGTACAGAGAGGGTGCTTTATCGTGGGGAGCCACAGTACGGCTCCTCCCGACTCCACACTCACTGACGCTGCCCTGGGAGCTTATAGCTGGCTGTGACGGGAATATTCACACCACAAAAATTGGCAAATGCTACAAACCAGGGCTTGATTTTTTTTTTTGAAGACCTAAGAAAATAATAGAGAACAATGTTTGTTAATAGTGCAGATTAAACTTAAACGTATTCCATGCCTGTCGCTGTTACATGGGGAAGAGCACACAGAATCGAAACATGAGTTTTTCAGTATTCAAAAAGATGCCTACATCTTCAGCAAACTAGTAAAGTTCTGACATGTCTTTGGTGTTTCACTTTGTCTCAGTTGTGAACATTCATGTCAGAACCACAGTCGACTGCTGGATTGGAATTGGCACGGGAGTGGATGAAGCCCAGAGGCTGGAGTGAAAACAAGGGTCGGGAAGGGGAGGCGGGGACAGCCTTAACCTCTGTCAGCACCTTCAGGCACTTAACTGCTCTGGGAGGTGGAGGGTGAGCCCCCTGCCCACACGTGGAGCTGGCTGGGCCCTAATCCCGGCAGAGCTGTTGACCCTGCAGAAAGGAGGTGGGAAAGTGAGCTGGTCTCTCCCAGGGGAACTGGGGAAACTAGAGTGCTAGACTCTGGGGTTCACACCAGGCGGGGACACAGGAGGACTGGGTGAAATGGCCCAGGCTGAGCCGGGGTGGTGCAAATGAAGCCTGTTTTGCAAGTCTGCCGGCCTAAGCCCTGAGTGATGTGGGCAGAGATGAAAAGTACGAGGTTCACTTATCACTTACCCATATGCTGAATTCCTTACTTTTAGTGGAGTTTGCATTCCAGGGAGGGGACGCTCTGTAGTGTCACCTGGGAAGGGCCAGGCAGAGTAACAGAGACTGGGGCAGGGCCGCCGCCGTTTGGGAAGTGAGAACAGGGATTCTCCCCAGCCCTGCTTCTCCCTGCCTTTTCTTGGGAGTTGGGCTTGCAGGCTTCTTCAGAAGAGAGCTCTTTTTAGTTCATGTGTTGAGTGTTTCTGAAAAAGGACACCCTGCTCTGAGTGAGCTCAGGATTGAGCACCTCCAGCAGGGAAAGCACCCGCAGTGGGCCCATCTCCACGGGGGAGCCCGGTGTGTACACACCCGGGGACAAGCACACTCCTTGTGAAGTCAGACGACCGGGCGTGTCATGCCAGCCTTGCCACTTGGTGGTGACCTTGGGCAGTCGCATCCTTCTACCTGAGCCTCAGTTTCCTCAGCTATCAGATACCAGGGGTGAATTAAACAATCTCTAGTGACACTTCCAGTGCCAGAGGTCTGCAAGTCCCTGCAAATCTCCCCATGGCTTATACCTCTCTTTGTCACCAAGGTGCTCAGCTGCTGTGTTGAGCACCTTGTCCTCGAGGAAGTTACCAGTCCAGGGAAGAATATGGGGAGAAAGGGTGGCAGCAGAGCTAACGGGTGCTGGAGAGGTGGGACGGAGGTGCATTAAGGGGCGTGGGGCGTGAGGGAAGACGCCTGACCGGCAGAGCTCCAGCTCTGTGTTAGGTGACAGGGCCACCCAGACACCACCCCCGCCCCAGGCCCCCTTACCCTGCAGCATTGCCGACGTGGTGTAGTAGTTGAACGGCACGTTTTTCACCAGGTATTCTTCGGGGTCGAGGCTGGCCAGCTTAGCTCCCACCAGGACGGACTTGCCGGTGCCCGCTGTGCCCACCAGCATGACAGGCCGCCGCCGCTGCAGCAGCCGCTCCATGAAGTAGCACACTCGGATGGTCTCGCTCGTGGGCACCAAACAAGCCTGGAGCGGGAACACATGGGTGTGCCAGGGGTGGGCTCCAGGGAGACGCAGACGCTCCGCAAGATGCTCTGGAGCATTTCAGAAGAGGAGAGCTCCGCAGACAAGTGTGGGTCGGGAGCGTCTCCCTAATCTCCACAGTAGGACCATCCTGGCAACTCACTCCTGGGGCTCCCCCCAGCTGGGCAGGGAGCCTCCCCACCCGCCTCCCCCACTCTTGTCTCCTGCCCTCCAATGTCTCTAGTATATCTTAAAATCTTCTGCCCCAGCTATCTCCTCCTCTCTGCCCTAGGATGCCAGTTGGGTCTGGTATTTAAGTGTCCCAGAGCCTTTGGGGCAGCCTGTGTCTTCATCACACCTGTGGTTTCCTCTGCAAAGGTGTGTAGCTGCGGGTGACTAGTTCCCAGCAAGACCAAACGCTTGGACATTGATACAGGGTTGCTGCTACAGTCACTGCAGATCTTTTGGGACAACTGTACCTCCTTGGCCACTCAGCCACTCACCTGCAAGGGCATCTCGGGATCAAATTCAAACTGGGAGATGAGCTTGGACCAAGGCTCGAACTTCTTGGTCTCTGGGTCTATGTAATAGTCAAAGACGGTCCCCTGGGAAGGAAACTTGACGGTCTTGAACTCGGTCAGCCACCATTTGCTGAACTCTGCCCGGTAGTCCACAAGCTGCAGAAACAAAGTAGGTCAGGGGACAAGGTCCTCCAGCACTCAGACAGATGGTCGGGGCAGGGACACAAAATGCTCCTGCCCCTGCAGGCCCGCTGGGTGGACCAGCTCCCCGGAGGATCAGCCCTGACAAGGCCCACGGTACAGGGCCACTCTGGAGCAGGCACAGGTGCCCTGGCCTGGCCACGCGGCTGAGCCGTCCTGGCATCGGCACATCTTACGGCCATTGGAGGATGGAGAGGGCCGAGGGGGCAGGGCGTGAGAACACGGAGGACGGTGGGAACCCATGGCCACAGGACGGGCAAGTGTGGCCCTGGAACTCTGAGGAGACAGACCCACCACCCCATCTTCCTAGATGCCGGGGACTCCGAGCCCCTTCCGGGAAGGCCATCTGGGATGGATGGAGCAGAATGGCGACTGTGGACACGGGGTTGGGGGGCACAGTGTGGTCGAGTGAGAAGGGTCTTAGCAGGGAAATCAGGTATGTGACCACAGGCAAATCCCTTCTCTCTGTGCCTCAGTTTCCTCATCTATAAAACAAGCATCCTAGAAAAGATTTCCATGTTCCTTCCAAGAGCTAAAATTCTACAATCTAGGAGCAGCAGGAGAGACAAAGCTCTGCTGGTCTTTCTGAGGAAGGACTAGGTAGAGTCATGTATTTCACATGCAAACACGTTGGACCATGAGCCCTTTAAGGATAGGGCTGCGCACACAGTGTACTCACACTATTAATATCTTATTGTGTCCAAGTCAACACACATGCGCGCACACACACACACACAACATACCTATTGCCATCAGCAACCCTCTGAAAGAGCAAACACATAGAACTAAGAAAAATCCTAAAAATAAAAGAGACCCAGATTGGGCATTTTAGGAAAGTTCGTGGAAGGCAGGACAAAGTTGGAGTTCAAAGTCTGGAAGGACCAGGAGCTGGGTGCCTGGTGACAAATCTGAACTCTGAAGAAAGGCCACTTCTCATTTTGCTGTTGATTAAGTAAGTAGGATTGAAATCTTTTGCTTTAAAATGAGAACAGAAATAGGCCCTAAGATAAGGACAGATCCGTTTGCTGTTCTCATTCTGATTTGAATTTAGATCAAAGGAACATTGTACCTTCCTAATATTGTTCTCCCCAATCAGAAGCCTCAGGGAAGCCCCCGTTTTTTAACTCATGGATAAAATTCTTGAAGACCTTTTACTTTCTATAAAAATATAGTATTATTATAGGTTTCTATGGAAACTCTGAGCTGAGGGCCACACCTGGAAAGAACACAGTGTGGACCTTCTTTGTTCCTCACCCTCGATTCCACCTTCAAGCTACCTGGTCAATTTCTCAACTGAGCCGTTGGCAGGGCGACACTGTCATGCTCCTCTGTAATCTGGGGCTCGGTCTCACTTCCCACTATATGTGGACACTGCAGAGACAAGGCGACCTCCGCTGGGCCAACCCAATGGTCCTTTCCCCATTCAGCTCTGTGGGCATCTGTTCAGCGTGGACCGGAATGAAAAGGCTCCTCCTGAAATTCACATCTCCTTTTGGATTCCGACAGTTCCCTGTTCCTCCTCTGCTTTTGACCTGATGACACTAAGAATTTATTGTCATACTGTAGTGGAGTTGGGGACCCAATTTCACTGCATTTGATCTTCATAGTTCTCTAAATTACCCTGGCTTGTTAAAATGATCCCTATTTTATATATGAAAAGACAGAACTGGGAGTTGAACCCAGGTTTTCAGTCTTGCCATCTGGTGTTCTCACTACCTCGTGCTTCTGAGATCATTTTCTGTGAGGGCTGCAAAGTATACAGCCAGGACCATTTTTTTTTTTTAATAGGAACTTCTACTCAGGTATAGCCTCTGTTTTGTATTTCTGTTTTGCTTTATTGACAGCTTTTTAAATGTAAGCACCCTTGGTGTTCCTGATGCGAATATTTTGGCCAAATTCCTACTTTCCAATTTACGGCACTATTTTTGGTGTTTAGTTTTAATGCGGGCTCTGTAGGGATCTCGAGCATTCCCTGCTGGTAAAAGCTTTCTCCCTTGTCCTCTCCCCGTGTGTCAGCATGGCCGCCTGTAGCTCCAAGTGCTCCAGAGCCCGGGATACCTGGAGGGATGCTTTCTCCAGGGCTTTTAAAAAGAGTTGAGTGGATTTAAATTTTTCTATATAGAAATTGACCGAGTATCTCCATCCTGAAACCCCACTGCCTGCTCCACACTAGCATGGGAGAGGAGCCCAGCGGTGTCTGTCTGACATTTATTTCACTAGCTGAAAGGTCAGAGACTGCATTTGACAGAAAGCAATCACCTCTGCATTCGGGATGTCTGTGCCTTCCAGCCGGGTCTCACCCATCCTGCTGAACTCTTCACACCCTTGCCTCAAGGGGGAAATGTAAAGCTGTCAAAGAAGCAGTCTGCGGCGAAGCTCCCACGGCTGCAGAACAGACAGCACAAAACTCCCAGCTGTCAAACTCCTGGTAAAAGCATCCCCCTGCCCTTGGACATTTCCCTTCTTCTCCCAGGACATCTGGCTTTGGGGAGGGAGTGGAGAAAGGCACCCTTCCTGGGAGACTGCGGGGGCTGCTTTCTGAATTTGGACCACCAAAGAACACGTTAGGGAGTGATGGAAGGTAGAATAAAAAAGAAACTCATTGCTAATTCTTTTTGTCCCAGCTTACTTCCGTTTTGGAATCCTAGAACGTGGCTTTGCCTTGGGAGGCTGAAAGTTTTTGCTTTTCTTTGAGAGAGGCTCACAATCAACCCAGGCCAGAAAGAGTAAATCGTAACTCTCCAACAGTTGCAGTTTAATCTGATCTCCCTGTCGTGAGAGAGACACCAGATTCTAGCTATAAAACTGAATGTTTAGCTAGGAGAATATTAATAATAAGCACATATGGGTTGTTCTAAGTGCTTTGCACGTATTTATGCTAAGGAATTACAACAGTCCTTGTTCACTTAATCTTAGGAACTGGGACCACCATCATCCTCTGCACACACGGAGAAAATAAGGTAGAGAGAGGTTAAGTTACTAGCCCAAGGTCCCCCAGATAATAGTGGTAGTTACAATTCAAATCCATAGTCCACCTTCTTTTAAATTTTTATTTTGCTTTTCTTCAGTCTTTTAAAAACCACTTTATTGTGGCATGACTAATACACAAAATCTATGCATATTGAATGTGTACAGCTTGATGGATTTGAAGATAAGTATACACCTCTGAAACCATCACACAAAACCACCTCATTTTTTCTATGCATAAAACCTATCACCTTCAAAGTTCAAACCCATCACTGCCCTTTTATTTATTATTGCTATTATTATTGTTATTGTTTTGTGGTAAGAACACTTAACATAAAATCTCCCCTCTTAGCACATTTCTTTAGAGGAGAAGGAAATCTTGCCATTTGCAACAACATGATGACCCTGGAGGACATTATGCTAAGTGAAATAAGCCAGGCACAGAAGGACAAATGCTACATGATACCACTTATATGAGGAATCTAAAATAGTCAAATTCATAGAAGAGAGAGGAATGGTAGCTGCCAGGGGTTGGGGAGAGAGGAAATGGGAGGTATCAAAGGGTACAAAGTTGTGGTTATACAAGATGCATAAGTCCAAGGTGAATAAATCTTCTCTCTAGCATAGCACCTGTAGTTAACAATAGTCGATTGTATACTTAAAAATTTTCTAACAGAATCCACATTCTTAATGTCTATATGATAGTGCCTGATAGCTAGAGTTAGTTATAAGAGACTGGCTTGCATAATATTGAATATGTTGTTTCTAGATAAAAATATCTTTTATTTGGAGGAAAATAAGTAAAGAAAAAGGCTGGGGATACAGGAAGGGTAAAGGGATAAGGTACCAAGATATTACAAGTCAACATCCCCACCCCCAAACAACATGAAGCCACAGCAGTCAACACCAGTCAACACCATGAGATCAATTCTGCTTTGGTTTCCCACTCCCCAGATGCCAATTAACCTTTGGTCCAACCTTCTCTGGACAGCTCTGTGTTTCAGGGGTATGGAGAAATTATGGTTAACTCTGGCCTGGTACGTAGGGGTATAACCTTGTTCTGGAAGATTTTTAGAAGGCTAAAGGGATTCCTTCCCCTCAAGCTTCTACAGCAGAGCATCCTTCCACCTCTCTCTATGAAACACACCTCATCTAGCAAAGTAGTGTGCATAGACCAGGGATGTTCAAACTCAAACACTATACAACTCTCCAAGAAATCAGAGATATGTTCACTAACTCAAAAAGCAACAGCTCCAAACACACCACGGCCTCATCAGTCTCACTCCATGTGACCCTTCGAGGGGGTCTAATGTCTGTAGCGGAGTAATAGGCAGATAACTAAACAGTTTGCTGCTTTCCAGTTAGCTCTGACAGCTAGCTGTCCTGTCTTCCAAGTCTTTGCGGGAGGATCAGTGTTACTGCTGCAGAATTCAACACGGGTGCAGAACTCAGCAAATTTCCTTACCTGATCTTGGACCATAGCTCCGCCGAGAGCCCAGATGGCAGCAAACACGAAATAAAGCTCATAGATTTCCCTGGGGCAGTCCACGGGGATGTCTTCCTTGGTCAGGAGACACTCCAAAAGGTGACATACCATCTGAACCATGCTCTGTTCTGGGATTGGAATGATCTTCTTAAATCTGCAAAGAGAGATCAGGATGTGCCCGGAAACACAGAACAGATCCCATTCTAGAGGCAATGTTGGAAGCCACTCGGTTTCAGTGAACTCGTGACTTGTTGAGTTCTTTGGGATTACGGAGACCACAGGGCTGCTTAAACCTTTGCTCTCATCAGCTATTCTTGGGCTGGCTTCCTTTGTAGGGGAGTAAGGGCCTGAGCCCTCCTGAGAGGTCCCTTTCCTCTGCCACCCTCCCCTGCCCTCCCTTCTCTCTACATCCTTGGGGAATGTAGGCAGCTGTAACAAAACAAGTCAATACCTCACTTGTTCACTCTTTTCACAATTTCTTCAATTGCCAAAAGACACCTAAAATGGCAATTTGGGTGCAACTCTGAGGTCCACCCTTTCACTTCTTCACCCCAGAGGTTTTCCTCCAACTTAAACACACTGAAAACATGTTTTCTGGGGCCAGAGTCTTATCAGGGGAGTCAGGACAGATGGTTATTTTATGCAATCATGATTAACTGAAGAGTGTTCCTCATCTGAAAATACACCTCTGGGACTTTGCCCTGGCCTGGCATTTGTACTTTTCATTTTGGCTTTAGAGGTCTTAACTGAAAGGCAGATATCAAGAGAGGCACAAAAGACATCCTGTGCCCAGGGGAGCAGGAGTGTGCACATGTGCCCACAGTCACACACACACACACACACACACACACACACACACACACACACACACACACACTTCTGTCCTTGGGTACCATCATCATGCCATGTGTATACCCAGTGTACACCACCTACCCACACACTCAATGCATATTGTCACCTCCCAGAGGTGATGTGCTCACAGGCTGCACGGAGGCAGAGTCACTCTCCCAAGATGTGCAGCCCCGTCAACGCACACCAGCACTGGGCCTTGGAGTTGCATGGCATGCCATTCTCATCAGTGTTTTGCATTTTCTGGGGCCAGAAAACATGTTTCTGCTTGTTTTTAACCTAGTTGCAATCTCTACAACACCGTGGCATGGTCTACTAGCCCAGGCATTACTTCCATGAGTCACGAGAAGACAGACTCCTTGATGGGCTGTCTCTATTTGTTTGGCGCATATTTGTAACAAACTGACACTGATAAAATGGATCTATCTCAGGCTCAGTGCTGGATGAGGCACCAAGACAACACGTGCCAACAGCCCTTATGTTCCAAAAAGAGATTCCAGACAACCTGGGTGGGACTTGCCAAGGGTTTTGTGACCCGGCCTGTCACCCTCTCAAGGGTACAGAGGATCCAAGTGGGAGACGCTGAAGGGGCTGGAGATCAGCTTTCAGGATACTGGAGAGAGCTCTGGGTGTACCGGGTGCCTCTTTTATAGGGAAGGCAGCTGCTCTGCCCTAACAGCTGGAGAAAGGGGCTCCGCTAGGACCACTCTGATCGAGTGCAAGACCCACGCCCGGAAAACGCTAAGGAGACTCTGCGTCTCACAGTGGAGTGTCAAGAGGTGCCTTGCTGGGGCAGCCTGTGCTCTAGTTTGTCAAAGCAAAGGAGGGGCAGGTCTTTCCTGGGATCCAGGTGTGGGCTGCGGCCTAAGGGGTTGTCCCAGTGCTGGCTTAGGGGCCGCCTGGCTGGGGGAGGCGGATGGGGCTTGTGTGAGCAGCAGTACATGACTGGCTAAGGACAGTCAGTTGCTTTCTTCAAGAATGGCAGATGGGAGGTCTCCAGTGACAAAGGAGGGGTCCAAGGAGCTCCCAAAGCTCCCACAGAGCTCAAGTCAGATTGCGAGACCTGCCACAGTCTGGGCAATGAGGCCACACCAGTTCCAAAGAGGAAACGGCCTCTCCCGGCCCTTCCTCTCTTCTCTCTGAGCCCCTGCAGCCCTGAGGGGTCAGAAGCCGCAGGCAGGGAGTAGGCCGCGCCCCTTCCCCACTGCGGACCTGAGCTTCGGGGTAGGGCAGAAGCTTCCAGGGCACCTGGAGTTTGCTTCTTTAGATCTTCCCTGGACTGCCACATGCGAGTGTGTGTATGACTGTGTGACTAGAGGTGATCAGATGCCTTTTTATCACCAAAGAGTGACCAGAAAGTCAAGGACATTGACCTAGATCTCATTCAGACACATACACAACTTTGAAGGAACAGCGGGGAAACAAAGTTGCTTTCTCATCGCCCCTTATGGGGCCTGCTTGTTCAACAAATCATTAATACGTGCTGACACCGCACGGCCTTATAGTAACAGGGCCACACAAAGCCGGCACTACGACACTGTGACCGTATAAAACAGAAGTAAGGCCTGGGGGTAAGTGCCTCCATTACTGACCAGCAGTGAGGCCAGGGCGGCACCTGCACCTCCACGCCCTCACCTGCGGGAGGTCAGCCCTCGCGGGGGGCAGCGAGAGTGAAATGAAATAAATAGTGCTCAGAGTGGCACCCACAGACGACAGCTGTCACTACTTTCCATTGATAACCGTGGCATTCAGAGACAGGTGGAGCGTTGTCTCTGCCAGACTCTGTACGGTCAGAATCCTCAGAGCCCGTTTCAGAGGCTCCCGCCCACACTGGCCCCGCACACTCGCACAGATACGCCGGAGTGCGGCACCGCTTGTTCCAAATGCCCAGAGCAGGAGACAGCCTGACTTTTAGTCAAAGGGTGTGTGGGACAAGTGTCTCAGGAAAAAAATAAAGCAGCCGAGGCCCTTCCCCTCGGCCTCCAGGATTGCCAGCAACTGGAGGCTCAACCATATGCCATGCTTGACGGGGATCAATGTGAGTGATGGGCTTTAATTTCTGGGAAACATAATCCTGACCCTAACTGTGGAATCTTCCAGAACTATGGAGCTCTGAGTCACGTTGCCCTCATAGCACCAGCTCTGATGCCCATTCGTGGCTGCATGATGGGGGTGGGTGCCGGATTCGTGGAATGATGCATCAAATGGCAAAAAAGAGAGTGTAAAACAAAAGCAGGATCCAAGCACGGCAAGCTGTCTGTACCAACATGTACTGTACTCTCATGTAATAAGTATTTTCTCAGTTAAGAGTGATTGATCTCTTATTTAAGTGACAGGTGGTCAAGGCTTGTTGCTTTTACTTTTACAAA
This sequence comes from Lemur catta, assembly GCF_020740605.2. Taxonomy (NCBI): domain Eukaryota; kingdom Metazoa; phylum Chordata; class Mammalia; order Primates; family Lemuridae; genus Lemur; species Lemur catta. Next base: position 7,834,338 of record NC_059142.1, read on the forward strand.
CCCATAAGAGGAAAAGTGAACTCACAATGGCCAGCATGGCAGGGCTCGTCAAACAGTGCATTATACCCGGTCCCACGTTATCTGGGCCAGGAGCACACACAGCCAGGAACAGGGAGTGGGCTCCACGTGTCACCGACAAGTGTCATCTTTACCCCAGGTCTGTTGATCTGGCCTGGGGATCATTTGCAGGAGGGCCAGCTGCTTGCCCTGCACACTGGAGGATCGAGTCTCCAGATTGTTATCTGATCCTGCAGCCGACAGCCTCCTTCTGATACACCCACGTGGCACTCACAAAAGGCACTTTAAATCTTCCTCCTCTTCGCTCACCTCACTTCTTGCCTGAACTGACAATAGGCATCCCATGGGCGTCCCAATGTGTGTCCCCCTCTGCCATCTGCCGTGGCTGGAGGGGGTGCTCTGGGAACGTCTGACTTCAGGGACAGGACAGAACATCAGCAGGACACCAGGTGTGAGCCAATGGGCTCTCCATCGCTGCTTTATCTCGCTGACTTCCTTGTTTCTTGGCCTACCTGGTTCTGAGCGTGTCTAAGCAGGTTGGAAGGTACTTGTCAAACAGAATGGTCAGGTTGGCTCTCTCCGTCTGGAGCTCTCTCTTGTCAATCCAGCTGCTCACCGGAGGGTTCCACCCCAGATCTGCCGGGTTGATGTATAGGATCCCTGTGGGCACGGAGAAGACTGTTCAGTGAGTACTCCATACATATCAGCACATTTGTCACCCCAGGGACTTATTTTCTCTGTTTGGAAAATGTACAGAAGATTGGACTAAAAAGAAACAGAGGTCTGGTCCAGGTCTGAGAGACCAATGGGTGTGTTACTGAGGACCAGTTCCAATCGACTGAGGGTGGGCAGATGGAGAGCAGAGTTGGGAGGATCCTAAGGCCAGGTGGAAGCTCAGGAGGAAGGCAGGCTGTGTCTGGTCAGCAACACTTGTCACGGGAGTGTGGGAGTGTGCAGTGGGGACCCTCCAAAAGATACATCCACGTCCTATGTGTGGCGCCTGCCGATGGGATCATATTTGGAAAAGGGGCCTTTGCAGTGTAGTTAAGGATCTGGAGATGAGGTTATGCTGGATGGTCTGGGTGGGACATCTACAAATGTCCTCCTAAGAGACAGAAGGGGAGAGACGCACACAGAGGTGAAGGCCACGGGAAGAAGGCAGGGACTAGAGTTCTGGGGCCACAAGCCAAGGAACGGCTAAGCTGGAAGATGCAAGGAAGGATCGATCCCTCCCAGAGCCTGGGGAAGGGAGCACAGCCTTGCTGGACTTGATTTCATGTGTCTGACTTCCAGAAATGTGGCAGACTAAATTTCTACTGTTTTAAGAGCCACCAAGTTTATGGTAATCTCCTACCCTTGTAAGAACAGCCCTAGGAAATTAATCCAGAGCGGGAGACACAGTGCTGCCGGCCTGTGCTCACCGGCACGAGCACAGGTCCTTGAAAGGGAATCAACACTGGGGCAGAGACCAAGCAAGCTCACTTCTTAAATTATTTGTTTTTACTATTTACTTAATTTTATTTTACGATTATTTTTTAAAAAATATTTGTAACAGCTTTATTGAAGTATAATTGATATATGAAAAATGCACATATTTAGTATATACTATTTGATGAGTTTGGGCCTATACATACACCTGTGAAACCATCACCACAGTCAAGGTAATAAACATATCCAACACCTCCAAGGTGTGTGTGTGTGTGTGTGTGTGTGTGTGTGTGTGTGTGTGTGTGTGTGTGTTAAGGACACTTAACAGGAGATCTATTCTCTTAACAAATGTTTGTAAGTCCACAATAGGGTATTGTTATCTATAGGCACTATGTTGTACAGCAGATCTCTAGAACTTATTCATCCTGCATAACTGAAACTTTGCACCCCTTGAAGCCCATTCCCCCTACACTCGTTCCCAGTAACTACCATTCTACTCTCTGCTTCTTAAATTTGGTTATTTTGCCGCACAAGTTCTTTTTATCCACTGGTCTCTGCACATACATTTGGTCGGTGGAGACAGAGAAAAGTTACGGTCTGAAGTTGCTATTTTGCACCAGGCGTTAGTAAGACATGGTGATGCTTGGTCATCTCCATGGGCGTGGCTTTGAACTGGCCTAAAAGTCACCTAACTTGAGACACTTCTGTGCAGAGGACAGTTGTCCGGCTCAGGAGTTGTTTCCCTTCCCATCACCGCAGCATTTCCGAATTGACAAAACCACGTGGCCCTGACCTTACGGCGCGTGCCCTTGTGGGTGTGGAACAGGGCTGAGAACTAGGCCCGGGTTTTGGACCATCAGGTTTCTGGCTCCGGTTTGGATGGAGCTTCCTTCTGAGCCAGCAACACCCCGAGTAAGGCTGGAGGCCCCTGTCTCAGCTGGACAGCTTGGTGCGGCTCTCCCTTCTCGGGCCGTACCTGCTCTGGAGACGGTTGCTGGAGTGGCCGTGCGCAGGTGGCTGATCTCAAAGAGGAGCCGCATCGTGGGGTTAAGAGGAATCCTCTCGTTGCTCGCCAAGGTCAGCACCTGGAAGCAGCAGGGGGGACAGCCAGTGAGGAAGGACTCAGGTGCCTTCCCGGGGGGGTGGGACTCAGCCGATTATTGTCCGTCAGGACTGCGGATGATTATTTTCTTCTTTGTGATTATAAGTATTTTCTAAATTTTCTACAATAATCCTCCCTGTCTCTTCTGGTACCTCCTCTACCCACCTGTGTGTGTGTGTGTGTGTGTGTGTGTGTGTGTGTGTATGCGTGTGTGTTGAATCAGGAAAAAAGTTATTTAAACAGTTTAAATTGATGTCAATGATTTGAATGCACTAGACCATATTGGAATAATGAAATGATTAAAAGAAAAGAGCTTCGGTTGCATATTACTACTGTTTCTTTTAAAGTGGTCCCTCTGGGAGAAAATGGTTTTATTACAACGATTCTGTACATGTTGAAGGCATTTTAAAACTTCTAATCCGGATGTGATTTCTGAGCAAGTTTAGGGGCAGCCACTTTAGTGGCATCCAGTTGTTTTCACTGTTTATAAAAAACAAAATATACTCTGAATGGATAAATATTTTCCATCATGGAAGATGTTGGATAGGCTCAGCCTATTTCTGACCCCCAGTTTCCTTACTTGTTAAAAAGGAAAAGTAAAAAAGATTTGAATAGATGATTTACGATTCCTTCCAACTCTAATAAATGAGTCTACGTGCAAAAGATTCTGAAGGAAATGACAATGCCAAAAATGGTGTGAGCCACGGCGGTGACGTTGAAGTAAGCAAAAGTGGGTTTGGGAAGGTATCGGTTCTGAGATGTCCGGTAAAGACGCCAGTGATAGTGCCTGACTGGGCCAGCCCTCGTGTGGGATTCCCAATGTGTCCGCCACCCTGGGGGACCAGCTCCATCCACGATGAAGGACAATGTAGGGATTCCCCAACCTTGGATACCTTGTTATCATCCATGACGGTGTTCAGAGACTCAATCCACATTGGATCTATGTCTCCATCCAGGAGAATCCACTTGGGCCCGTCATGGGTGATGTTGGCAAGCTCCCGCATGATGGAAGAGAACAATCCTGCAGAGAACCACCGATACCTTATTTTTCATTTCATCGTTAATCCTTTCTCTTAACATCTTTCCCCCTTCAGCTATACCACTCAGAAAAAGCTGTGAATAGAAAAGGCAGATCGGACCTTGCTCTACAAAAAAAACTTGACAGCGCCCAAGGTGCATTCTCTCTGTGCTCTGGCAAAACTTTCTGGAGCACCCCATAGTACTAGCTTTTTAAGTGCTAAGGAATCCAGTGAATCATTTCAGTAAATGACTAAGATATGATGGAATTAGTTTTTTAGGTAAAGTTTTCATCCTCTGTAATTGCAGTCCTGGCAAATCTTGTCAAATGCAGGCTTTGGGGGAAGGTTCAATGTGATTCTAATTATCATTACATGAAATTTACATATTAATCTGGGCAGAATTGATTTTTATGATCCTAAAGCTTCCCAATGAACAACATCACATCTTATCATTTATTCAGATATTATTTTATGTTCCTAATAAATTTTAAATATATATTTCTTTGGCTAAATGTATTGCTAAATTATTTCATAGTTTTTATTGCTCCTGTGAATGAGATTTTCTCCCTCTGTATTTCCATATTTATTTGGCTATTGCTAGTCTAGAGAAAAGCCATCAAATTTTGTGTATTTATTTTATGTTCAGTTACCTTTAATAAATTTTCTTATTAATGCTAGTGATTTTTCAATGTCTCATGAGTTTTCTAGGTACAAAGTTGCATAATCAGCAAAACAATAACTTCTTTCCTTTCCTCCAAGTTATACCATGTGCTCCATTTTCTTGTCTTACTGCATTTTCTAGAACCCCAATAAGCAATGTAGAATAATAGTGTTGATAATAGGCCTCCCTGATGTGTTCCTAATTTTAATGGAAACAGCTTTAGTGTATCATTATTCAGAATGATTTTGTTTTCATTTCAGCTATAGGTACAGAGTATTTATCATATGTTAGGAATTTCCTTCTATTCCTATTTTATTTAGAATTTTCTATTAAGAATGGCTATTGAGTTTTAAGTATCTATTTATTGACCAAGTGATTTTGCCCTTTAATTTGTCAGTGCTTTATGTTAATACTTTAAAAATATAATTGATCTATTCTTACATTCCTGGAATAGATTTTACTTGGTCAAGGTAGACTATTCTTTTGAGATACTAAATATTTTATTTAGAATTTCTGCATCTATATTAATAAGATAATTTTATAATTATTATTTATAAAATTGGGCTTTTTTTGGTTCTAATGTAAATGGAAAAATAAGCATCACATGTACTCACCAGAAAATTGGTTTCCCTGATCATCACCTAAATGCACATTGGGGAATGATACCAACTGGATATCAGACTGAGGCGGGGGTGGGGGGAGGGGATGGGTGTATGCCTACATGATGAGTGCGTTGTGCACTGTCTGGGGAATGGCCATGTTTGAAGGTGCTGACTCAGGGAGGTGGGGGGTGGGGGGAGGGGATGGAGGTACGACTACATGGTGAGTGCCAGGCGCACTGTCTGGGGAATGGACACGCTTGAGGCTCTGACTCAGGGGGATGGGCGGGACATGGGCAGTATATATAACCTGAGCTTTTGTACCCCCATAATAAGCTGAAATAAAAAAAAAAGATTATTCCAGATTCATAAAATGATTTGAGAGCTATCTTTTTTATAATTTTGGAATTATCAGTTTTTTGTTCTGCTACTATCTTTAAATTTTCCTTTTCATTAGTTTGTTCAAGTTTTCTATTTCTTACTGAGTAAATTTTGTTAATTTATATTGTGCTAGGGAGTCATCTGTTTCTTGTAGTTTTTCAAATATGTGTCATATAATTAAACATTCTCTTCTAATTTAATCTTATCTATATCCACTGTTATATTTCCTTTCTAATTCTTAATCATATACAATTTTACTCTATTTTCCCCATTAATCATGCTCACAAGGGACTTATTTTATTGGTCTTTACAAAGAACCAGTATTTAGATTTATTTATCTTTTCTGTAATTTTTTAATGTTTCTTCTAATTTTAGCTTTATTATTTTCTTTTTCCTCATTTTCTTCAGGTTTAGTAACTTCCTTTATTTCCAGCCTATCTTTAAAATAAAGGAAGTTTAAAGTTTTTCCTTGTAAGTTTTAGATGGATCCTATCCTTTTTGTATGAATTATTCTTTTTATTGCTCCCCAGAGGGGTTGCAATTTAATTTCTTTTTGATACAAGGGTTAAGAGGCCATTTCTTGATTTGCAAGTAGTAAAATTATTTTTGGTTATTTTCTTGTTACTTGTTTCTAATTCTATTGCATTTATTATCAAAGAATATGACCTTTAAATTGATACTTTTGAATTCATTATAGCTTCCTCTGTAGCCAATTAAATTTTTTAGAAATGTTCCATAAACCAAACAAGGAAGGAATATTTTCTTTTTATAGAATTCACAGTTCTATAACTTTGTGTTATATTGAGTATGATGATGTTAATATGTTTGGCAATTCCTCTATATCTACATGTACTTTTTTTCCTGTGTACTGGAACTATCCAATTTTGAAAAAAGACAATTAAAATAACCCACTATATTGGCATGTTTTCAAGTTCTCCTAAAAAGTTTTAAAAGGCTACACTCCATTTACTTTGGACTTATCTTATTCAGTGAAAACAGATTTATGATTATTATATCTTCTTTATCAAATTCCCCCAATGTAATGTATAAATTTAATAAAATTTTAATTAGAATTCCAACAGAGTTAAAATTATATTATTGAGCTTAGGTTTAATATGAAAAAAGAAGTGCTTGAGACAACTAAAGAAAATTGTAAAAGATTACTGGAGAGGGACCTACCTTATCAGATATTAAAATATGTTATAAAATGATTGTAATTGAAGTAAAATGATATTAGCACAGGATTAAATAAATAAGTGAGGGGAACAGCACAGAAAGCTCAGAATCGGATCTCAATGCACATATGGAATTTAATAAATGACAAGCTGGTGTTTACATTCAGAGGGAAAGGATGGTTTACTTAATAAATCGTGCTGTTACAATCAATTATCCATCTGGAAGGGAATAAAGTTGATTTTGTACCCTACCTCATACTAAGCCTCAACATAAATTCCAGATGGACAAAAAAATGTTAATGTAAAAATAATCCTTATTGACCAAATTTATGATACTAAATCTGCAGCTGAAAGTTAGAAAGAGTTATAAACTAAATAGGAATCCCAGATGCTAGACAGACATAATTTCCATTTTTAAAAAGTGCACGACAGAATATGCCATGAAATGCCTGTAGGCAAAGGATAGGTGGGGGAGACATTAGCAACTGATACAACGGATAAAGAGTTAATATCTTTGATATATGAAGGACTCTTACAAACTGATGAAGCAGCCAGGGGAAATAAAATCACAGAAGAACATAATACTAAGACCAATAAGAAGGAAAGATGTCAAGCCTCATGAATAGGGAAATTCAGATTAGAGATGCTGCTTGTTCAATCCCCTGGTTCTAGGCCTCTGATCGCAGGTCCCAAATTAGAGAAATCCAGACAGTTTGACCGCGAGGTAGTCAGACGTTGAAATCTTAGGAGGGAGCTGAGATTGCCTCATTTCAGAAGCCACACAGGTTTTAGAAAGAGGTCTCTATCAGCTCGTAGAGTTTTCCCTGTTTCCTTTCTGTGCTTTTCCCCTGACAGAGGACCCTTAACAACGTCTGTCTGTCAGTGACACTCAGTTCTTTGAAGGTGATGCTGAGATCACACCAAGTGAACTTGGGTTTGGGGTCCTCTGAATCAATGTAGAAGGGACATGGTTCTAGGATTGTTTCAGGGATTGAATAGATGTGTATCTTTAGTGTCACCAGGGGCCTGGCATGGGAACAGGGTTCTGCAGCACCTAGCTTTCCCGTGACCGCTGGGGCAACACTGGTGGAGGGAGAGGTGCGCTGTAGGATGCTAGACTGCACCACTTCTTTGGTAACAAGCCACGGGCTTCCCTGCCCCAGGGTGCCTGAAATCCACTGCCAGGCAATGTAGCAACTCTACACCACGGCTTATGCTCCAGAATCAGTCACCTACTGGATGCCCACCCTGCATTAGCCTCTTTAAATGCTCCTCTAAAAGGCAGCTGGGACATGTCTCTTACCATCCTTCCATTCTCGTGTGGCCGGATTAATGATGCCAAAGAGCTCATCATTTGTGACTGCTTTGGGATTGAGGTCAGTCCAGACGGGGCGGCGTTTCATGATCTGGTAGGTCTTGTGCAAAGACCTCAGCACCTGTGACTTGCCGGTGCCAGCGCCGCCCACCACAAACACAGAATGCCGCACTGCCAGGAGCTCCTCCAGCTGGACCACCTGGGGAGACAGGAAATTCAGCCAGAGGGACCAGCCCGTCACTCACCCGCATCCCAACTGCTCTCCTGTGAGCCAGGCTGGTGTCCGAAGTGAGACCTGAAGTCAACAGAGGAAGGGTTATTCACCCCGAGATGCGATGGGGTCTGAAATGTAGGGGTAATAGAATCCATTTATTCACTTATTCATCATTTGGTTGTATAATTATCAGTCATCAAGTAAATGCTAGAGAGTGCACCAGGTGAGGGAGATACAGAGGTGACTCTCCTGCCCTGTGTGACCTTATAGTCTGATGGAAAAGAAAGTCATATTGACAAATCACTGTAATGTAGGATGATAAGTGCTAAAATAGAGATATTTGTGAAGTGCTGCGCAGGCAGAGAGGAGGGAACAACTGATTTCATGCAGATAAAGGGGGAAAGGCTTCACAGAGGAGGGAGCATTTGAACAGGGGCTCCAGGGGTGAGTAGGAGTTTGCCCAGAAGATGTCCAGGAAGACACCCCAGGCAGAGGTAACAGCACAGACAAAGGCTTGCGGGGTGACAGAGCACGATGTGGTTGGCCAGATGGTTTGGCGAGTCAAGAAGTCCTGTGGGGACAAGGGTAGCATTGAAGGTCTCATCACTCTTGGTGTGGCTTGCCTCCAGGCTCAGCTGTCCACGCTGTTGTGGGAGTGTGCCTGCTGGAACGGAAATATGATCACTGCCATCTACCACTCTGTCCTTTCCGTGGTTTTCCATCGCTTTGGCCAGGAAGTCCCAAATCCTTAGACTGGCCCTTTTGCTGCCTGGTCCTAACCAGCCTCCAATCTTATCCGCCATTCCCCAACACATGCAATCCAGCCAGGCGACTACTGTTCAGTGGTGTTCTTTCCTGTGTCTGTGCCTTGAACATGCTGTGTGTTCTGTTCAGAAATTACCCTTTCTCCTGCTTTGCTCTGGTCAGCCCCTGCACACTCTGCAGAAAGCCTTCATCCCGCGGTAGGTGTTCCATACCTGCAGCCTACATCCCAGCACCTCACAGCACTGCAGCAGTTACTCTTCTGTCCCCCTATTTGATTATCAGCTCCTTGAAGGCAGGCAGGGCTGGGCTTCTCCCCTATCTTTTTCCAGCATCTAGCAGAGAATCTGGCATGTACCGAGTGCTGGACAGGTATTTGTTGAAAATGTGAAGGACGGCTAGAGGCGCTGGGTGGGCCCAATCATGAAAGGTCTCGTGTACCAGGAGCAAATACATTTGAACTTAATTGCAAATCAGCTTTCTTTGTATTTTGCGCTGTAAGATCCTTAGCAGAGGAAAAGTAAACCAAAAAGACAATGCACCAGAATGTTGACAGGGCTGTGGGAGAATGGAAATTTTTTGCCCATACATTTTATTTATTCTACACCTAAAAATGATAAATAACAACTCCTATGTTTTTAAAATTTAAGTGATGCAGGTGTTAAAAAGAATTCTAGAATTGTACAACCAGGGAATTGGAAGGAGAGCAGTAGTGCCAAGGTCAATGTGAAGGTAACAGATAAATGGTTGTTTTGGGGCAAGATGATCAGTTTCGGTTGTGACACGATCATTTACTGAGATACTAATTTATGTTTTGTCATCCATAGCATCAATATTTTTTTCCTCTCTATCCCAAGGCATTGTTATTCCTATGATTCAGGGCCCCAAAACACCTAGAGGGATTCTCAATCCGACTCTTGGTTTCTTTCTTCAATGACTTGGTGCAGGATCTTCCCAGGAAGGAGGAAGGAGGAGAGGGTTGGAAAGGGCTTCCAAGGAGGTGATGTTTAAACCCAGATGCAAATGGAAAAAAGTCAGCCCTGCGACGGGCTTTGGGGAAGGCAGCCCTGGTAGAGCAACAGTGGGTGCAAAAGCCTAAAGGTCAGCATCCAGCTTGGAGGGCTGAACGAATAGGAAAAAAGATGGGAGTGCAGCACAAGATGAAATACAGGTGCAAGCAGGGGCCAAAGACGCAGGAACTGGGAGCTGGAATTTCATCCTGTTATAATAGGAAACCATTTGGAAGATTTTAAGCATAAAATTGACCTGATGTCATTGCATTAAAAAGAAAGAGAGAGAGAGATGGAGAAGGAGGATGAGGAAAGGGAAGGAAGGAAGGAAGGAGGGAGGAGGAGGAGAAGGTGGTGGTGCTTTGGCTTCTGAATGGAGACTGGATTATATTCCTAGATTTTTGCTTGTTTGCATGAACAACTGACTGAAGACAGGCACCATACCCTGATATCCCTTTCTAAATCCATCAACTTTTTTGTTATTTCTTTCAGCAGCTTTATTGAGATGAAATTCATGTGCCATAAAATTTACCCTTTTGAAGTATACAATGCAAAGATTTTTAGCATATTTGCAGAATTGTACAACCATCCTTACTATCCAATTTTAGAACATTTCATCATCCCAAAAGGAAATCCCAGACCCGTTAGTAGTCATTCCCCACCCCCATTCCTATCCCAGCCTATGCAACCCGTGGTCTACTTCCTGCCTCTATAGATTTGTGTATTCTGTACATGTCATAGAAATAGAATCATACTGCATGTGGTCTTTTGTGATGGTTTCTTTGACTCAGTGTGATGTTTTCAAGGCTCAGCTATGCTGTAGCATGTATCAGCACTTGCCTTTCTCCCTCCAGCTTTATTAAGGTATAATCGACAAAGACAAATTGTGTATATTTACAGTGTACAATGTGATGTTTGGATATATGTATACATTGTTGAAATGATTAAATCAAAGTAATTAACATCATCACTTCACATACTTATCACTTTTTTGTGGTGAGAACACTTAAGAGCTATTCTCTTAGCAATTTTCAAGTATGTAATACATTACTATTAATTATAGTCACCATGCTGTACAATGGATCTTCAGAACTTATTCATCTTGTCTAACTGAAACTTTGTACCACCCTCATGATCACACCCACAATGATGTTTGACCAAATATCTGGGCACCCCATGATTCTGTAAAATTGACACAAAAAATTGCTATCACAAAATAAAACACACAAGGACTCTCAGCTTATTAGTCTAGCCTTGCTTTGAATATGTTCATTATTCCTGAGAACCTCTTTTCTTTGAGACCAAAGATTTCCTGCTCTAATTTGAATTGATTGCTGTCTAGGCCTGCTAATAGCTGTCTTTCATAATTTCCTTTTTGATTCTTGATTTCTTTGACCATCATGACATTTTTTTTTGTTTTTCATTCTAGTTTTGCTCTAGTATGTCCTCAAATAACATACTCAAAAATGGTGCATCAGAAGTAGAATTTATGAATCTCTGAAGGTACCTTGAATGGTAATTTCATTGTACAGAATTCTGATCTTGAAAGCATTTTCCTTCAGAATGTTGAAGGAATGGCTTGCTTGTCCTCTAGCACCCAGTGTTGCTAAGGAGAGATTCTGAGGTCATCCCAAATCTTATTCCTTTCCCGGATCACTTGTGCTACCTCCTCCCTCCATTGTTTAGCTAGGAAACTTTCATTATTTTCTCTTGACTTCTGAAATTCCACTTTGATGTGTCATTGTATAAGCCCATTTAAAATCACTCTGTTATGTACTGTCTTCCCAATGTGCACACGTGTCTATCCAGCTCTAGTGAATTTTCCCTGTTGGTTTTCTAGAATTCTTATTGGTAACATTTTGGATAACCTAGATTGATCCTCTGTATGTCATCTTGCCTCTCACACTTTCTGTGTGTGTGCATGTGCACATATTTTATTCTACACATATGTAATACATGTATACTGTATATAGTTTCATCCTGGGAGATTGTCTTGACTTAATCTTCTAATCCTTTCTCTGAATTTGAGTGTCATCAATGATACAATTTCACTTTTTGAAGAGTTTTTTATAATTCTCCAATAATTCTTTCTTCGCAATGGCATCTAATTCTTGTTTTATGGATATTTTATTTTCTTCAAGGACACTAATTAGAACTTTTAAAATGTTCTCTTTCTTATTTTCATGGTGTCAATTGTGGTGGTGGTGTGTGTATGTGTACGTGTCTTTATCTCTCATGTTATCAGTGTTCTCCAGTATCTGGTAAGCCTCAAGTTTAAATAAAGAGCTGCTCCGTGTTTTCCAGGAGACTGGGATGGACGCTCTCCTCTGCTGGCTCTGTGGGTCTCTTTCCAGGGTAGGAGGACTGAGTGGAGGCCCTGCAGACATGGCCAGATCTTGGCCTCTGTCTTTGTCCTTTCATTTGTGGGTGGGTGAGCAGGTAGCTGGCCTTCAGACTGAGGGACCCCAAACAGAAGGGAAGGGCTGTTAACTGGGGTACCAACACCCCAAGAGCAGGCCTAGTTTTCCCCAAAGAGTTTAATACAGTTTCTTGAAGACTTTCCTTTTTTCTTTGTGGCCTCAGGTTGAATGCCTGGCTATTCAAGTCCTGTCTGCATTACTTGGGACTTGGGGACTGGAAGGAGGTACTGGGAGAAGACTGTGGGGAGCCACCTTGTGAAATTATAGGACGAACAGACTTAATGATGCCCCCTCTGGCTAATTTCAGTTCTCCTTCTCATTCCTGCCCTCCTAACTACCAATTCTGAGCCCAGAGCTTCTCTAGAGCTCAGCCTGGCAGGACACTGCCTCCTGGACCCCCATCCCTGACCCTTCTCTGAGCATGCTCTGGCCCCAAAGCCTCCCCACTCTGCTGATCTGTCAACTCTCTTTCACTCTCTTTCCATATTTCCAGAAATTTATTGTAATATCCTCTTCCAAGTTTCCATGCCTCTATGAGTTTATTCCTTTTTCTTTAAAAATTAATTTATATCATCACTTTTAAGGGATCTCAGGATGTCAATTCAAACCAGGGCATCATAAGGCAGTTTTTGATGAATTATTTTTCAGAAGTTTAAATGACAGTCCAAATGAAAACTGGGTAGAAATATAAGCTTTTTAATAGAGAGCATCTGTTTTATTAGAATAGCAGAGAGCAGTTATGAACAGAAATAGAAGGAAAAGAAGGGAATGGAATGTGGCCCAACTGACGAGTAAGTGGAAAGAAAGAGGAAGCTTCTGAGTAGGAAAGAGACACAGAACTGGGGCTGGAGGGTCCAATGGCCTCATCAGACTCCCAGAGAGTCTGGGAAGATGTGGACGGTCCTGATTCTAAGACACGATCCTCAGTGCACAGTATCTTATGGACCTCACTGGATTCGACTCATCTCTGGGGTGGGGGCGCCTCTTAGGATTAGAGTCTGCAAGGGGAAAGCTCTCAGTCTGGCATCCAAGGCCTCTGTGTCTTGGTCCCATGTTATCTTTTCTTAATGCCCCCTTGCCATGTGTCACAATATATTCACAGATTCTGGGGATTGGGACATGGGCATCTTTGGGAAGCAGTACCTTATTTTGCCTACCACTCTAAGATTTGTTCTTTAATTTGAAGGAAAGTTTAACCCAGCCACTTTGAAATCTTTATGGGCTCAGAAAAATTGCATATGAGCCAACATGGCTTGCACGTTACACACTACCATTCCTCTATAACCACGCAGGAAGCAGTGCACGTGAGAGGAACAGGTGCTGTGGCAGAGCAGACTGTGTTTGTCTCACTTTTCTCGTTTGATTCACCAGCTCCCTGATGGGGCTCCTCCGTCTCTCTCGTATTTCCTACCATACATTCCACATTGTGGGTCCCCAGTAAAGAGCTGTTGAAATGAATTGAGTTATTGCTAACTAAATACGTACTTCAACATCTAAAGTAACCCCCTTTGGATTAAGGATGAAGGACAACCCATTGTCCACGAAAAGCATTAAGAGACAAGAAATCTTGCGAGGGGAAACTTCGTGTACCTTGAGCACAAAGTTCTCCTCGGGCTGGAGCTTCAGATCCACCACCGCCTTCCTCACCAAAGCTTCGAAATTGAGGTCTCTCCTCCGGGGGACATCCAGGGAAGGAAAGAGGTCCCCAATCAGGCCCATGAACACGGGCATGTCATCCGTCACGATCTTGGGGATGTTGAAGTCTCTCAAGGAGCGCATCAGGACTTGGTCTTCAGGCCGGCCAGGGTCCCCTCGCTTCAGGGATCCTGCCACCACGAGCACGGACTTGATGGCTCTCAGGCCCCAGTCGTAGTGATCCTGTGGGCAGGCAACTCGGGTTAGACCAAAGCGACTGGGGTGCAGAGCCCCATGTGCTGGGGCTAGTGTCTGCAAAATTATAGATACCAGATCAGTAGTAGGTCACTGCTGAAGCCCAGACAGAGACAGGGGAAAGGATTCGTGACTTAGAACATCATGATTGCAGAATTCTAGTTCATGGCTTGGCATTAGCTATTTTTCCAGCTGTGATGACAACAAAGCAGACACAGAACATACAAGGGGCTTGGGGTCAGGGAGATTAAACAGAACCACTGGCAAATCTATCCAGCTACTGCTTGTGCATTTCGCAGGTGGAAGGCTTGTCAAGGAGGGAGCCATGTTAGCTTTTAGAGACGGTACAGGCTGAGCTTACATGGGCCCCTTTCAGGCTTTCAAACTCTGTGAGGAAAGGGGTTTAAAAGAATAGCTCTTTAGAGTGGGTTTCTGGTCACAAGCACTGCTAGTGGAGTCCGTGGGAGAGTGGACCATTCTGCTGACACCAGGCCCCAGAGCAGCACAGTGTGGGGAGGAGGTGGAGTATGCGGACCGGACCATGGAGACTGGACTTTGACAGACCTCGGTTCAAGTCCCAGCTCTTCCACTGCCTTTGTTGCAGGTGGTTATTTAGTTGGAGTTGTGACAAATGCTACAAAGGAAAAAATCCAATGTGCAATGCAGCCAACACAGTGGCCGTACCCAGGTTGTGGACTGACTTCCCTGAAGAAAAGGCATTAAAGAAGACCCAAGGGGTTGTAATTCAACCAGGCACAGATGGGAAAAGAGTGCAGTCAAAGCCAGAGGGAACAGGGCTTGGGTGAGAAGACAAGCAGTTTCAAGGAACTCAGGGAAGACCAATGCAGACAGAGCACCGTGCAACAAGGAAAGAGCCCTGAGCTGAAGATGTCCAGGCAGGCAGCAGACAGAACAGCCTACAGTCTTTAGCAGAGAATAATCAGGACACTGATCTTTATCCTAAGACTAGTGAGGAGCATTTTTAAATAATAACTCTAGCTGGTGGATAAAGAATGGACTCAAGGATCTAGAGTAGAGGTGGGAAAACTAGAGAGTCAGTTGTCATAGTTTACAAAAGTAGAGGCATGGCTGTTTGGAACTAAAGTGGTGGCAATGACGAGGGAAACAAAATGGGGCTTATTGACAAAATATCCAGAGGGTAGAATCAACAGTTTTTAGATGTAGGGCTGAGGAAGAGGAAGGTGTCAAGGAAAACTCCCAGGGTTCTAGAATTAGCAAATGAGTGAATGGTGCATCCACGTGCTGAGACAGGGAGGGCGGGAGAGGCAGGCCTGGGCGAGGGCTGGCAGAAATCCCTTCAGATGTGCTGAGCTGGAGGCGCTTTTTAAACACTCAGGGGAGCTGTGGTCTAGACCACTGAATGTCCAGGTTTAGAGCTCAGAGAAGAGGTTTGGGATAGAGCCTCCAAGTGGCCTGGAAGTCAGTGGTGGAAAAGACCCTACAGAGGATACAATGAGAAAGGAAGTATGAAGAAAACAGGATTTTCTCCATCTTGGACACACTCCACAGGGCTGAGGGGCCCTGTCGCAGCAGCAAAGGCAATCAAAACCAGGTCACCCCAAAGGGAAGGCACAACTCATTGGGAGCAGCCCAGGGAAGCTTGGTCAGCTATCCTTGGCCCCAAGAAGTTCTCCATCCACGGCATAGACATTGCAGGTGCTCGGTCATGTTTTGCTAAGGCGCTATATCCTGCGAAGGGCCTGCCTTGGGCAGAAGCTACACCTAAGGCCGAGCAACAGCGAGAAGCGTGGGGTAGTTAATACCTAACCCTCTCACCAACGCCTCCTGTCTCAGCCCTTCAGGTAGAGATCATTCCCTCCAGGGGTCCTTCTTGGCCACTGTAATGTTTCTCATGGGACATGGGATTCTGCGAGGTATTGCTGAATGGTCTATTAAAAAAATGGAGTTCTGTGGTTAAATACTTAAAAAAAATCCTAAGGTATAAAATGAACATGAATCTTCACTGCAGAAATGCTCAGAGCTTTTAATACGTGCATGGGCACAGTGACTCTATGAGAGAGCTCTACTGGGGCTGCTGCATGGTACCTGGGCATCCAACTTCCCTTGAGATCGTACCTGTTTGGAGAGAAGCTCTTTGCACAACTGGTAAAGAGTGATGAACTTTCTGGCTAATAACCGGGCTTCAATGAATCCTTCTGCCACCAGCATGATTTCACAGATCAACTCAAAGTCAGGAACAACCATTGCACAAGGCCTGTGTACACGGAGACAGAATCAGTTTCCCAAGCATAGAGTCAAAGGAGAGATTGTAAGGAAAGAGACACTGGCTGAGATCACACCTGGAGGCATCTGTGAGTGCAAAAACTCCTGGAAGGGCCTTAGGAATTATTTCATCTAAGACTTTCACTTTAGAGACAAGTTAACTAAGGATAAAGGAAGTGAAGTCTATTGCCTAAGGTGATGGATAATGTTAGCAGGTAGGGCAGAGTTGGTGCTGCCACTCAAATCCTGCAACTTGAGTTCAGTGTGTCTTACACAGGCATGGATTAGTAAAACAAGTTGTCTAGAATAGATTAGTTGCTAAGATTGAGGACTCGAGTTTTTCCAAGTATCTACAAGAAACTGAGAGTTTACCTATTCCTCAACCTCAAAATGTGTGTCTCCTCCAAGCCTAGATACCCAGAGCTTGTTCTGTGTTTATTTGCATACAAATATAAATTTTTAATGCTGAGATCTAAGGCAGGTACCTATTAACCCCACCTTGACACAAGATGGCAAATATGAGAATACAGAAGGTGATTTATAGAAGGATTTGTTATGATTTTTTTTCCTTTGGCACTGGAAACATTTAATTTTAAAATTACTTATTTTTTATTAATTTATTAGGTATGTAATAGGAGTCCAAGGTTACATTTCTGTAACCACATTTTTCCTATACTGGTATAAAATTGTCAAAAACATTTCATTTGAGCACACATTTTTTTCTCGAAATATTTTACATTGTACTCACATTCAAAGAAGCAATCAAATACTTAAATCCTCAAAATTATTTTGTACTCTGAACATAAAGTTAAATATACATTCATACAACAGAATGCAATGCAGCCATAAAAGTATAATGCTGTAGAAAGAAAACTATTTAACGACATGGAAAACATAATTGGTGAAAGCAGGATATTAAACTACATAGAGTCTGATTCTAATTTTTAAAAAAGAAATGCTCTGCTGACACAGTATTGGAAGGAAAAAAAATGCCCAGTGGTTACACTGATTGTCTCTGGAGGACAGGACTGGAGGGGCTCTGGGCTCAAACTCCAGCTCTGCCATTTACTAGCTGGGTTACTTGGTAACCCTGGTAACTAGGGTTAGTACACCGAGCAATTTGCTGAATCCATCTGTGTTCTCACTGTACAATGGGGAAATTACCAGCATCCACCCCACAAGGGCTTTATGAGAATTAAATGTAAAAGTAGATGTTTATATTTATTGTTTTAAAAAATATTTTTCTGTTTTTTTCCAGATTTTCTTCCCTGGATATATGTTATGGAGTGAAAGTTCGTGTGACCCCAAAATGCATACATTGAAATCCTCACCCCTAAGGTGATGGTAGTAGGAGGTGGAGCCTTTGGGAGGTGATTAGGTCATGAGGGTGGAGCCCTCATACCTGGGAACAGTGTCCTTATAAGAACCGGCCAGAGAGTTAGCAGGCGCTCTTTCCGCCATGAGAGGACACAGCGAAAGTTGGCTGTCTGCAGCCTGGGAAAGGGGCCTCACCAGAGTCCAACCATGCTGGCTTCCTAACCTTGAACTTCCGGCCTCCAGAACTAGGAGAAATAAATGTCTGTTGTTTAGGCCACCGGTCTGTGGTGTTTTTGTTATAGCAGCCTGAACGGGCAAAGACAGTTCTTATTAAATTCAGAATAAAAAAGTAAGGAAATAATTCCTATCTGAGATATGACCTACCTTCATTGTCATTTTCAACATAAAGCTTATTTAATGAATACATTGTATAAAAAAATAGCAGAGAATGCAGTATTAGGTGGCGTCAGTTTAGACAGCTTGTTGACATTCCAGCAGCTCTTGGTTAAAATGGGGACCTGTCAGAAGGAGGAGAGACCCACACCACTCCTCTGACACAGGAATTTGCCACAAGAATTTAACAGTGAGAGACTAAAGTTCTCAGGGAGCTGCCCAGTTACCTCCCAGGCCTCTGAAAATCCATGAAGGTGTTGACAACCTCCCCAGACAGAGAGCACTGGGTTTTTCAGTCCAAAAATGAGACAACATGCTTTGTCATAATTCCCTAGGGCCTTTCTCTCTTAGGTAAAAGTTCAGTAAGCAGAAAATCAGAAGTCATGAACCATTTTTCAGTTTTTCTTTGTTGGGCCAACTTCTCTTTTCTGAAAAAGGAATGCAGCCTCTAGCTACTGCTAGGTAATGTATTTGTGTTTTCTTATCAAAATAAAGAAGATTTAAAAACATAGCAATATCCCAAGTAGCAGGGGTGAAATAAAAGAGGTGCTCTCATGCGTCACTCCTGGGAGTGTAATTGGGTACTACTCTTTTTAGAAGGCAATTTGGCAATGTGTATCAAAAGCCTTAAAAATGTTTCTACCCATTTACACAGTAATTCCACTTCTGGGAAGCTAGCCAACGAAAATAATCATGCATACAGAAAAAAAAGATTTATATACAAAGATGTACATTACAGCATTATGCATAAATTTATTTTAAATGTTAGAAAGTCTTAATATTTAACCATGGGGGACTAGTTAATTACATTGTGGACCATGCACTTGATAGAAAAATATGTAGCATGAAATGAGATTTATTAAGAATATCTAATGGAAGAAAATACTTATGATATGATTGTGATGACTGTGAAATGAAAAACAAAACAATATGTAGGCCACAAATGTATGAATTTAAAATATGCCTATAAAGAACAGAACACAAGCAAAAAATAATTTTTTCTGCATTAAAGGCATTAAAGGTGGTTTTTAAAAATCTACTTTTTCAAATGTTCCAAATTTTCTCTAAGATATATGTCATACATATTCAGTGGAAAAATGAACGAAACTTTATTTCTTTGGGGGCTCCTGTGTGGGGCAGAGCGGACGCTCACCTGAAGAGAGCTTTGAGGTTCTCCGGCAGCTCTGTGCGGCCAGCGTAGCCCGGGTTCATGGTGATGAAGATGCCCACAGAAGGATTCAGGCTAATCTCCTCCCCAAGGAAGTTGAAGCGCTGCTTCTTATCTCTAATTGCATCCTGAATGCTTTTTACCTGGTGAACCAATCAGTGGAAAATCCTCCATTGCATTCCAGTGGTGAGGTCATAACTAAAGCTGGGGACCCACCATCACACACGACACAAACCACTGATCTGTGGCCCCTTTCACTGAAGGACAGGAACGATGACCACACCCTGGACCATTCACTGAGGGGCTCTGGGTGCATGTCAAAAAGACATCTAGCTGTCCATGTCCATATTTATAACACTCCCGCTAAGAGCAAACAGGTATTTAACTTCCTCTGAACATCGGTTCTCTCTGCCGCAGTAGCTGAAGTGTACTAGCACTGACCGTGTGCCGGGCAGAGCACTTTCTGTACTAACTCACGTGAGCCTCACCACGATCCTTTGAGGGGGACACTTTACTCTTTTTATTTTATTTTTTTCATTTTTTTAATTTTTTTGGAGACAGAGTCTCACTCTGTTGCCTGGGCTAAAGTGCCGTGGCATCAGCCTAGCTCACAGCAACCTCAAACTCCTGGGCTCAAACAATCCTTTTGCCTCAGCCTCCCAAGCAGCTGGGACTACAGGCATGCGCCACCATGCCCAGCTAATTTTTTCTATTTTTAGTAGAGATGGGGTCTCAGTCTTGCTCAGGCTGGTCTCGAACTCCTGAGCTCAAGCAACCTCCCACCTCAGCCTCCCAGAGCGCTAGGATTACAGGTGTGAGCCACCACACCCGGGGGCACTTTACTCTTATCATCCCCATCTCTCTATGACAGAAGGGAAGCATGGAGGAGGTAGAACAGGTTGCCCGAAGCCACACTGCTACGAATTGGGGCGTCTGCATTTGAATCCAGGCAGATGGATACTGGAGCCTGTGCCCTTAGCCACTGCATGTTGGCGAGGTTGGCAGTACCTACCTCCTGGGCTTGTTCTAAGGATTAAATGAAATAAAGTCTGGAAAGAGCTTAGAGCGGTGGTCCCCAACCTTTTTGGCACCAGGGACAGGTTTCATGGAAGGCAATTTTTCCATGGAATGGGGGTGGGGGGGAGGGAGGAGGCAGAGCTCAGGCGGTGATGCGAGTGATGACAGATGAAGCTTTCCTTGCTGGCCTGCTGGTCACCTCCTGCCGTGCAGCCCGGTTCCTAAGTTTCATGGAAGAAAATCTGGGGTGGGGAGTGGGAGCTCAGGTGGTGATGCCTGGCCCAGGTCCTAACAGGCCATGGGCAGGTACCAGGCCTTGGCCCAGGGGTTGGGGACCGCAGGCTTAGAGTACAGAAAACACTTAAAAATAGCAGCTAACGTGGAAATCACTAATATGACTATCATCATCACAATCGTTGTCCCTGTCTTGGTTCAACTCTTCATAGCCACACCCCAGACGACACCTCTAGAATAGATGACCCCTTTAGGGATGGATCAAAAGTAGGCTGGGGCCAGACCCCCGAGGGGATGTTAGCATCTTTCTAAAGAGATTAGGCTTTTTCTTACATGAGATCTAGACAAGTCAGATCTATATTCTAGATCACTCTATAGTGGTGGGAGGAGAGGCAAAAATGAAATTCAACTATTTATTTTCATACTTGGTGCTTTGAGAACACATGTGCCAAAATGATCAGCAACAAGAACACTTGCAGGCCAGCCCGCAGCCTTGTTCAGCCGGGCCCCTGAATGTCTCTGGGAATTTCCAGCCTCTCAGGGTCCTCGGAAGCAAGACCCGAAAGCTGGGGCCAGTGCAAGGTTTTGAATGAGCCAGCATGTGCGCTAAGCCAGGGTGCTAGCACAGCCAAGGGTAGCCTAGCTCTGCGGAGGTGGGGCTGCAAGGTTGTGCGTGAGGGACGTGGTTACAGTGGGGGAAGGAGCAGCTGAACCATCCACCGCTGGGCACAGCTGTCTCCAGTGCATTCAGTTTGCCAGGACGCATGGCAGTTCTACAATTAGGATTCAGCTCCCTTCCCGAAGTGAAGTGCTAATGACTGAATGCATTTGAGCTCACAGCAATTAGTTTGAAACTGAAACTTCTTTTCTATGTGCAGAATATCAATGCCATCCTGGCAGCAGCAGCTTCAGCCCCCAGGATGCCGGCCAAACAGATCAAGCACTGCCGGTTTGCGGTTTGTGTGGGGCTCGCAGCCCAGCCCAGCCCAGCTCTGCCCTGCAGCCTCTCGCTGCCTTGACCACCTTATTTTATGTGACTGGTGAAGGCCGGTTCTCTCCCTCATCCTCAGTCCTCCCATTTATCAAATACACAGAGCGATCGCCTTGCTTGCGAGTGGGAGAGCAAGTTTAATTAGTGTTTACAGGTTATTCTGCTACCTTTGGATGAAGACTACGGCAAGCGCCTGGGACCCTTTCTGCTGTTCCTTCTGACTCAGCGTTCTTTCCCGAAACACCGAAGCCCAGAAACCTCACGCTCAGCAAGAATTTATCATGCACTTTCGGATTGGAGGCATCTGTGCTTTTGTGTAAAATTCTGTAAAGGGGCCCTTGAGGGAGAGTGTTGAACAGACTTGAAGACGCAGTTAATGTTGGAGCATCGGTGCCCATAGAAATTTCGGTTAGCTTGGCTTGTACAGGACAAGAGAATTTCCCAATTGCTTTAGCATCCACTGAGGTCCATGGAACAAACTGCTGGAATGGAGCAGTGGCCAGGGCCCAGGAGGCCTTGGAAAAGTCCGGGCCCTTTATGCCGGGAGGTGGGAGGGTAGAGAAGCAGGTGGACTGGGAAAGTAAGGATTAAGTGCAAGTCCAGCAAGGTGCAGGAACATCACAGCTGGGCCGGACTGACAGCTAAGGCTGCCAGGTACACCTCACCCGTCGGGATCCGTTTCTCCATTAAAGACTCATTGTTTTAGAGGTTTTAAAGCCACAGGGAATGACAAAAAATAGTAACTGACGTTTTGGAGCACTTGATATGTGCCAGGTGCTATTCTGAGTATTTTATGTGAATTATTCCATTCAATGCTTTCAACAGTTTTATGAGATGAGTGGTCTTAAATCCTCATTTTGCAGATAAGGAAACTGAGGCAGAAGGCAGTAAAGAAACTGTCCTATGTTTATGTAAGATGTTGGCATTAGGGGAGGACAAGGGAGGGAAATGTGGAAAGTCTATACTATTACTATTTTTACAACTTTTCTATAAATCTGAAATTGATTCATAATAAAAAGTTAAAGGAGAGAGAAAGAAACTTACCTGATACCCTATGGTTGGTTAGCGGAACAACCCAAGTTAAAACCGGGCAATCTGGTACCAAAGCACACGCTTTTAGCCTCTTCCCCAAACCCTCTTGTACCAGAAGCAGCACCAAGCCATATACTAGATTCTCATCAAATACATACATTTTCAGAGTAATCTGTCTTGCTCTGAAAATAATCATGTTTGCTATAATTTAGAGACATAATTTCCACAAAATAATAAAAGATGCTTTTGCCACCAATTTTTTTAAAAAAAACAAATAAAAATGGAAAGCTATGTAGGAACTGTGTTCTCAACTGGGGATGAGTTTTCCTCCCTTCCCCCCAAGGGACATATGGCCGTGTCTGGAGACATTTTTGTTGTCACAGAAAGCGGGGAGGTTGGTGCTGGCAGCTAGTGGGTATAGGCCAGGGATGCTCAGCATCCTATAATGCACAGGAGAGATCTTCACAACAAAGAATTATCAGCCCACAGCGTCAATAGTTTTGAGGTTGACAAACCTTGGTCTAGACCAAACATTTTTTTCAATGAAGACTCTGAGGCCAAGAAGATATAAATGACCTGTCCACCATGCCACAGCATGTGTCCTTGGGTCTAAATAAATTCCCACGCAATTTCTTAACCCAACCTAAGATGGATCAAATCAGACATTTTGGGGGTGGGGTCCAACAAAGTGTGTCTTAACAAGCCTTCCAGGTGATTTTGATGCATGTTCAAATTTGAGAACCATTGCAGTCCAGTCAATTCTTAGATTTTGACTCATCCCTGCTTCTGCTCAGGGGGCGCCATTCATAGCTGCATACTGACCACCTTCCTCTCGCAGATTAGCCTGCATCCCTCACTTCCTTCTGCTCCACCTGGCCTGGACAGGTCTGTCCCTGCAGAGCACTCACTGGGACCAGCGGGGCTCAGTTTTGGGGGTATTGATGTGAACCCAAACTCTGCAGTCCTCAAGGATGTTTTTCCTTATCTCTCTGAACATGTGAACCATGTGGAAAGTTTTTTAAAAACACCAGTGTCCAGGCCCTACCCCACACCAATCAAATCAACATCTTTTGGGGGTGTAGACAGTGCATTACCGTGTTTGAGAATTACCCAGGGCATTCTAACATGCAGCCGGGGTTCAGATTACCGTGCTGGGGCAGCGGCCTCCCACTTTATTGAGCGTGGGAATCACGGGAGAACTTGTTGATCTTAAAGTTCTGTTTCAGCAGGTCTGGGGGGGCCTGAGACTCTGCATTTCTGACAAGCTCCTAGGGGATGCTGATGCTGCTGGCCCACGGTTTAAGTAGCATGGGGCTAGACGATGCCATCCATGCTGGGCACCCTCTGCTGTCCACTCTCTGGGCACCTGATGGCCAATGAAGTGTTCTTGCCACTGGACCACACCACCCCATACTGTTTTCACAACCCACAATCACCCCTCAGCCAGATGGGTTCTCTGTCTCTTTCCAGGCTTTATGGCCCTTAAAATTTCACATCGCTAATGGAATTACTTTTTGACTTATAATTTGTGTAGGTTTTACTTGTGTATATTGCAGGCCAGCCCTGATTTAAAATTATCAATCCTGTTACCTGCACAAGCCTGTGTGCTTGTCACAGACCACAGGTGATCACAGAGGGTTCTGTCCCCATCTCCTCCCACTCAGGCGAGGGCCTTGCGTCTGACTCTCAGTGACGCATTAAGGTTATACTATCTCTGTGCAGGGAATATACTTTAAGGAGGTCCTAGGCTAGCCCCAAGCTCTCGGCGTCTTCTCCACACCCCTCTACTTGGCCCTTCCATTCCAGGTGAGTGCCCATTCTGTGGTCCCCTATGGTCCTTCTCTTTTCAAGCCTTTGCCCCAAATGCCATGTGTTGTTAACACCCTGCCTGGCTCGTTCCATGCTTCTCTCTGCAATGGCAGATTGGAGTCTGCTGCCTTCAGGAAGTGCAACCCACTCACCACTTTTTAAAAGTTTTTATACTTCTGTGTTTTTTACATTAGACCTTAAGCTTCTCTATAAAGTGTGCTACCTGGGAAGCTCCCTTGGCTCTGAGACTGGAGCATGTGTTTGGCGCTTGGAGTACTTGAAGCCCTCCATGGTGGGCTCCCAAGTCCTTGCTAAGTAATCTTCTGCTTTGACCCGCTTCCTGCCTCAGCCCAGCCTACTGTTGGGGCTTGTGCCACAGGGAAGAGAAGAAAGGGGTAGGAGACACCTGGCCAGAGAGTGTGGATGGGGACAGGCGGCTGGAGGTACAGAGTGATGAGGTGTGCCCTGGTGGCTCGTGTACCCAGGCCCAGATACTCCAAGGCATAGAGGGCTGATTGTAACAGTAATGGAAAGAGTCCAGAAAAAGTAAGTATTAGTAGTGTCTTATACATTTAAAATTAGCAGAGTAATTTCTCTTGGCATTGCCACACTGAGGTTTTTCCCTAGTGGATGCACAGTTCTGCTTGACCAGTCTGACAGAGACACCAGAGGCAAAGGCACCAGGCCAGCAGTAGAAGTTACTGGAAGAGGAGCACAGAGGGGTGAGGAGCAGGGAGGAGGAGGGGGAGGGTGATAGAGAAATGTCGGCAGCTGGTGTGGCTTCTGAACCAATATGCCAGCCTGGATTACCGTGTGAATAATTAAGTGCGATTTTCTCCTTGGATGGGTACATGATTTTCAATGTTACCAGCTCAGATTTGGCCCGGGCTGTTGTCAGATCACTTTCCTGAGAAACGTCTCCTATGGGTGGGTTCCTAGGCTGAAATGGGACAGCATTAGGGAATTCCAGATTGAACTTATTTCAATTAATTCCAGAAATAAAGGGGAACTAACTGATCTTAGAGATCCCATTACTGACCTCGAGTTGGGCATTTTCACAAAAAGGTGAATTCAGTGTTTATCTACTATGCAAGGGGGCCAATGACTGCTGGCACTGCCTCACCGTTAGTACACGGTGAAGTCTGGTAAGGCAGCTCGGGGCTGGTCCAGCTGAGAGGGAAGGAAGGGCACAGGGAAGATCTGTGGGACCAGGGTGCAAACCCTCCTTCCCCGCCCTGTGTGTACCAGTCATATACCTCTCTCCAACCCATTTTCTGCAGTGGTCAGATAATGACAGTAGTCATCCTCATCACCATGGCCACCACCATTATCACTACTATCATCGTCACCATCACCACCATCGTCATCATTACCACCATCATCACCATGGCCACCACTACCACCATCACCATCACCACCACCATCATCATTAACACTATCATAATCATCACCATCACCATCATTACCATCATAATCATCACCATCACCACCATCGTCATCATTACCACCACCACCACCATCTCCACCATCGTCATGATCATCATAATCACCACCGCCTTTATCATCATCATCACTATCGTCACCACTAACATCACCACCACCTTTATCATCGTCATACTACTTATTGAGTGCCTACTATCTGTAGTGCTTCGGTTTAAGCGCTTTAGACATATTAACTCATTTAGAAATTATTACAACTGCCTCAACTAGGTATCACTATTAGCTCCCTTTACAGATATGGAACTTGAGATATGGACTTGTCCAAGGTCACCCAGTTGGTAAGTGGCAGAGCCAGAGTTAAACACTGGTGGTCTGATTTCAGCGCCTACACACTTAACCACTCCCCACCCCATGGGCTGGCTAACCCCACTGTACCAGAACTCATATTTAAAATCCCAACTGCACGTGGAGCTTACTCAATCTCTGGAGTCAAAGATGGGCTTTATGTGGACCCCCATCCAGCTCTCACTGATCCGCATCTGATCTTCCTCAGGGCTCCTTGGGGGACACACAATGAGACAGCTCTTTGGCAACCCCCAGCCCTGAGTGCTACACCGGGACACCTGTGTGTGCAACTATTCATGATGAATGGTCTGGACTGTAGGGAGCACAGGTCAGCAGTACAGCCTGACTGGTGAGAATAGGAAATGGCCTTCAAAATCTGTGGCCAGCAGCCAGAGAGAGGGTGCAGAAAATCACAAAAGGAAAGATGGAAGAGGTAGACACAAAGGTGAGTGGGAACTACAGAGGATAACAGGCAAGGGAATAAAAACATGGAAGAAGATGGCCACCAAATATCTGCTGTGGAAGAGGTAAGGAGGAGAAAACCTCCAAGTACACAGTGCAATTATAAGTTAAAATAGAAGGAAATAAAACTGTTTCCAGTGGCCACAGTGGTGAAAGACCTTGGCTTCTCTCCTGATTTTCAGAACAATTCAGGGTCTGGAATTGGTACTCTGAGAAAGGTTTATTTATGTCTTTCACTCTACATCTTATACCCCAGAATGGATTAGTACTCAAAGTTTAAACAGAACTCACAGGGCATCATGCCTACTTCCAGGTTTTGAAGGTACCACCTAAAGGTAGAAGCAGCCAGAGAACATGCTTGATTTCTTTTCTTTTCTTTCTTTCTTTTTTTTTTTTTTGCCTTTTTCTTTTCTTTTTTTTTTTATTCTTATTTCAGCATATTGTGGGGGTACAAAAGTTTAGGTTATGTATATTGCCCTTGCCCCCCCCACTCCCCCGAGTCAGAGCTTCAAGCATGTCCATCCCCTAGACAGTGAGCATATAAAAACCCAGATGTTCAGTTTCTCTTTAAAATTTAAAAGGTCTGGCAACACCAAGCTCACATCCTTGCAAGGCAGAGGTGTGCTGGTAAATGTTTAATAACTGGCTCTCCAGGAAATAAAAAATGCCCCTGATTTGTAGAATTCACCAGTTTTCATGGTGGAAATGTCCCCATCATGGGCCATTTCAAGCTACACCAACGTGCCACCGCTGAGAGGTGTGCAATCCACTTTTTCAAGCCAAGCTAGTCAAGAGTTTCAGTCCAAGAGAGTGTTTAGGCCAAGCATATGTTTCTCCTTCCTCCACTAACTCATACTGAACAGAACAAGCCTAAAGAAAGGGCAAACCATATCTCAACACTGGAAACTAGAGAAGAACCTCGCATTTTGGGAACTTTTGAGAGCTTTGCCAAGGAACAGTTTGGACAAGAGTCAGTGGGTGGGAGAACCAAGTGGCTGTCAGATGTGAGATGGAAAGACTGACCACCCTGGAGGAGGAGTGAGTGAAGGACCCCGCAGAGCCCCGACCGCCTGTGGCTCCCAGGGTAGCTGCAGATTAGGGTGGGCAGTGAAATGGCTGAGGACGTGGGTCCCACCACTGTTCAGCCTCGCCCACAGCTCCAAGTCCAGCCTACCCGTGAGAGGGACAGCACGCTGGACCAGAGGGGTGACCACACGTGGGAGCTCTGTGGGTGAAGGCTGACCCCTACCAGGGCTGACTGGCCAGCAGAAGGGGGATGATGCTGCCTCAGCCAGTTCCCCCCACCAGGGACGACCTTCTGCCTGAAGCTTCCTCCCACCCACCTTCTGCGTCCCCTCCCTCTACCCCGCACTCTTGCCTAAATGCCAGTCAAGCTGAATGTTTTCCTTGTTCCTTTGTCTGGATCTGAAAGAATTACACAGAGGCCTAAAGGGACCAAAGAGTCTCTCACAGCTACATTTTTCTTTTTCTGTACTGTATACATATTGCCTTGGAAATAAAAGCAAACAAGAGCAAAATCAAACCATTTTTGATGGTATGGTGTGTGGGCGCATGCTAGGAACACTGGGCGCACCACTGTCCCGAGCACCTCATCACAGCTTTTGTCATTCTTTGGGAGCCTTGTGATTGCTTTGCCTTGTTGGGGTAAGGGTGGGAGGGCAGCTCGGAAACCAGCCACCCCTAGCAGGAAACAGGGGCGCTCTGTTTGCAGAGAGGGGCACGGACACAGGTGCTGGCAGAGTGCGCTTCGTCTTGGTGAAGGGGAACCCGGGGGACGGGAGGCTTTGCAGCTCTAGCCAGGACCCCGCAAGAGACCCCTGATTTGCCTTCAGCCACCAGCCTTCCCACTGCTCACCCCTCCTTAAAACTACTGCCACTAGAGGGACACTCTCCCTCTCAGAAGTCTCCCTGGTTCCCTGTCGCCTGCTGAGGAAGGCGTGTCTGTCTGTCTACTGTTGGGTTCAGACCTGCTTCTCCAGCCTCTTTCTCCCTCCAGTGTTTCATCCCCCAGACCCCAGACCTGTGTCCACATCTGCACCCAGACAGTGTGGTGGGGCACTGGGTGTTCACCCTAAGCCTGCCACTCTCCAACAGTCTGTCCTCAGACACATCACATTTACTCTCTGTTTTTCACTTTCTCCATACATGTCATGGGATAACAGTGGCTTGTAGGGCCATTGTGTGGATGGAAGAGATGAAATATGAAGAGTGCCTGGTACAGAACAGACTTTCAACAAGGGTTTATTCCCTTCCCCCTGCCCCCTTCTATTGCTCCCATTGTCTATGGCTGTGGTCCCCAACCCCTGGGCTGAGGACCGGTACCAGTCCATGGCTTGTTAGGAACCAGCTGCACAGCAGCAGTGGTCAAAGCTTCATCTGTATTTATAGCTGCTCCCCATCACTCACATCACTGCCTGAGCTCTGCCTCCTGTCAGATCAATGGTGGCATTAGATTCTCATAGGAGCATGAACCCTACTGTAAACTGTGTGTGCAAGGGATCTATGTTGTGAACTCCTTATCAGAATCTAATCCCTGATGATCTGAGGTGGAGCTGAGGCAGTGATGCTAGCACTGGGGAGTGACTGCAAATACAGATTATCATTAGCAGAGCTGCAAGATAAATGTAATGCGCTTGAATCATCCTGAAACCATCTCCCCCTCCACTGTCCATGGAAAAATTGTCTTCCATGAAACCAATCCCTGGTGCCAAAAAAGTTGGGGGCTGCTGGTCTATGGGATCCTTACCCTAATTCAAATCCTCTCCAGCCTTTCCTGGACTGGCTTCAAAGTCACACATTTGGAAATCTTGTCCTACACTGTGAGTCAGAATTCAAGTCACTTCTAGAACATTGAAAGTGCTCATGTATATCTCAAGAACTCAAGTTTTTTTCAAGTTAGGGACACATCCTATTCAACTGGAGAACTTCATGCCAGTCTTTAGCACAGGGCTTACTATGTCCTTGGTGTAGAATAAATGCCTTCTGAATGACCTGAAAGACTTACATCAGATCTGACTCCAAAAGATGACTTCATTCAATAGCATTCACACCACACTCCTCATTTAATATACAATTGAGTGAATTTCGCTGAAAGAGGTGTAGCAACTTGCCCAAAGATGCCAATAGGAAGTGAAAGAGCTGAAATTTAAGCCCCGGTGGATATTCATAGCGCATGATCTTTCCAAGGAGCTGGGCACCGCCATCTTGGTTGATCCTTTCTGCACCCCAGTAGAGCAGACAGGACAGGTATTCTGTGTCCCCATTTCACAGAGAAGAAAGCAGAGTCCCACAGCCAGTAAATGGATCTTCTTTGGTGGGTCAATGCAGGGCATCTGTATTGGCCTGATTTTAGAGGGTGGAGGGACAGCACGGATGGCGAGGGGGAAAGGGAAGTGGGTGGGGAGGAGAGGCTAAAAACAAGAGGACGTAGACGTCCACAGTGCTCCACACAAAGACCAGGAGGCTGCCACCAACCTTCAGCCCCTACCTGCACTGCCACCACTGACAAGACCTCCACGGAGATGCGATTAAACTCATCAAAGCAGCCCCAGGCACCAGTCTGAGCGAGGCCTTTGTAGATGTTGCCGCAAGACTGCAACAAAATATACAAAGATTAAATTACCAACAGTGCTGGGCTTATCGATACATGTCTAAGTCATTTTCTATCTTCTTTATTATGGATATTTCCAGTTCCCTACAGACCACTGGTCAGAAACTTGTATTAAAATTTCAAGAACAATTAAATTTTTGATGGTTATGGGGTTCCAACTGAAGCCACAGGATCAAACAGAACCTTTTCAAGACACTTGGATGAAAATCCTTTTAAAATGTCATCAGGGTTGCATTACTGTTGATTCTGTAGCTTTCAAAATCCCAGGAAATGAATAAAAGATGATTTTTCTTATACCGTACAGACAAAAAGCCTTCCCCTCAGCCTTTGGCATGCAGTGTGCTGATGGAAAAGTTTACATCTGTATCTTTAAATCCATGCCCAACCGCCCAGTTTTCCCAGGGTGATGGGGAGTTGGAGATGAGAATAGGAGGTGATAACATCTATAGAGAATAAACTACAAGCAAATCTTTTCAAATGAATGCAAGGAAATAATTTTGAAGGGAAGAAGTTATTTCTGTCCTAAAAATAAAAACCATTCCGGGCATTCAATGTGAACTAGTAAACCAAGAAGGAACATAAAGGGATAGCTTACTGGGAGACACTCTGAAGGTCATTGGCAAGAAGACATCATTAAAATGCTGGGGAAATTCAAATAATGGAAAAGTTCCACTCATTTATTCAATAGGTGTTTCTTCACTCTCAGCTCTGTGCATAGGTCACATGCTAGACCCAGGGCAGCTCGGTCTCTCTGAGAACTTTTAGTTAGGTCGTGGAGATAGGGTATATAAATAAATCAGAAAAATTACTACGTGAGTAGTGCTTCCAGTGGATATATAGACCACAAATGTTATGGAGTTCAGAAAGGAGTGGGTCACAGTGTTCCAGAGTGATCAGTTTCACCAAAGAGGTAAATAGAAGATGGTAGTGCAACAGCATTTCCCAAAGTTTATTTCATGGAACCCCAGACATGAGAGATGCTCCTTGAAGAAAAGACATTATGGAGAACCAAGTTTGGGCAACGCTTACATTCTCTAACCCACTTTGGCCAAGTTACAATATAGATTAGCATTGTAAGGGCCCTGAGAAGTCCTGCAACAAAAAATTAACTTTGTTATATGGCTGGGGTTTTTTCCCCCTTGTGGAACCCCGGATTTTTTCAGAATGCACTCGGGCAAATGTTGGTAGAGTGGAAAGATCATAAGAATATAGTCATAAGATCCGGGGTAGTGCTACTCACAAGAGCTTTGTGCTTCCAAGCATACATGGGAAATGATGGCTTCACAGGCTAGGAGTGTCTGTGTAGACAGAAGGGGTGGGGAAAGGCTTTTGAGGAGGAGGAAAAGTCATGCAAGAATGATGAGCAAAATAATGACGTGTCCAGAGAAAAATAAAGGTGCCCTTTTGATTGGAAAGTTGAATTACAGAAGCAAATCCTGTTTACAAAATCCTTGTGTTATTGTGGGGATCTTTGGAGGTTTGGAGCAGAGAACGTGATTGAAGCAACATTTTTGGAGAATCAGTTTAATATCCAATAGGCTGGATGCAGGGCAGACTTTAAGGAGGGAGGGAGAAATGCATCCCACCTTTTATTAAGCTACTGGAGTTAGTGGATTTCTCTATTCATTCAACAAACATTTATTGAGCGTGTACCAGTTATTGAAATTGTTCTAGTTCATGAAGAATCTGCTGTGAACAAGATAGACACACTTCTCTTCAGGGACCATACATTCTAGTGAGGAAAACAATGAACAACAACAAAAAGACAGTGATAAAGTCACACTGAAGTCTTAGAATGAGGATCATCACTGGGTAGTCAGGGACATTCTCCCTGAAGAAGTGACATAAATTCCAGACATTGTGTTTGTGTGCTTTAGATTATTCCATTTCATTCTCAAAACAATCCTACGGGTAGATATATATATCTCGCCACCTGTGTATACACACACATATGCATATTTATGTGTACATGTATATAGCTATATATCAACCTGTCAAGGGTACAAATACTAAATGCGAATTCAGAAATAAAAATCCGTGCTTACCTATTCACAATGGCCAAGATAATGGAATCAACCTAAGTGTCCATCAATGGCTTAATGAATAAAGAAATATGGTGTATATATATACAATGGAATATTTTTCTGCCATAAAAAGGAAATCCTGTCATCTGCAGCAACATGGATGGAACTGGAGGACATTGTGCTATGTGAAATAAGCCAGGCACAGAAAGACAAATATCGCATGTTCTCACTCACATATGGCAGCTAAAAAAGTTGACCTCCTGGAGGCAGAGAGTAGAATGATGGTTACCAGAGGCTGGGGAAAGGAAGGGGGTGGGGGATGAAGAGAGGTTGGTTAATGGGTACAAATATACAGTTAGAAGGAGTAAGTTCTTGTGCTCGATAGCATGGTAAGGTGACTACAGTTAACAATAATTTATTGTATATTTCAAAATAGCTGGAAGAAAAGATTTGGAATGGTGCCAACACAGAGAAATGAAAAATGAGGTGATGCATCTCCTAAATACCCTGATTTGATCATTACACATAGTATGTGTGTATCAAAATGTCACATGCACCCCATAAATATGTACGATTATGATAGACCAATTAAAAAGAGTTTAAAAATCCATGCCTAACAGTGGTTTTGGAAGCTTTTAAAACTGTGGACCCCTTTCATAAATGGAAACCCAATATATAAAATAAAAGACAGTAGAGTTTCATAGGCAAATGCCTGTTACCCCCACACTTTATCCAATGTGAGCCTGTGGCTGAACCTCGGGACTCTACATGACCCCATGTGTCTACCCCACCACACAGCTCCGGTGCTGTCAGGCCGTGGCGTGGCCTCGCCATGGGATGGGGAGCTTCTGGATTAGGACAACGGCGAGAAGAATAGGGTCAAAGGCCTGGAAGTGAGAGGAGAATCGACGCTGGTGACTGATCAGAGCTTGGGAAGGAAGGACATGAAACGACCAGGCTGTCTTAAGATTCCACCAGGATCTTGCGGAACACGAGACGCTCGTTCCTGCTGGGATGAGGAACGCGGCAGGGAGGAAGGTGGAGTGTCGACCACAACACGAGAGAAGAGCACCCCCGTGGTGACGCCCACTTGTCAGAGAGAGAAGAGACTAGAACCTGGGGAACCCGGAGAAGAGAGGTGGGAGCCATCGGCACACACGTCCAGCTGGACATTGTGACGGAGGCCCAGCCAATGAGACTGAGAAGCCGGGAGATCAGAGCCAGGAGGAGAACTGCGGAAGTGGGATGTTTCAGAGAAGCCACAGGCGTCTCAAGATAAGCGCAGCCTCCGTGGAATGGCTGCTACAGAGAGTTCCAGCAGTGATTCCAGACGCTCTCGGGTTCAAAACCATTTGGTGCTCCTGCAATAGCCTCTCCAAATTGGGGTCAAGGGGGAGAGGATTGCCTCTATAATATGAAGGACACTTCAGCACTAAAACTGCAAGCATTTCCAGAGAAATTGGCTAGTCTTATGGGTTTTCTGACCAGCACTGACAGTAAAGCAATAACCTTCCCTGTTCCCCCAAGTCCTCACACTGACCTTACACCCACCC
Organism: Lemur catta; assembly: GCF_020740605.2. Classification (NCBI taxonomy): domain Eukaryota; kingdom Metazoa; phylum Chordata; class Mammalia; order Primates; family Lemuridae; genus Lemur; species Lemur catta. Next base: position 7,867,992 of record NC_059142.1, read on the forward strand.
CAGCCCACGAGCACCCCCACTCCTCCCGGAGCTAAATGGGCGGGTGTTCCTTACAGGATGGCTGAGGCGGAGGGGACGGCGTGGGTCCTTGACACAGCCCAAACTCTCCCCTTTAACTCTTCCCTTTGCGTCACCATGTCCCCAGGTATCATTTGCCTTTCTTTTCTTTTTTTAAAGCCTCTTAATCTTTCTTTTCCTTCTCTACTACCCCGTTAGCTGCTGCTCCCTTCTAGTTTGAATGACTGCAGTGTTCTTACCAAAGGCTTTTCCCCCACCCAATCTCTTCCTGACCTGGTTCATCCACTGTCCCATCCTGTGCTGTCACTCCTGTTCAGAAGCCGGCAGCGTCCTTCTGCAGCCCCTTCAAGGTAAGATGCACCCAGCGGCCTTCAGCCCTTCCTCTCATTACTCAACCCGACCGCCCTGCTCCTCCTGTTTCTCCATCCTCCCTAACAGCTGGATCCTTGTTCCCTGTCCATTTCTAGCTTTTGCTCTGGAGAGACATGAACGGAATGCATTGCTGTAAGTGTCATGAAAGACACATCGAGATGGCCCTGGAAAATACGTGACAGCCCTTCCTGAGCCTCACTCCCTCCATCTCCTTGTCCCAGCTGGCGCCGTTAGGAGGGCTCAGGGACAAAGTCAGAAGGAAATGTGGGGGATGGACATCAGCTGCAGACAGAACCTGCTCATGGCTTTAGAGCTGACACGTTCACGGGTTAGGCTGTACTGAAATGTCGCATGGCCTGTCTGGCATTAGCTCCCACATTGAAACAGCCTTGGTTCGGTTTCATGTCCTCCACAATGTCTTCCAGGACCAGCACATTCTGTGGCTCCCCTCTACTCTGGATTATTCCAGGGCCTAGAGTTTGTAGAGCACACATGAGTACTTAGGATTGTGCTATCCGGGTGCTAACTGTAGCTCACTTAATTACTTCATATATCTTTTGTCCCTCCAAATAGATGGGGTTATACCCCATCCCTCTGTGCCTGCCTGTCTATTTATCATCCATCTACCATTTATCTATTTATAATCCATCTACCATCTATCTATCTATTATCGGTTTACCTGTCAATCATCCCTCTATCATTTGCCATCTATCTATCTATCATTTATTTATTTATCTATAATTATATATTTTCTATTTTTGGTGTCTTCCCATAATGCCCACCACATGGCAATACTCGATAAATTAACATGGTTGCTTGTTTTATGATAAAAAATAATTATTAACAGCTGGACAACAGAGAGAGGAGGTCTGCAAAGAGCTTAGCGAGGCTGTTGGTCACATGGGCTGTGTGGTGTCTGGGAAGGGACCACCTTCCTTCTGGGGCATTTCACTATGACTGTACTTACTGACGTTGCTCTGATCTGTGACCAGCCTAAACCGTGTGACCAAAGCTGTGCTCACAGTTCAAACGAACAAAGGGTAGACCCCCCCTCTCGCTCTGTGCTCTTGGAGGAATTGGTGGGGTTAGGGTTCAGTGATTAGTTTTGAAAGCATTGAGGAAAATGGCCTTAGTGACTTCTAGCTGTGGGGTCAGCTCATCTTTTCCTGTTTGTTATGCTCGCCATGGCTTGGAAGAACTCTGGCTGCGTTTCTTCAATCAATACACCATGTCTACACCCAAATGAGTGTGTCTTTTAGAATGTTTCCCTTGGGAGACTATACTTATTTCAGCAATGCTGCCATTGCTGAACTATAGATGAATCTAGAAACTTAAAGTAATCCTGAAGACTTAGTTTATTTCTTTAAAGCGGAAAAAAATCTTTCTTCTTCTAGCCCGACTTAAAGAGAAACATTGTCTTGATGTGTTCATCAATAAATGCAGCTGTGCTAAAATTTAGGGGATGAAGACCATGGGGAAGACACGTATTTGGGGGCTGGATTCTCATTTTGTTTGCTTGATGTGAGAAAACCTGGCACCACAGAATGCTGCAGCTCTTTGCACAGCAGAATTATACACTGCAGAAATTAAACTTACAGAGAATAAATCTCATTTAAAGAGTCCTATACATAACTGCAAGTGTGATCCTGCAATTTCTAAACTTATTTCTACATTTAATTTATTTATAATTGATATAATCACGACTTATATATGCACATATTTAATATATTTAATGCCATTATTTTATTTTTTTCCACTGTAAATTTATTTACATGTCATCCTGTTAACAAAAGGGACTTTAAGGCAGTTTACGGAAACATATAACAAAATAAAAATAATGACACAGGCAATCTGTTATTACATGTTTTTTTAAACAAATCTGAATCAGGTTTTGTTCTAAGCAGAATGTTTCTAGCTAAGAAGTGACCTCACGGGCGTTTTGTTTCTCTGGTTTTTCCCTGTGACACAGAACCTGGAATACATTAATTCTTAAAAAATGATGGGCGCCTGAATGAACAGCATTAGCTTTGCACTCGTCTTCTGTGGGCATCTCTTGCCCGGGTGGGGGCTGATCTAGTCTGTTTTCAGATCACACCTGCACTTGTAGAACATTCTGCTCCTGTAGACAATCTGGGCGATGGGCATGTGTACAGAGGAGCACAGATACATCTAGCTTTTATGTGAAGACAGTGTCTTCGTATTAGCTATTCACAAGGCTTTCTGTGCTTCTAGGACAGACAGTGAACTTAGGACTTTGGATATATATTCAGTTTCTTCATTTTACAGATAATGAAAGAGAGACCCAGGAGGTGAAGGGTACCATCTGTGGCCACAGAGCTCGTTAGGGGAATCGTAATCCACGGGGCTGTGCCTCCTTGTCACATCAAAGGTTCACAGGGAGGCCAACGAGCTCCAGGGCTCAGAGGTCCTCAGATCTACAATGAAGGAGCACACAGAGACCTCCTCATCTGGGCTTCGGAACCTGGGGGAGCTGGTAGCATGGATGAACCTGTCCCTGGTTTGGGCAGCTGCCTGATTTCTAGTCCCTCCCAAAGCGGAGTCGACCTGTACCTTGTAGTCCATCTGCTCTGAGCAGTTGAACACGTAGACCATGACGCCCAGCGCGCGGCCCAAGTCCTTGGTGGTCTCGGTCTTGCCCGTGCCTGCAGGTCCTGCCGGAGCCCCACTCATGGTCAGGTGCAGGGACTGGGTGAGGGTGATGTAGCACCTGCCAAACACAGGAGGGCACAGGTCATCCTCAGGGTCCCAGGTGGCCCTGCTGGGGCCCAGGGAGACAGGGCTAGAGTCCAAGGCCATGTGAGGCCTGACACAGCTTCTGCAAAGGAAAGCCCAGAGAACCCCACTCTCATCTGCTGTCCCTAGTGCTGCGGGAAGGACTTCGTAGAGAGCAATCTGACCAGGACTCTCCCTCCCTAAAGGGTGTCTGTGACTCTCTGCTGGGCTATTCTTGATCTTGCCCTGCTGACCTCTCTAGCTTCGTTTCTCACTCTCCCCTCCCCAAAACCCCAACACTCTGAGGTCCAGCCATGCGGAGCTATGTCCACTTGCCACATACACCTGCACCATGCTTCTCCCCTCTTCTCCCCCTCCCAGCCTCCAACCGTTTGCATCTACCTCGATGATGATCCTCTTCAATCTTTGCCTGGCTAGTGGTCACTAAGCTCTCAGAACTCACACTGGACATTACTTCACCCACAAGTGTTCCCGGGTCCCCCAACACTGGGGTGAGCGAGTAGCTGCTCTCGCAGCTGAGCTGCTACTCCACTTTAACTTCCCATGGGGTCTATGACATACGTCTTCTAGAAATGTCTGCACAAGGTACATGAAGGAGAGGCTATGTTTTATCTGCTTTTTCTTTCATCTCCAGAACAGCACAGCTCTAGGCACATGTACTCCCTCAACAGGTATTTATGAAATATGTGAATGAATTTGTAAATGAATGGATCAATCACTCAATCTATTTACTCCCCCTGTGACTATTTTTGCTAATGACAATAAGATAAACTCAGTCTTAAGCTTATTTCTGGTACTTTTAAAAAGACCTTGTATTTCCATTTGGTGTTGGTTTAAGATGTTCCTTTGGGGTAATAAGCACACAAGAAAATGCTCAAGATCATTGGTCATTAGGGAAATGCAAATTAAATCCATCGTGAGATACAAGTACACACCCACTAGCATGGCTAGAATCAAAAAGACAGACAATAACAAGTGTTGTGAGGGTGTGGAGAAATTGGAAACCTCATACATTGCTGGTGAGAAGATCAAATGGTACAGCCACTTTGGAAGTCAGCTTGGGAGTTTCTTTAAGAGTAAAGCATACCATGTGATTCTGCAATTCCCCTCTTTGGAATTTGCCTGAGCTAAATAAGAACATATATTCACACAAAGACTTGTACATAGTACAATACTCACCTGCTCATAGCCCTTGTTCATAGTAGCAATATTCATAACAGCAGAGAACTAGAAAAAAGCCAATGTCTATCAACAGCGAATAGATGAACAAAATGTGGTCTATCCATGCAGTGGAATACTCTTCATCAATATAAAGGAATGAGGTACTGAGCATGCTACAAAATGATGAACCTTAAAAATATTATGCTAAGTGAAAGAAGCCAGATACAAATGATTATATATTGTCATTGCATTTATATGAAATGTCCAGAAAAGACAAATAAAGACAGCAGCAGATCTGTCTAGGGTTTGGGGTGGGAGCAGGAATTTACTGCAAATAGAGCCAAGGAAATGTTCTAAAACTATATTATTGTGATAGTTGCACAACTCTATATTTACTAAAAATCATTGAATTCTACACTTGTAACAGGTGAACCCTAAGGCATGTAAATTATATCTCAATATTGCAATAAAGCTGTTAAAATTGTGTCATTGGTCTAACTTTTTAATATCTAGCAAATCAATACATAGACTCTTGGCATACAGTCTGGATAGTCTCAGGGGGCTTCCAAAATTAATTCTGTTTCTGAATCTGATGCCTTGAGATGACCAGGTACTCTGAATTAATTCCTTTCATGCCAGAAGGTGACGGGTTTCTACTGACTTCACTAAGTCTAGAATCAAAATGGTTTTGAGAAGACTTGAAGTAAGTTCCTTTTTTTCCCCTTTAAGTGCAAAATTCCCTTATCTGTTTCAGCCTTTCAAAGTAAAACCCAGGAAGGCGGTCTCCCCAGGCCTGGTGGAATCATTACACCATCTCCAGCTTGCCTGTGTAATGGAGTAAGTTGACTCAGCTGATCATGGGGACTTGGGCTGCATTTAACCCCTGGCCCCCCGGGCTCCTGCAGCTGCCTCACTTTCCCTGTTGACATCAGCATGTTGACCTTCACGTGGGCCATGAGGCAAGGCGAGGTGAGTCAGGGTTAAGGTGAAAAGTCGGGTCTCATCTTGTCCTTCTTGGCCACTGTTACCGTTTGGTAACACTTCCTTCCTCCCCCAAACGTTCATAGGTAGATCTTCACAGAGTCCTGTGTGCAGCCTTAACTGCATCTGTCCTCCTGGGTTCTGAGTTTTTGGCTCCAGGTTGGTCCGGTGCCTTCTACCTCTGCCAGCCTCAGGCTTCCTCTAGAACTGCTCGGGGGCCTGAGCAGCCCTGTGGCTCCCAGAAGGAAAGGCCTCGACACAAACTAGCAGTCTTCACTGCCAGACAACTCCCCTCTCCACCTTCCCTCCCGCCCCCTTTCCGTCCCATGGCTCCTCCCTCTGCCAGCCAGAGGGCTGTCACCAGCCTCTGCTCTCTGGAGCTGAGGGGCTCTCAAGGAATTCGGGAATCCAGAAGTGCACGGTTTCACAAAAACAGAATTCTCATAGAAAAACTCAAGAATTCCTTGAAAGAAATCCCTGGAACCGGGTATCAATCTCTTTCTGAGCATCTACCAAGCTTCTATTATCTCCACAAAGCACTTGGGGGAAAACATCAAAATATTATCATTTTTCTCCCCGTTATAATGGAACTTGAGAGCTGGAAGGGATTTCCAAAATCAACTCATCCAATTCCCCTATTTTACAGATGGGTAGACTGAGCTTCAGGGAGGGGAAGTAGGCTGTCTAATGAGTGATAATAAGTAAGGCAGGGCCAGTGGGGCTTTAGCTCAGGCCACGAGAAAAAAACACACAAAAAAGAAAGAAACAGTATTTCCCTTTGCCGCTGCAGAGGTTGCCGCGATGCTTGGGCTAGTCCTAGTCCTTTATGATACAGCCCTGCTCTACAGTTGCCTCTGTGGTCTTGTTACAGTCTCACCTCTTTGGATACCCAAGCCAGCTCCTTCAATCCGCTCCCACTTGCTAGCGTGGCCAGCAGATCGTGCTACGGGAGTTTATGGCAAGGACTCTGGACTCAGACTGAGTTCAAACCTTGCCTCCACTATGAAGCGTCTGTGAGACTTGGCCAAGTTATTAAAATTTCTTTGTGCCTTAAAAAAAAAGGCATCATTGAGATCTATCACATCATATTTTCTTTGTACAAAGGAATTTAGATAAATTTGCTGCTTCAGAAACAATGGAAATTGTGAAAGTGGCAAGGAATCCTTTGAGAAGAGACCTGGAATAAGCAATGAACCCCAGCACAGACGCGGATCAGTTTAGTTTGGTTCCAGGGGGAACGCAGAACCTTTAGTGTTGGAAGAGACCTCAGAGGTGAGGCAGTTTGACTTTCTAACCATGCCGGGCTCTCCCCCACCAACTCCTTCAGATATGATCATGAAGCCTTTTCTTCCAGCAAGGCACAGTTTATTATTCCAGAAGGTGGCCCCTTACACAGTGGGCTGGTTCTAATTGTTTGAAAGACCTTCCTAACACTGAGCTAGAATTAGTTTTCTCTGGGCAAATGACTTCTAAAGGCTTTATTCTTATCTTCCCCACCAAGATCTCATAAGGATAACATGAGACAATAGATTTGAAAGTATCTTGAAAAGTAGAAAGCGGGTCCACTTTCAAGGTATTATTTTCGAGGGAATAAATATATGAAATCCAGCTTTTCTTTTCTTGATAGTTATTCAACTGGAGGATAAAGAAAATGTCAAAGATGCTGTATCTTGGTTTCAGCTGTATCTAGGCTGTGGCTATCACAGAAATGTGGTCTGGATAATCTTAGAGTTGGTGAAAGCATAGTTGGTTTATATTAATTTTCTATTGTTGAGTAACAAATCACCACATACTTGGTGCTTTAAAATAACACCTATTTAATATCTCACTGTTGTATAGGTCAGAAATCAAAGTGGGTTTTCTGCTTAGGGTCTCATAAGGCTAAAATCAAGGTTCACCAGCTGGGCCAGACTCTTGTCTGCAGACCCTGGGGAGGAATTTCCTTCCAAATCCATCCAGATTCTTGGCAGAATTCATTCTTGAGGTCCCTGTTGGTGGCTGTTGGCAAGGGGGTCTCTCAGCCCCTGAAGGCCATTCTACCTTCCTTGGCACAGCGTCCTCTAGCTTCAAAACCAGCAATGGCATGCCACATTCTTCTTGTGCTTAGATCTCTCTGATATCCCCTTCTGCCCTCAGCCAGGAGAAAGCTCTGCTTTTAAAGGCTCATATGATCCCATTAAGTCCACCTGAATAATTTCCCTCTTCCATACAACACAACACAGCCAAGGGAATGGTATCATCACAGTCACAGTTTTTACCCACACTCGAAAGGGAGGGCATGACACAAGGGTGAGAGTCATGGCGGGGGGTGGGGGGTGGGAGGGTCATTCATAGAATTCTGCCTACCACATGGTTCAGTGACCATCACCAAGAAATGAACATGAATGTGACAACATCCTCCTGCAGGCAGCCTCCAGTGGCATGCCCAGGACTCAGCTTAACTTGAACTAAGAAATAATTGATTAATAGAAGATTGACCAAAATTCTAAATATGTTTTTGTCTATTTTGTCAAAGATTAGATAGTTATATGAGGATGATTTTATATTTGGGTTTTCTGTTCTGTTCCACTGGTCTGTGTCCCTGCCCTTGTGCCAATACCAAGCAGTTTTAAGAACCACAGCTTTGTAGTATAGTTTGAAGTCTGGCAAATCAATACCTCCCATTTTGTTTTTATTGCTTAAGATTGCTTTTGCTATACGGGGTCTTCTCTGATTCCATACAAAGTGTATAATTATTTTTTCTAAATCTGTGAAAAATGATGTTGGTATTTTAATAGGAATTGCATTGAATCTATAGATTACTTTGGGTAGTATAGACATTTTAACGATGTTAATTCTTCCAATCCATGAGCATGGTATGGATTTCCACTTATTTACGTGTTCTGCAATTTCCTTCCTTAGCGTTTCATAGTTCTCTTTATAGAGGTCCTTTACCTCTTTAGTTAAATATATTCCTAGATATTTTATTTTCTTTGTTGCTATTTTGAAAGGTATTGAGTCCTTAATTTGGTTCTCCGATTGAATGGTATTGGCATATATGAATGCCTCTGATTTGTGTGTATTGACTTTGTAACCTGAGACATTACTGAATTCGTTAATTAATTCCAGGAGTCTCTTGGTTGAGTCCTTGGGGTTTTCCAGATACAACATCATGTCATCAGCAAAGAGTGAGAGTTTGATCTCTTCTGTCCCTATTTGGACACCTTTGATTCTGCTCTCTTGTCTGATAGCTCTCGCAAGGACTTCCAATACTATGTTGAAAAGTAATGGGGACAGTGGGCAGCCTTGTCTGGTTCCAGTTCTGAGTGGGAATGCTTTCAGTTTTTCCCCATTCAGTATGATGTTGGCTGTGGGTTTGTCATATATGGCTTGTATTATTTTTAGGTAGGTCCCATTTATGCCTATCTATCTAATCTTTGACAAAATAGACAAAAACATACTCTGGGGACAAGAGTCCCTATTCAATAAATGGTGCTGGGAAAACTGGATAGCCACATGTAGAAGACTGAAACAGGACCCACAGATTTCACCTCTCACAAAAATCAAATCACGGTGGATAACAGATTTAAACCTTAAATGGGAAACAATTAGAATTCTAGAAGAAAATGTAGGAAAGACTCTTACAGACATTGGTCTAGGCAAAGAATTTATGAAGAAAACCCCTAAGGCAATCGCAGCAACAACAAAAATAAACGACTGGGACCTGATTAAATTAAAAAGCTTCTGCACAGCCAAAGAAATAGTCATGAAAATAAACAGACAGCCTACAGAATGGGAAAAAATTTTCGCATACTACACATCAGATAAAAGACTGATAACAAGAATCTATTTAGAACTCAGGAAAATCAGCAGGAAAAAATCAAACAATCCTATCAAAAAATGGGCAAAGGACATGAATAGAAAATTTTCAAAAGAAGACATAAGAATGGCCAAAAAACATATCAAAAAATGCTCAACATCCCTAATCATCAGGGAAATGCAAATCAAAACCACAATGAGATACCACTTAACTCCGGTGAGAATGGCCTTTATCAAAAAATCCCAAAACAACACATGTTGGCGTGGATGCGGAGAGACAGGAACACTCATACACTGCTGGTGGGAATGCAAACTAGTGCAACCCCTATGGAAAGCAATATGGAGATACCTTAAACAGATTCAAGTAGACCTACCATTTGATCCAGCAATCCCATTATTGGGCATATACCCAGAAGAACAAAAGTCATTCTTTAACAAAGACACCTGTACCCGAATGTTTATAGCAGCACAATTTACAATCGCAAGGATGTGGAAACAACCCAAGTGCCCATCAATCCACGAATGGATTAGTAAACTGTGGTATATGTATACCATGGAGTACTACTCAGCTATAAGAAATAACAATGATACGACATCTCTTTGGTTCTCCTGGAGAGAGCTGGAACCCATTATACTAAGTGAAGTATCCAAAGAATGGAAAAACAAGCATCACATGTACTCACCAGAAAACTGGTTTCCCTGATCATCACCTAAATGTACATCAGGGAAGGATACCAATTGGATATCAGACTGGGATGGGGGGTGGGGGGAGGGGATGGGTGTATGCCTACATGATGAGTGCATTGCACACCCTCTGGGGAATGGTCATGCTTGAAGGTGCAGACCCGGGGAGGTGGGGGGGGGAGGGGATGGAGGTATGACTACATGATGAGTGCCAGGTGCACTGTCTGGAGAATGAGAACGGACGCGCTTGGGACTCTGACTCGGGGGGATGGGTGGGACATGGAAAATGTATATAACCTAAACTTATGTACCCCCATGATGAGCTGAAATAAAAAAATATATATATATAATAAAAAAAAAAAAAAAAAGAAAATAAATTTGTTTGAAATTTGAAAAAAAAAAAAATTCTAAATAATGCTAACAATTAAAAATGAGGGGATAGACCTGACAAAGTCAAATTTAAGAGAAACAAATATAGGTGATTATTGAACTGATCTTGAAATGAGCAGAGACTTTCTAAGCATAAAAGTAATAAAAGAACACCCCAGAGAAAAATGGGCAATGACCGCAATAAATAATTCACAGGGAAAGAAAATGTAGTAGCCAATAAACACATAAAAATGCTCAACCTGTGAATAATTAAGGACATTCAAATCGAGGCAAGAGACAATTTTGACTGATAAAATTAATAAAAAATGTAACAGTAATACTTAATGCTGGTCAGAGTGTTGTGTGATGAACGCTTTCATAAAATACTCATGAGGGTGGGAACAACATTTTTTTTCCAAGAACAATTTAAAGTATGTATCATCTAATTATTCTGCTTCTTGGAATCTATCATAAGGAAATAAGAAATTTGGTCAAAATTTACATGTAAATAAGTTTATACAGGTCCACTTTTAATAGTAACAGCTTAGATATAACTTAAAGACCAATAATACAGCTATGTTACATGAATTATAGGATACTTGTAAATAGACTACAATTCAACTATTAAAGTGTTTCAGAAGAATATTTAGAGAATATTTCTCTCAGTTTGCATGTTAAAAAAAACAAAAAAGAACATGCACAATGCAATGTTTAACAAAACAAGCAATCCATGGTATTTTATATACAGCATGTGATCTCAATTTCATTTTTCATAATCTGCATGTAGAAGGAAACAGGCTAAATATTAAGAGTGGCTATTTTTGCGTGACTTTTATTTTCTTTTTTAAAGATTACTAAGTTTTGCAGATTTTCTCCAATAAAAACATCAGAGAAAAACTTAAAAAGAAAGTTGTACGACATTTGCTATTTGTGTCCTTGTCCAGCAAATCACCTTCAAAGACTCTTGCATCAATTATATTTCACCTACTTGCAGGAGTTCTTGAGAAATTAAGGGGTACTCAAAATTGATATGTAGTCGATTAAAACAGTGCTTCACACAGCCCAGGGCAGAAAGGGGTACCTGTGTGTGAAGGAGACGGAAGAGAAGTAAAGTGGAGGTCATCCAAAGTCAAGAAACAACTTATGAGAATTGCTTTTGTTCAGCCTGAGAAAGCATTTCTATTTCGTGCTTCAACTTAGTGTTGTGCCAAAGTCCTGTGACAAGGGCTGAGCCATCGCACCCACTTATATATGCAAGTCCCATCCAGGCAGTGGGAAATTCCAGAGAAACAGGCATAATCAGTCGGATGTACTGTAATATGGGTGTACTTTTAATGAATGTGCAGAGGTTGTACGGATCAATTGTCCATTTGATTAATTCTTCTGGCAGGAGAGAATTAAATGTACTTAGGCTGCACACCAGTAAAGGCTGAATGCTTTTTAAATTGTGATTTTCTGTGTTGAGGACAATTTTTTTTCTGGGCCAAACATTTCTTGAGATAATAATGGAAGTCAACGAGAGAATGGAATTTGCCGTATAAATATTCAACTACATAGTACTTTGTCAGAAAAGCATCTCATGTGTAAACAAGGTTAAGGTCTATATGGTATTCACCATTATTTGCAGCAAATCTTCCTTTCAAGTTCTTATTTGCATCATTTCACAGAAGAGTGATAAATCCCTGTTTTAGAAATAATTCATTGTCAAAACTTTACCCTTTCCCTCTCTAAGGCATTCAGCATTTGTGTACTAGAGAACTCTCAGTCTAAAAGAGGTAATTATCTTCTTTAACTCCCAGGCAGGTCTAAGGCCCAGGGAAAAGAAAAATCTTGTACTTTTTATCATTTGGAATGACAATGTCTGATATGTCGGTGGAAGGAAGGAAATGTTCCAATGGGATAGGGAAGCTAGGTACATACCTAGAGGCTCAGAAATCATTTTACTGCATTCACTCAAGGAGTATTTCTTGAATGTCTATTATGTCCTGGACACAGGGCTAGGTCCTGGGAGTAGAGCAGAGAGCAGATGGAAGTCAATGTTATCATGGAACATATAGTCTAGAGTGGGAGGCAGACATTAATCAAACTGTTCAAATGTATAATGGCTTAACTATACTGTTCCCAGCACTACAAAATTCCAAACTGTAAGCTCATATTCCAAAGCAGGCAGAAAAACTCACTGCAGTCAGGAATACTCTACCAGATTTCCCCTGCTGTTGATGGATGTCTTGCTGAGAATCTTCATAAAGACAAAGACACTGGACAGGGTCCAGTCTGGATGAAAAGGTGAGAAAACTTTTCCTTTAACCCACCCTGGATGAGCCCCTCCAACTAGTGGGGCCACTTAAAGGCCAAGTAAAATCTTAAGACTCCATCCCCCCCAGAGTTGCTGATGCCTTTGTCATTCCAGCTGCAGAGAGAGCTACGTCTCCCTCTAAGCAGTTGCTGTTTGCGTTTGTCTTAAGCTGAGGTGGGGAGGAGGGTGGGTTTCCAGCAGAGCCCAAAAGACAGAGTAGCTGCTCCTTCCTCTTTGGGAGCCAAGATGCAAACGGAGTCCTGGGTAGATCCTTCCCCTAGATCAATTTCCCCTTCTTGATTCTGTCTATGCTGATGATCTTGGCATTTGACATTCAAACATCATTCATTCATTCCACAAATAGTAATTCGACACCTACGAGGTAGGTGCTGGTGACATCACAGCAAATAAGACAGACAAAGGTTCCTCACTGCAAGGAGCTTACACTCCAAAGGGCAATGCAGACGGCAAGCAAGCAAGGTCATTTCAGAATGGTGGAGACGTTAGGAAGAAAATAAACAGGGGATCTCTCAGGGTTATCTTCTGGGCATGTGTGAGGGGGGAGAGGCTGCCTTTTAGAAAGAGTGGTCAGGGAAGGCCTCAGGGAACTGAGAGGAGAACAGAGGATCAGTGGTGCCAGTGGAGAAGGGTGTTCCACGCAGAAGGAACCATGTGTGTGAAGGCTCCAAGATGAAACGAACTTCAAGCAATCAAGGATTAGCAAGGAGGCCGTGTGGTTGAAATGTAGGCAGTGAGGCATCAGGGCAGTGGACAGGAATTACCAGGTCCTGTGAGGAGTTCAGGTTTTAGTCCAAGAGTGGCGGGAGCTGCTAGAGATGGTGATGGGACTTCTACAGAGTCCCACAGGAAAGAGAGCTCTGAAAGTAAGAGGGGAGCAGTGGGACTCTGGGTGGAAGAACTTTCCAGACTGGGCAGGAAAATGAGTTAAATAAATGGAAAACACGAGGGGAGATGAACCATCTTGACCATGACTGTTCAGCAGGGAGGTCTTGACCCACGGATGATGTTGAGATTTTCAAGTACTCTGGACTTCCTATGCCCGATTCGTTCCGCGAGCACAGTAACTGCAATTTAACTAATTTGGAAATATTTATCAGATATCTGGAAATATATCTGAGGATTTGACTAAAACACAGGCAACATCACTGAAAATAGGCAGAGAGAGATTAAGTAAAAGATGGCACAGAGTCTATCTGGACATTTTAACCTTCACAGTTTATGACAATCTCTTCATTACCTACAAGTCATTTCTTTCGGGGAGCCAGTCATTCAGATATACACCTTTTTCTGGAGAAGGGGAGATTTAGTGGTCAATGGGATTATAAGGAAAGGGCGTGAACTCTTAGCAGAATTCACAGAAATCTCAGCAGAATTAAAATATCATTTCTCACATAGACCATGACCTTGATTCCCTGCCCTCCCCCTTCTTTGCCTGTGTTTTGCCGTCAGATGAATCTCCAAAAAGTACAGATTTCATCATTGTGCTCCTCTGATGAAAATTTTCCAACAGTTTATCACGACTTATGGATAAAGAATATATTCCTCACACTCTGTAGTCTGACTCCTTTATGGCTGATGACCTCCCCCAACGTCAAAAGAGTCTACACTCCCTGTCCCAGGAACACATCTGAGTTTTCCCACTTGCATGACTTTGTCCACCACTTTCCAGGAATGTTAATCAGCAGCTCTTTAACTTTTGGGGATCTAGATCACTTTAACAATTGATGAATTCTGTATCCCCTCTTAATGGCAAAAGCGACACATGAACAGATTTCTATATGATTTCATGGACCCCCTGACAACAATCTTAAAACCCACTGAAATCCTACTAGAATCCAGTATGTCCTTCAAGGTCCATATCAGACACTGTCTCTTCCCTGAAGCTTTTCCAGTTCTCTTTGTCTCACTGTGAACCCTCTGTGTGCAGAGGGCTTACTGCTGAGTCACTTGCTTAGAAATTTGTAGCCAATGGTTTTGAACTTTATTTTATCCTACGGCCTTGTACTTTTCCCCCTTGTGCTGTTTAAATTTTTATCTACATATGTCTCATTTTCCTCACTAGAATTGGAATTTAAGGGCAGGAAATGTTTTCATCACTTTGGTATTCCCAGTGACCAGTTCAGTGTCTGGTGTGAATTCGTTCGTGTGTGAATTAATATGAATGACGGGGACTATGTCTTCCTAAAAAATCGAGAGCTCCTTAATGGTTGGGACTACCTTGCTTTTATCTTTGTATTTCCAGAGTGAGAGGTACTGAATAAATGTGCCAGTTGATTGATCTACTGATGGTAAGAAAATAAAAATAAGTTATAATTACCAAACACTTACTATATGCTAAACTCTTTATAAGCTTTACCATCTTTTATCCTTACAAAAATCATCATTTCACAGATGAGGAAACCAAAAATTAGGTCAATGTTTTTTTCATGGTCAAACAGCTGGTGTGCACCAGAGCTGGTGTGAGCTGTGTGTGACTGCCAAGTACTTCCTCAGAAAGTCATGGCTCATTGATTTGCTCTCTGGGGTTTGTTGCAAAGAAAGGCTCTGTCCTACATCCTTTCAGTTTCATTTTAAATTTGCTGGTTGAGTCAGGTCATTCCCTTGCAGCTCTGCGGACAAACGGCAAGTGACGGTGACCTTGACCCTGAACAGTCACTGGATAGTCTGAATCAGACAGCACTACGGTGGTCAGTAGCTGACGCCAATGCTCACCTGTCAGTCAAAGGTGTGATCACCAGGCGAGGCGTATTTCCCAGGTACTCATAGGAATACAGAAACTGGGCATCGCAGATGTTGGCAAAGCAGTGTTTGACCTCGTCATCCCAACGATGACGCAACTGGGACAGCCAGAGGAAAGCCTGGGCATTTTCTACCTACAGAGAGGGTGGCAAAGTAGGTGGGTGAACCATTGTGTTCAACAGGGAGCAGGTGGTCTTTGGACACAGGACATAGGAGCCTGGAAGACTTGGGTGTTTTCTGCTGCTCAAGAGTGCACTGTGCTGTGACCACCACCACACGGAAAGCACAAGCTGCTCTGATTACACTGTTTTGCTGAGTTTTTAAAAGGCAGGAGGAGCCACCATGATCTTCCCAGTACTGGGAAGACCCTGGGGTCCCCATGTTTTGGCCAAGTGTAAGAAACTCCTATGGTGTAGCTGTACACAGAGAGGGACACCTCTGGATGTTTGGGACTCACCTTCTGAGTAATCATCTTGGCCACCACATCCCGGGCATGCACATCGATGGTGCATATGGTCATGATCTTCTGCCGGTCCCCCTTGGAGAGCTGGCCAATCAGCATGGTGATGAGGGTTTTGAGCTGGGCCACTTGCTTCTTGTAATAGTCCTTCAGGGCATTCTCATAGCCTTCCTCCAGCCTGGCAAATGCAATGCCCACTTCTGTCGTCCACCAGATCTGAGTGCAGGTCAGGGCCACCTATGGCACCAAGAGTCACTTAGCAAAGCTGTTACCATGGCTGTTTCCAACCATCCCACTCACCACACAACAAGGGCTCAGGATGTAATTGTGTGGGTGACAGAGCCCCTTCGCTCCCTCTGCCACCAGCATCAACTAAGTGAACCATATGCTCTAGCCCTTGAAAATGTGAAGTAGTTACAACATAAGTGGGAAAAACACTTTCTGCTCTTGAAAAATGTATCGTTTGGTTGAGAACAACCAAAGACTAACTGTGGTCAATGTCAGTGGCTTCTGAAAATTGCTGCACTGATGTTAAAGTCTTTTACTTTGCAGAGGCAGCATCTTTCTCCCATGCTTGGGAGGACAATGATATGTTGACTGAGCATCTCAGTGACACCCAGTCTTTGCTTTGTTCTTCATGTGGTCCGATATGCTAATTTAGTGAGGCCATGCTGACCCTCTGGGGCACAAATTTGCTTGTCCACAAGACTTTCACGACCTTATTTTTTAATTTTTCAAAAATCTGTAACCCTGAAATGCCTCCTTTTGAAAGCCAAGGTGAATGATGCCAAAATTCAGTGTGGTCAGTGTCTTTCAGAGATTAAAAGTAAATACATGGAAAAAGCAATTCCAATATATACTTCAGTTTGCTGGGAAACTTTATGTAGAACATGAATAATTTTGATTATTCATGGTGGAACATTTAGAAACATGGCTCATCTGTAGTATCATTTGGTTTGGGAGACACTGTTATAGATGATATCTATTGTAATAGCAGGAAGCAACACCGTGCCTTGTCTTGCAATTCTGATACAGGTATACAAGGAATTCTGATGGAAATTATTCCTTTTGTTGAAATACAGAATCTCATTGTAGTAAGTAGTACTATTCCTTGGTTTATCCATTTCTACCTTTGAGTTTATGTGCTATCAGATTTTGTTACAGAAGTTTCTCGTACACTGGTGGCCTTGTTAGGATGGCTGGATGGGACGCACCAACTCTACTGTCAATGAATACCTCTTCTCTGCAGTGCCAACACCTTTCTCTTCTTTTCATCCAAGTTCCTCCCTGCCATCCATGTTCACTGTCCCTGCTTCCCACCTTCTTCCCACTCCTCAACCCCTGGCAATGTGGCCTCTTCTCTACTCCCCTGAAATGACCTCACCAAGTTCATCCACGAGCTCTCTTCACCCTCTTTATTTGGCTTAATTGTGTAAAAGCATTTGGCATTCATGACCCCTCATCTGCTATCAAAAGCTTCTGTTTTGGTTTCCATGATTACCATTTCCCAGTTTTCCTTCTGCCCCAAAAGACCGTTTCTCATTCTGCTTCTTCTTGCCTTCTCAGGCTCTGAAGGACGCTCGAGGACTTGTTCTGCACTCTCATCCCATTCTACACACTTTCCAAGAGCAATCGCATCTACACCTATGGCTTCGATTGCTACCAAACGTGTGCAGCCCCCAACTAGACCAACATCACTACTGTGCCGTTAACCGGGGAAAAGCGAAGTGGTATACTGAAGCCAGATTTTACATCTTAAAAAACTCTCGTTAGGTCTTCTGTCTCTTATTACCCTCTTGAGAAACCTATAAAGAATGCAGATATATCTTAGAATCAAGTTAGGCTCCCTAACATGGTCTTTAAGAACTGGCTTCTAGAATCCATCTGCCATCTCTTGCTCCTCACCCCTTATTCTGGCTTCAGCCAAACTCAGTCCCTCGAACACATTATGCTCGCCCTTGCTTCCTGGCCTTTGCCCGGCCCCTCCTTGTGCTGGTTTGCTCTTTCCCTCCATGTTTAGCCTGCTAACTGCTACTTCAAATCTCAGCATGCATACCAGATGTGCAGGGGGTGGTACCTGGACCCTGCTCACCAGCTGTGTGCTGCCGGAGCATGCTGAGCTTCCCCTTTGATCTCACCAGTCCCATTTGTGAGTGGCTGAGTGCACGTGAGCCTGTAAACTCCAGCAGGTTGGGTTACATTGCCTTGTTCCCTGCTGGTGTCTCCTGCACCGGGCACAGAGCTTGGCACACACAAAGGAGGCTGGTGCAAACAGTTGGGAGTAGGGGGAATTTTCTCCCCACTCAAGCCAATGAGGGATAAAATAGACCACCCCCGCTTTTCGAAGGTCATGGTTGAACTATGCCAGGGCTGTCCACCTCCCACACCTCCTGTCGATCCCACACAGACATCTGGGATTCCAGACCCTCCCGACTAGGACACACACAGCAGGTCTGGGGTCCAGCAGCCTCTGAAGAGCCCGGGAGGATGCAGCCCTCAAAGGTCCCGCTGGGAGATACCTGAGCAGGGTAGTCAAAGAGCCACTGCTCCCTCGGCTTTTCTTCATAGGCAGTCACTCCTTCGGTCATCTCGTGCCTCACGGTGGCCTTCATGTGAGCAAGCACGTGGTTCAGCCATGTTTCCACCTGGAAGGGCAACTCTGGGTTAGACACGGGCACCTGAGAAGCTTTGATCAGCACTTCATGTCTTCTCTCCATCTGCCCAAGGGAGTGAAGAAAAGGGAGCCCCGTCATAGTACGTACACAGCCCCACAGGGCTGCCAGGAGGCACAGGGAGACACATCGTCTATGCAATCCAGGGCGTGATGAGTGAGGACCAGGCACGATTAACCACAGGCTGACGTGCCCATGTGGAACACGCAGGGCAGAGCGGGCGGGAGATGCCACCCAGACTTCACACGATGAAGTCTAAACCTGGGTCAAGCTAAGAGTGAATAAGTCAGTGGATTCGCATGGCCTCACCCACAAAGAGCACGGAGATGCAAGCCAGGATTGAATTTCCCCACTTAATGCTTTCTGGGACTACAGAAAGAAACATTCAGAATTAAACCCCAGGGGCTACCCTCATAATATGACTGAGAACCTCTGATTATTTTCCAGCACTAGAATTGCTTTCCAGGAGACATGTGGATAAAGGTGGAACCCTGTAAGAGATCTCTTTTCTAGGTGTTACTCTGCACTAGATAGTATCAATGCTTTACTGGATCGTTTAGGATAACGAAGAAGGAAGGGCTTATAATATCTTAGTGGTGGTGCTGAAGGATGGGAAGGAGATTTAGGGAGTAAATGGTCCCATGATTCATGTTCCTTGAATTGGACGTGGATATCTGGAGGTAGTAGTTCCTGGAGCAGGGCAGTAGTTGGCTCTCCACGGGGAAGGACAGAGGGAGGAAGTGACCCTGAGGGTTATTTATGCAGGGAGGGGACAGTTCAGGAAAGTAGTTGATTTCAAAGGACATTTTCTCCCAGAGAAGGAGTCAGTGTTCCAGATTCCCCTGCGGGGTGCTCCAGGGGTTGCCATGTTAACATTCCCTGGTGCCGCTAATCATTTTAAAATCCTTTTCTCGTTGACTTGGGTAGTTGTTTATGTGCATTTTATTCCTCTCCACGCAAGTCTTTGGTTAAGCAAAAGATATGAATGTTGACATGTGTCCTTCCCAGGGAGAGGAAAGCAGGGCACCAGCGGCTGCTCCAATGTCAGTTCGAGTCAAAGGAAGCTTCTGTCCCAGGGCAGGGACAGCAGCTCTGGACCAAGGCCAGGAAAGCCCTCCCCAACGTTGCTGCTGATCACATTTGAATGCAGGCGCTTGAGAAAGGCGTAGGAGGGGAAATGTTACCTGCCCGCTGCAGTCACAGGGCTCACTGAAGGCCACGTACTCTTCCTCTTTGCTGTACATGCCGAGACTTGTCTTGGTTGGCTTCTCCCCGGCATCTAGCTGGAACTGCATTTTGGCCATGTTGTCAAAGAGTTTGGGAAGGTGGCGTTGCACCTATGAATGGAAACAATGCCAAAGGATTGGAGAACACGTCCAGGAAGTTGCTTATTAGAATTGTTCAGGGGCCTACCATGTGACAACCACTGTGACAGATAGGGTGGCAGATGCCAAGCATTTAGAAGGAAGTCTGTGGGAATGACAGTGATGTGAGGAGGGGAATGAACTGAATCAGACAGAAGTGGCCACAGGAATACCGTTAAAACTAGCGAGAATCACACACTAGTGACAAACAAACTAAGCCACAGTAGTTCGACTAATTTCTGCTTGGTTTGCTACAGATAGGACCAGATTGGAGAAAAACAGGACGGTCTAGTTGTTATAAACCTTCTTCTGAAGAAAACAAGACCCTGGGTCAGGAGACAGGCAGAAGACAGTCTGGCAGAAGAGTGCAGACACACCCAACTTTTGAGGGTCAAGAGTGGTGGCAACGGTGTGCTGGGGAAGAAGTCGCCCCGTTATTGGAAGCATTTTAGAGCAGCAGACAAGCACCAGGCGGGCCCAGAGCAGGGGCGGACACTCTCACACCAGGCGGACAGCAGCAGTGCTGGTGCTCCCCCGCCCGGCATCTCATGATGCAGATGCCTCTAGAGATGCCGGGGGCCCTAGTACCAGGAGGGATGCCGGACACAGCCCATTGTGGTCCTGAGGTGAAGAAATGCCAGGCTGAAGAAAAAACAATGTACAGAAAGCTGACCTCTGGTAGAATTTCTTGAATAAATACACAGAGCCCTCAGGCTGCAGGTACCCTGAGTTATGCTAAATTTAGGACATCTAGCTTTCGATGAGAGGAAAAATCTAAGAGCATTTAGGCAAACTGTGAGGGTACTCGAGGAGACACCACCCACACTGGCTTGGGACACATAGCCTGATGGGATGGACCTTTCTTTATTTAACAACAAATAGCAAATTAAAAACAACAGCAACATAGAACCTATGCAAATATTCTGAAACTTAAAGACAAAACAGGACTAGAGAGATAGATTAAGAGTGTATATATATATATATTTAAAAGCTTTAATAGGGGAAACAAACAATTTTGAGAAACATTGTCTCATTTTATTTTCAATTAAAAGAAAGAAACACAAACTCTACAAACTATGAGGTGAAAGATGAGTTGGCAGAGGTAGAGAAATAAAATAAGAAAACTAACAGTGACATAACACATTTGTAACAGCGTTAGCAATACTAAAGGGCTGAATTGACACCCAAAAAACTAAATGTTGTGGATAAACTTGAGAAACTATCAAAGAATGATGAGGAAGAAGACTAAGTGATAAAAATATGATTAAAGAGAAGGTACTGTATGTATAAAGCATGAGGAAAATGTAATCTCAGTTTATATAAATATGATGATCTGAAGGAAAAAATCCAGATAAATGGAATAGAAATATTATTTACAAACATACTGGAAGAAAACTTTTTCAAGATAATGAAAACTCTGGTTTTTGGATAGGAAAAAATCATCATGATGTGTCGGAGACATGTTAACAAAATAAAGCAATTATCTAAACATATATGCATTTAAAAAATTAATTTAAATCTTGATCTCTTTAGGGATCCAGATAGAAAGAAATTAGGCTATCTAGAAAGATTTTAACGAAAGCAATCAAGCCGCAGGTGACTTCTGTGTAACAACAAATAGCAGAGTGATGTCTATAGAGATTGAAGGGAAATTGCTGTGACACAGGAATTCTAAACCTAGCCATCCAATCACTCACCTGTGAAATGACAGAGTCACAGATCTAGAAGGAATTAGGAATTATTCTACTACATCCCTGAGGGTGTGTGTGCTTGCGGGGAGACTAATCAGAGATTTACTCAAACCAAATGAGAAATGAATCAAAGTAAATATTTAAGAATGAGTACATTGTGCATAAAAGTTATACAAAGCCTGGAGGTGATCTGACCCCTTCTTACATAGACTTAATGAAATTATCATTACAAATAGAATCTTAATGTAATAAATATTTCAATGCCACCGTGCCTGGGCTCCTTTGGAAGTATTTCAATCTGTAGAAAATAAGTAAGGCTGTACTTATCAGGGAAAATCTTTCTTTAGTACTTGCTTCGTATCAACAAATGAAAAACATAATTTGAACAAATTAGAAAGGGTGTGTCAAAGACAGAAACCTTGTGCGTGGGTGCCATCTTTTGGCTCTGTTGGAGAAGCTCTCACCCACTGCTGGTGAGGATGCAAAAGGACACACCTCTTATGGAGGGAAACTTGGCAATACCTAATAAGAGTACATACGCATTTACCTTTGAGTCAGCAATCTCTCTTCTAGGAGTTTACCTGGAAGACAGACCTCCAACAATACGAAGTCCAGGGTTATTCAATGCCACATTATTTGCAATTGGAAAATATTATAAATGACCTATAGCCAAACTATGGTGTATCAGTCCATGGAGTAAGGTGTAAATGTAAAAAAAATGAAGGAGATATCTTTGAATTGATATACAGTGATTTCCAGTTTTTTAAAAACAACAAAGTATAAACAAATAGATATATAGCATGCTTCCTTTTGTGTAAGAAAGACGAGGAAATACGAAAATGTATATGCACAAATGTAAACATGCATCTGCTTCTTTTTTGCAATATTAGGTGTAGGAATGATACACAAGAAAACAATGAAATTGTTTAGCTATGGGGGTAAGGTGGCAATGGAGCAGAGGTGGCAATGACATGGAAGGAAGAGGGGAAGGAGTGACACTTTTGGAGTACACGTATCTTTTTGCATAGTTTGACTTTTGGAATTGTATCAGTGTTATTCAAAAAATCAAATCAACAAGAGTGGGAAAGAACCTACCACTGAAAGCAAAGAGACGTAAATGAACCCAACTCTACTTCAAATGAATAACAAAATCACATAAAAGGAGGAAATGAACCCATTCAAGTATTTTGAGACTCAGACTCTCTGGCAGACAGCAGTGGTTCTCAGAGTGTGGTCCCCAGACCAGCAGCATCACTTGGAAAATTCTTGGAAATGCAAGTTCTCCAGCCCTCCCAGCCCTCCCAAATCAGAATCTTTGGGAGTGGGATCTGGGAATCTGTACTTTAACAAACCTTCCAGGTGAGTCTGATAGACTCTCAAGTCTGAGAACCAATGTCTATAGCTCCAAATACCAACACTCCTTCAGTTAGTCACTTTAATTCTCAAAAACCTTGTAACACAGTAGGCCTCTCCTATTTTTTACAGATGAGGAAAGTTTGCTGCAAAGAAATGATATGCCAAAGACTATATCGCTAATAAATGGCTAGAACCAGAGCAAGAACCCCAAATTTTGGACTTCTCATATTTGCTTTTGCCACTAAACCACCTCAATATCCAGTTAATACAACCTCCAATCTCACCTCCGTATGCAATTTTAGCTATCGCTTTTGACCACTATTTACTGGATCTTTCTTCAGACCCGGATCAAAGGCATTTTCTCTGTCAAGGCTTAACCCCTCCCACCTTCGGCATCCTTGAAAATTCTCCAGTTCTACGTTAGGGAGTAGCCTCTGCTGGGCTGGAGGGGACCCTGAGCAGCAGTAATGGTGGGAATTCAGAAAGCTCTGATGTGAGACTATGGTGGCAACACAGGTCTGAAATACAAACCCTGCCAGAGAGAGGAGGCTTAATGGAGAGCCTGAAACTCCCCCTTCTGGGAGCACGCCCAGCTTACCTGCTGCGGGGCTGTGCTGTTGGAAAGGATGTCTAACAAATCGGAAGAGGAGAGAAAGTAAAACCGAGGGAAGGCAAGCCTCTTGGTATCGAGGTACTCCGCCAGGGCCTTCTCGCACAGGCACAACCTGAGGGCACAGAACACAGAATTTCCTGATTAAGAATGTCTAGGCCCGTAGTAACCATACATTACCTAAACGCAAATATATGCAATACATGGGATATATGCAGAAATTAGCACAAGAAACACTTATGGATATTTGCAGACATACACACTGATGCATCGACATCAACATAAACACCTCTAATAATACCCCAGGCTGCCCAAACACACAGGTAAAACAAGGGACGTGCACAGATACACATATTCACTCACTCACTCGGGCATTAAACACAGCAGAGATCTCAGAGACAGAAGGGGGGAAGGAAATACTGCCCTCTTCGTTACAAAAGCTGTAACGAGCCGACAATCACCTGCTTTGAATATCCTCCAGTTTTTCATAAAGACCCGATTTGTTGGTGGCTTCCACGACATTTGGAGTTTTCTGAGCATCATATGCTAGCTCTTTAAAGTCAACGTCAATGCCTTCAAACCTTTTTGAATCCTACAAATAAAAATGGGGGAAAAAATGAACTATCATTGTCCTCAGTTCCAAGAAGCTCCCCTCGGGTAGCCAGTCAGAAACCTGTTCCTGGGTTGTGCAATTCAGATTAGACTCAAAGAAGGAAATATTCTTATCTTGAAACAGCAGTTCCCAAACATTTTTGTCTTAGAGCCCATTTACATTTTAAAAAATTATCAAGGAATCCAAAGAGTTTTTGTTTATATAGGTAATATCATATCTATCAATATTTTCTGTGTTAGAGACTAAAGGGTTTTTTCTTTTTAGAAATTTAAAAATTATTTTGTTAATTCATTTAAAAACTAACAATAATAAACCCATTACATTAGCATAAATAACATGCTTTTATCAAAAGTAATTATATTTTCCAAAACAAAAAAATGACAGATGAAAAGGTGGCATCATTTCACTTTTCTTTTCTTCGGGTCTCTTTAATGGTTGACTTAAGAGGAGACAGCAGTAATTCTCATATCTCCTTCTGCATCCAGCTTATCATGGTATCACAGCCAGCCTCTGGAGAACTTCACTGCACGCTCATGGAAGAATGAGAGCAAAAACATAGGCAAGTAACATGTGAGCATGATAAGTGAGAAAGTTCTGATTTTGAGGACCCCCTGAAGAGGTCTCATGGACCACCCCCAGCCCAGGCATAAAACACATGATTGCTAAGTCAAGCAGACAGTGGATCTAATGTTCTTTCTGGGCCCACACAAAAGTTTATACAACCAAAGTAAGTTTTCCCTCAGCAAATGTACTACTATGATGTCAAAATTAATTAGATGCCATCATTTCCCCCAAACACCCCTCCCCCGCTGCCACAGTGTCGCTGAGATAGTAGGCTAACCTATGCAAAGAGCTTTAGCCCAATACCAGGCACCTGGTACAAGTTTGTTGTATTATTATCACATGACAACAATCATAATGCTACGTGCTTTGTGCATTGTTTTAGCGAACTGTCTGGAGTAGATACTAGCATTAGTCCCAATTTACCTATGAGGAAACCAAGCACGTGCACAAATGAGGTTAAGTAACACGCCCAAGGTCCCGCAGCTTCTGTGTGAGGACTCAAGCCCAGGACTGCTGTCCCCGCCCTCTGTGATGTGCATGCACCTCTCTCTCAGGAAGATTTAGAAACAGGAAGGCTGGGTAAAGGAATTCATGATCCCTCAATGAGATGTTTTGCTTCAATTAAAAATGAAACAGTATCAAGGTTGTGGAAGTATCGGAAATATCTGGCATAAATGTTCAAATGAAACAAGCTGCATAGAAAATTGTAATTACATTGACAGCAATTATGTAAAAATATGTATGTACACGAACACCAGTTGGAAAAAGTTCATAATGAATGAACACAGTTACTAGTTAGGATGTCAGATTATGACTGATTTTATTATGTTTTGAAATTCTTTCTGTTATATTGTTAATATGAAGAAAACAAATGGGTTTATATATTTTGTACACACACCCGTGGCACTGTTTAGAAGTTGATGCTACTAATTCTTTGATGTTTCTAGTTAAAAGTTCTCAAATGTCTCCTTTAAAGTCTCTACAAAAGTCTCCACCTATGTTCTTGCCCCTCTAAGTGAGCCTGACCTTCTTCAGTCATTGGCATTTGAGATAAAATCTGGCCCATTTAATCTGACTTAATTACAACTGCTACAACAGAATTGTTTTCTGTTAGTTTTCATTGCAAATATACAACCTTTAATCTACATTATTATGCTAAAAATACTTCTGTGGGATTAGCTGGAAAACTATATTTTGGTGGAATGTGCTTTAGTTTCTAAATGCGGCCTGGAGAGCTCGTGACATTTTGGAATCAAACTAATTTCCAGAGGAAAGTCTGGAAAAAATATTTTTTTAAATGAATTAAAGTCCACTGAGAGAGGGGTAAGTTAATGGCATATTAATTAGAATGAATTAGAGGGGACGATCAAACACAGGGAAGGTAATAATGAGAAGAACACATATTTTAGGGAAAGCATTGTTCGGTATTTAGCTGACAACTGGTATTTAGCAGAGGCTGACACAGGCCGGAGGTTTACAGAATGGCTTGCTGCCGAGAAGGACTGGAATTTGCCTGGGAACAAGGTTCACTTTCAGTCGATACCTGCATGTTAATGATCCGGGGACCAACCCATGAGGAGCTCATCTGAAACCGCAGTGGCTAATATTTGTGGTCTCCTTTTTTGAGCACACTTTTCTTTTCTAAAAATGAAGTTTTGCACCCATCTAAGGACAAACCGATTGGTGTGTGGTTCACCTCCTCCTCTCTTCCTCTGCCTGACTTTTGGCAGCAGGTAAGGTCAACACTTGTGGGAGGTGCCCTTAGGTAAAGCCGAGGTAGGAAGGCAGGAAAGATAGAGTTCAGACAATGCAGGAACCACTGATCCTCCCTGGACCCGGGTCAGAGAACACAGGTACCTGGGGTAGCTGCGCCCGGATATCTTCAGATCCAATGAATATACTCTCCAGGTGGGTCCACGTGCGCTGCACCTCAAACCAGATGGAGATGACGGCGTCAGCTGTGGACAGCTTCTTCTGCCAGCCTGACACTTCCTCCAGGAAGAAAGCAACATACTTGGACATCATCAGGTTCTGAAGTTGAACTTGATTGTCCTCCAGAACTTCTATGAGGTCCTCATCAGACCGCAGCAGGGGAACATTGGTCCGCTGGTGGGGCTCGTACTGGAATTCCATGCCAGCCCAGGTGATCTGTAGCTCCTTTAAGGTTTTTTCCATACCCATCTCTTTCACGGCTTTGTCCACGATGCCCCGAACCTCGTCCTCAAAGCTGTGCAGCTGGAGCCGCAAGAGGTGTGCCAAGGTGGTGTCCTCGTCCATGGTGAAGCTCACGCCGGTGGCCTGCATCAGCTGCCTCCAGTGCCGCTCCCGGATGGCCGGATTCTGCAGCTCGGCGACTGCCCTCAGGGAGACCAGGGTGTTCAGCACGGTGCTTTCCAGGCCTGTGAATGCATCCCAGGCCATGACCTCCTTGTCCAGGTTCCGGATGTGCCGGGCAAACCGCTTGCACTCCAAGTCCATGGCTTCCACATTGATGTCCCTCCAGGTGGTGGTCTCCCAGGCGTGGATGCTGGAGGTCACCATTCCAATGGTGTCCCAGAGCTCCTTCAGCTGGCACACCTCCTTCCTGCACTGTCTCAGCTGCTTGTAGTCAGGAACGTTGACTTCAAATAAGCTGGCAGACTCGGAGATGGAGGCCATGGTGGATTCCATCTGTTGGATCTCCGTGTGCCTGGCATCCAGCATTTGATGAGGGTTGATGCTATCAAACCTGCAAAACACAATGTGTTCCCTTTGTAACTACAGCAAGCAGGGGCTCATCTCCTAGTCATTAAGGTGACAACCAGCTGAAAGCTTTAAATGCTTAGTATTCCAGGAAAGAGCAGCGGCTTGCACCAAAGCCTCTAACCCTGGGAAGAAAAGTCATTCAGGATAGGTTGGGGTGGGGTGGGCATGGAGGAAGGGCAGTCCAAGAGGATCGGCATGTTTGGATCTTCTCCACCCAGGTGTTGAGGGGAATACCCCCTTATCCAAGCGCCTTTTAGACTCTGTCCTTTATTTAGGGGTTGGCTTCTGGAAGACCACTTGACACAAAGGAGCATTGTCATATTACAGCAGAGGCTGGAAAGCCAAAGCCCCTGCCAGGTAACCAGTGGCAGGCAGTCTTAAAGTGGCAGAGCTGGCACTTAAAAGTCCAACCCTGGCTCTCTCTGGCATTGCTCCTTCTGGGGCAGTGTCTCTCAGCTTCTGCTGCATATTAGGATCTTCTGAAAGCTTTGAAAGATCCTCAAGCCTGACTGCTTTCCATATGGATTTAATAAGAATCACTGGGGTGGGACCAGGGCAAACTCCCCAGGTGATTCCCACGTGCCAGGGAGGCATCCTTGTCTACGGTGAAGCTCACGCCGGTGCCCGTATCAGCTTCAGGCAACAGCGCTCCAGGTTGGAGACCCACTATTAGTGGCCCTGAAGGCTGGGTGCAAAGCCCACGCTGGGGTGCTAGAGAGCCGCAGTAGCTCTCCTTCACTGCGTGCCTGGGGTCTGGACTCTCACCTTCATGAGTCCCTCCTCCAAGTTGTCCCCTGAGCTTCCTTTTCTGCTAACGTCCACCCTTCTCTGAACTGGTCCCTCCTGCACCCTGAGGCAGCCTCTAGCTCTGCACTTGACTCCTCTGAGCACCGTATCTAGGTCTTTCGTTCATGTTTCTTCAATCCTGTTCTCTCCAGTGCTTGTGACACACATCCACGTGGAGACTGCTCCTGAGCCTCATATGTGTTGACAGGCTTTACTCTGCCACCCTTCAAGGCATGCATTCTGAGCATAGCCCGGGCTCCAAAATAAGAACCCTACAGGCAAGGAAACCCACATGGTCAGATGGCATTTCTTTGGTCAAGGGCATCCGTAACCCTAGTGCTCACAGAGACTCTCATTTTCCTCCTCTCACCCCACTTTATCTACCCCACCCATCTCTGAGCTCAGGTTTCCTTGTCTCTGTGTGCTTAGAGGACTAAATACTTGGGATGCATGGCTGAAGGGAGAATAGTATGTTCCTCTAAAATCACAACAGGGCACCATGGGGCTCCTCCTCAAGGGGAAGTTGAGAGGAAATGAGTAACTGGAGAATTCGTTTCCTCCTAGCTGGTGTACCTGTATGTACTTCTATCTATGTGTGCACACAGGTGTGCGTGCCGGTTGGTGGGGTACGAAATAGAGGGGGAAAGAAAGAAAACGACATACAAACTCCTTTTCTTGAACTGCCCCTTCTCTCCGCTGACTTTAGAAGTATTTGATTTGACAGCTGGAAAGTAATCCTAATTAAAGGCATTACCTGAACTGCTTACCACTTAAGCCTAATTACCACGCAACACAATAGCAGTTATGGATACCATTAAATTAGTGTCAGATTAACTCTGATGCTCGTTATGTTTGATTCCCAGTTGTTCCATCTACATAGTGTTTGGCTCGGGTGCTATGGTCGGAGAATAAGACTGAGTATCACCTGCATGTCTTCCCTGTTCTTCCACTCCCAGGGATTTCAGAACAGAGCATGAGGTTGGAGATCTCAGACTTGAAGAGGGCCCTCTGTCTGTGTAGACAAGGAGCTCTGTCCCCTGTGAGGAGTGGTGGGACTAGGACAGAAACGGAACATGCTCATGGCAAGTGGCAGACACACATGCAGTTCTCTAGCCATTTCTTACATTTGTGTTATTCTGCGTCTTTGGATGTGCTGTTTCCTTTGTCCAGAGTATCCTTGCTTTCCCCTCCCTTCCCCTCCAAAAGTCTCCCAATTGCCAATGGCTCTTGCTTGCCATTACGAGCACCATGTTCTAGAGGGGTGTGAGCCACTCCCCCCCCCAGTGAAGGTTAAAGATAGCACCCAGTGTCCATGTCTTATTACTCATTTTTGAAATTGTCCCTGAGGCTATAAGTCCTCGAGGTCAGGAAAGGTAATGTCATCTTGAAATCCTAGCACGAAATCCTACAAGCCCAATGCAGCAGACATGAGGAAAGAAGGGCTTTTGTTCTGCCTGCACAGTGTCTGTTGTCTCTTCAATAGCTGGAGAAAAGAGCAGTATTAGTCATTCAACCTCCCAGGGACGTATCCGTATCCTAAGACATGCCATTTGTTTAGCTTGACCCTGTTCTTACAGTTAATCCAACTCATTCACACGATTTAAGCTTCTATAGAGTAGATGAGGTTGTGGTCTCAACAGTGGAGTTAGCAAAATGCGGAGATTCTCTCCTAGAATCTGGTTGCCCACTAAAAACCTAATGGTCTCCACTGGGCTGGAGCTCACGCAGGTAGGTCGTTTTGGCTGAGCAATCCCTGGATTACCTTGATCTTGCTGTCAGTAAGAAGATTACACATCGTGGCACTATTTCTGAAGGTCAAGAAGACTTTGCTCAAGGTCAGGAAGACCAAACAAGGTAATGCTTCCCTAGTGTGGAGCATTCCTTTCATTCTAGGGAGAGAATTAGGCACCAATTTTAAGAGTTGCACAAAGTCCTTGAATCTGAGTATGATGATTTAGCCAATTACTGTGAAGCGTGAGAGCTCAGCTAGAAATATGCTGAGATAGCTTAGAGTTAAGAGCTAAAGGAGGAAGAAAAGTTTGACTTGGACATGAAGAAAAACCTCAGCTCAAGCATCCTGGCCGTGTCCAACTGCAAGGCCCTGACGAGACATTTGTTTTCTTTTTTTTTCCTCAGAGACAAGAAGATTATAAACTGAGCTTAACCTGTATAATCTAACCAGGAATGGAAGCTTGCACTCACAGAGAAATATACCAAGGTCTGCAACTTAGAAAGTCATAAATGATCTAAAAGTGAAGAAACCAGAATTAAACTCATTTGTCACACATAGTACCTAAAAATTTTAAACACTCCTACAAATCACACTAAGAAACAAAACAAAACACGAGTCGACGTCCACTAAGACTCCCTTTAGCGATAAATCCACAATTCTGTTCCAGTCCCGATGTTTGTCTTGACAAGAAGAGAAATACATCAAAATTGCAGTAACGTTTGGTTCCCCACACTGCTGTGAGCAGTTCTTTTCAAACCATTCTCTTCCAAAGATTCATCTGCATGTCAAATTAACACATGTGAATCTGGAAAACCCAGCTAAGAGTGGCAATATCCTCACAGCCAGCAGACTCAAGTGCTGAGAAAGAAAAATGAACCCAGCTATCAAATAAAAATAAAATTAAAAAAAAACAACAGCTGATTAACATACACATGATACAACTATGAAGGAGGGATACCAGATTTCTAACAGACATACAAAAGCACACCATGTTGTTTCCCTTTCAAGCAGTCTCAGAAGTCTCCTTTGGAAGATATTTCTCCAAAAATATTTGAATTCTTTTTTTTGTTTTAATTGTTGTAAGAGACAGTTGATGCAAAGATATTAATGTCATTATTTTCATGGCCTTTGATGTGGTTAACATTAAGTAGTATCACCCCATTGGAGAACTTCTCTCCACCACCAACTTTGGCTGTGCTTGATTGGTGTTCAATTTCAAAAATTCAACTGCATGCTCAAAGGAAAGTCAAAAGAATAATAAACCTCAGACTCTGGAAGAACAGTCCCCAAAGGCATTCCACAAATGTTTTGAGCAACAAATGATGCTTTGGAACAAAAGCATGGCTCCTGAGGTAATTATTCTAAAGGGATACAGACCCATTTGGAGTTACATGCCCTAGCGTGATTGCTTAAAAGGAAAGCCACCACATCCGTTTAGGGTAGCAGTTCTTAAACTTGGCTGCACACTGGAATCACCTAGGGAGCTTTGTAAATGACTGACACACAGGTCTCATCCTCAGAGGGTCTAATTTAGTTGGTCTGCAGGGCAATCTGGACACTAGGCATTTAAAAGCACCCAAGGAATTCTAATGTGAAGCCAAAATGGTGGCACACTGTTTCAGAGTCATATGTTTTACATATTTATATCTTATTTCTAGTTTATATACCTGTCTTTCACTGCCTCTTAACATACTCATCTGGTTCTGTCTAGCCTTAAGAATAATGCTTGGGAGATAGTAGCTGCTTAATACATGTTTGATGAATGAATGATAAAAATAGGCCCCCTACTGTGTGCCAAGTTGGCTAAGCAACCATCCTACTTTGCCTGGAACAGAGACTTTCAATACTAAAACCACAACAGTCTGGGTAAACCAGGATTATTGGTCACTGTAGTTCCAGGCACAATGCTAAACACTTTCAAAATGATCTCTCGCTAATCCTAACAACAACTTATGCAGTAGGTGCTATTATCACTATCTGCATTTTACAGATGAGAAAACTGAATCACAAAGGTATTAAGTAACTTGCCATGACATAGGCAGGAAGTCGCAGACCTGAAATTAGACGCCAGGCAGCCTGCATGTAGGGTCCGTGTGCTTATTCATTATATTATATTTCCTTCCAAGGAAGTTGTGATTATTATTATTATTATTTTTGGCTTTTGTTTGTTGCTTTAATATTTCTGTGGGTGAATAGCCTTTGAAACTGAAAAGATTTCTCAGTTCTTACCCAGGGCATTTTCTAGGTTGGGGATTTCCAAGTCTATCTATCTAACACCGCAGAGGAGACCCAGCATGAAACTCGGCCCAGGGAAAGAGGAAACAAACCCCAGGGCTGGAGTGGGCGTGGGGATTGTCCCATCTGGCTGGCACATCACAGACACAGGAACGCTCAGGGACAGCTTGGACTCCTGGTGGGACCCTCGATGCTGAGGACTGGGCCAGAAGCAGAGCCCTGGCAGACTCTCCACCACAGGAGGAAGCTCTGAGAAAGGGACCCGAGTGTGCGTGCAGAGTGGGCACACGTGCATGGCACTGCCTGTCTTAGAGTCGCTCTGTTTACCTAAAGGCCTCTAAGAACAAGCAGGGGGTGTCTGAGCCTTACCAAGTGGAGCGAACCCCCCCGGAAGTAAACCCTCACCTAACTCCTTCCTTTAGGCTTCCCAAATTATTTTAAAATTCTATCAGCTGCTTTTTAAAACCAAAAGAAATCTGTAAGAACTCAGAACGCTAAAGGCTTAGTGTAATCCTAGTAATTTTGCCACGTACAATCCCTTTATAAACTTGGAGACACAAGAAGCACCTAGATTTTTTTAAAGGCAAAGTGTTTTTACAATCTTTGGTTATTTCACACGGATCATGAAAGGACTCTGCCCACGTCAGCACCATGTTCCGACCAGAGAACGAAATGGAAGGGGAGATCGCGAACGCCTCTGCGTCTGCGGGAAGAACACACTTAGGCAGTGGAGAGACCACCCGAGACTCAAAGATGGCAACGTTTAGAGGAAAAGAGGCAGCGGCGGCCACTTCCGCCCATACCTGAAGGGGGCTTCTTTGCGGAACCGCTCCCGGAACTCCTGCTGTTCGGCCTCGAAGGCCGTGCACCTCTGGCGGAGGACGGTCACCTCATTTGCCTGCAGTGGGGCCACCTGCTGCCTCACGGCGATGGCCATCTTTTTTATGTTGTTCCATTTCTCGGGCAGTTCCTGGAAAGGAGACCTGGATGTGCTCACTCCCCCAAGGGGCTCCCTCCTTTAACACGGTCCCGAAGCTGGACAGCACCCAGAGGCTTTCACAGATGCTCCAGGGTGGTACTAAGAGGTGCTGGTGTCACCTGCCCATGCTCTGCAATCTCCCCCGCACCCACTCCTCCTTGACCTACATCCTCGGGAGCCTGCTCTCTCAGCCCTCACCTGCTGCTGGCTCAACACGAACCGTCTGGCTCTCGAGCCCTGTCCCTCTGACTCCTCCAACTCTGTGACAACTTAGAATGCTAAAGGTTCAGTAAAATCCTAGTGATTTCACTACATATAATCCCTTTATAGACCTGGAGACACAAGAAGCTTCTAGGCTACTTTTAAAGGCAAGGCATCTCCATAATCTTCAGTTTCCACTGTCCCTACTATGTCTACAGTTTGCTTGCCCTTTTCTTTGTTCTTTAGGGGTGCGTGGTTATTTCCTTTTATGCCCCACGTTTCCTCTTAGACCATCTTAACATCTTTCAGACCTGCTCTTCTTCTCTGAACCCCCAAATTGGCTCATCTCGAATTCTGGAAAATAGTTCTTCAGGCATATTAGTTCTCCCACGTATCTCCAGCATTACATCCTCCCGTATTTGTTGAGTTTCTAGAATGTGCTAGGCATTATGCATATGCCACACGTTATAGTTATGAAAGATGGACCTTGAGTCAGCAGGAAGCCCCATTTCTCATTCACTGCACCCTTTCTCATCCCATTCTGAGATCCTGAAATGTTTCCTCTATTTCTTTTATAAGGAATCCATTAATGCACTGACCTCCAGCTGCTTAAAAACTGTGTCTGGCCATTCCTGTTCGTAGGTCTTCAGTAATTCAATCGTTTGCTGTAAGGGCTCAAACATCTCGTCAGTGCTGCTCTGCCGTTCTTTAACAGCCATAAGGTGTCCCATGATCTCAACCAATCCTTTGAAATCTCCTTTTTCGACTTTCTTGAGCAGGCCGTTCTCACTGTTCTTTGTAAACACTTCGAGGTCGGCCAAGCTAACGAACACAAAGGGAACATGAGGATTCATTCTCCTCCCACTCCTCAGAAGGAAAATTTATTTATTTCCTTAACAATAATAGCTATTATTGTGGAAAGCTCACCATGTACCCAGCACTTTGCTAAGCACTCTGCATACACTGTGCCCTGATGGTAAAAGTGTTGCCTTTCACCACAAGCATCAAAAGTTATGAAAGACAAAGACTGAGATATGTCCCCTGGAGACACGGCATCTAACTGTAACCTGGACAGGAGGCTGGACCGGAAAAATAATATTAGTGGGCAAACTGGTGAATTTGAATGAGGTCTGTAGACTAGTTACTGGTTCTCCATCAATATTGACTTCCTAGTTTTTGATAGTTGTACTGTGGCTATACAAGATGCTACCACTGCGGGAAGGGTGAAAAGGAACTCTTTGTACTATTTTTGCAACACTTTCTGTTAAGTCTGAAATTATTTCAAGGTGAAAAGTTAAAAAATAAAACAACAATTTACAAATTTAAAAAATACTATGGCCTGTAAAGTCACACATGCTTGAATTTGACTTTGTACACTTATTAAATTATGCGACCATGATCAAATCCTTTAATGTCTCTGAGATTCAGTTTCCTCACCTATAAGGTTGGAAATGTCATTTCTGTTTCACTGGTTATTGGGAAAGTTAAAGGAAATTTATTCTTTAATTCAACAAATTTTCAGTGAGCATCTAATCTGAGCCCTAGCATGCTTCCAGGTTCTGAGGATAGAAGGATAAATAAGATAAACAAAGACTCTGCACTTATAAAGCTTATATTCTAGTGGAAAAAATAGAAGAAAAACAAATCAATGAAATAAATTGTATAGTTTCATGTAGTAATGAGTGCTGATGAAAAACTCAATCAGGATAAGGGGATAGAGATTAAAATTAGGACTATTCTCTATGGAGGGCTCAGCAAAGGCCTTTCTATGCAGGTGAGAGTGAAGAAGAGAAATAATGTAAACGAGTGAGCTACAGATAGAAATGGGAGAAGAGCATTCCTGGTAGAGGGACAGCAGGAGCAAAGGCCCTGGGGTTGGATACAGTTTGGTTTGTTTGAGGAAAAGGGAAAAAGTCAGGGTATCTGGGCATAAGGGGAACAGGAGGAAGTGTAGCAGGAAAAGACATCGGAGGACTAACAAGGGGGCTTTTTGGCCATTGTAAGAAGTCCAGATTTCAATCTACATGTGAGAATTCTGAGTAGCAAAATGCATGATCTGATTTAGATTGCCAAAATGCTCTGGAGCTGATGGAGAACAGATTTTAGCTGGGAGTGGTGTTGC
Organism: Lemur catta; assembly: GCF_020740605.2. Classification (NCBI taxonomy): domain Eukaryota; kingdom Metazoa; phylum Chordata; class Mammalia; order Primates; family Lemuridae; genus Lemur; species Lemur catta. The sequence continues at coordinate 7,903,315 of NC_059142.1, forward strand.
TGGTGATGGTGGCATTGGTGGTGGGGAGACAAGAATGCAGGCTGGGAGGGCAGCTAGGGACTATTATTTGTTGTCCAGGTGACAGAAGATGTTGGCTTTAACTTGGGTGGTGGACGTGAAGAATGGTCAGAGTCAAGACACTTTTGAACATAGAGCCAATAGGACCCACTGATGAACCGGGTGAGACATGTAAGGGAATGAGAGATAATAGTAATGACTCCTGGCGAGAGAGTGAGTGGTGATGTCATTGAATGATGCAAGGAAGAATGGGGAGTGTTCGTTTTCCTGGTAGGGAAAAGGAGAATAGGTCTCAAACGTTTTAAGTTTGTGATGCCCCACAGACAGTAGACACCCCAGGGACAAATTCATTAGGCAGTTGAATCTAAGCCTGGAGTTTCTGAGAGATGGGTTTTAAAGAAAAATTTGGTAGCTATCAGTACACAGATGTTTTTATAGCATTGGGCTGGATGTCATCTGGAAAGTGCATGTAGATAGAGAAGTCGTCTAGGATTGAGCCTTTAGGAATTCTAGTATTTTGAGGACTAGAAGAGGAGATGAGCCCAGCAAAGGAAACCAAGAAGGCACAGCCAGTGAGATAGAAGGAACACAAGAAAAGCGAAGAATCCTGAAGGCCACAAGAAGAAATTCTTTGGGAAGGAGGGAGGATTAGCTGTGCTTGACACTGCTGAGAGGTAGAATTAAAATGAAAACTGGTAACTACCATTGGATTCAACCATAGGAAAATCGTTGGTGAGCTTGACAAGAATGGTTTCAGTGGAGTGGTATAGTAAAAGCCTAGTGGAAAGAAAGTTAGCAAATGGTGGACTTCTATTTCTAGCTCTGTGGTACACACAATAATGTGAATAACCCTTCTGATAAAACAACTGAAATACTTAAGCAAATATTTCAAAATTACTTAAAAGCATATCACTGAGGTGGCATGAAATTAAGAAATCTTTGGAGCCTAAAAACGTAGTGAAAGCAAGAACCCTGGGAGGTAAGCAAGGTCCAAAGCTGGCTTCCACATGATAGTTTCTACTGAACCTTGGAGACTCCGAGCTTCTATTTTGATTGTTTTATGGGATAGGAAGGACCAGTGACTAAGTCTTGGGTCCACACAAAGTGAGGAGGTTAACAGGAGGCTTCACCTAAAGTTGGGACCATGAGAGTAAGTGAAAAATAAATATGCTGCATGGAAAGGGATAATTTGAAAAATGGCCTGTCTTGACCTGGGCACTGGGGGACTATTGTAGAGTGTAGTCCAACTGGTCCAGGGTTGGTAGAATCCCTAGAAGACTGGCAGAAACAGACACAAATCCTTTCTGTGGGAATGCAATTAGAATCCAGTCTGCAAAGGATTCCCCACGGGTAAAATTCTAAGTAATATGATTTTTAATTTAAAAAGTGACAAAACACACAAGGAAAAAAGTCACCAGGAGTGGGAGTCAGCAGAAACAGCGAAATTAAATCTATAAAGGTGTCAGATAGTGGAATTCAGTTGCAGAATGTGAAATTGCAGTATTTAATATGTTTAAAAGACAAAAGAGTTCTTGCTTAGGTGCCTTGCTTCATTGTTTCTGTCCCATATAGCAGTAGGAAGTGGCTTCTCTGTAGTTTCTTGGACGTCAGTTCAAGATTGACCAAGAAAAACAACTGCTTCCTTTTAAGCAGAATGTATCAGTTTATGCAGAAATGCTTTCTTTAGGAATCGGCCTTTGGAAGCCCAGATAATTTCTTACAGTCCCAGTAGATCACTGTCCCTGTCCACAGCTCTGCTTGCCCTTTATGTTTAAACATAAATTCAGCATTGTCACAGAGAGGCAAGAATGGCAATTTCAGAGGTTCTCCAAACATGCTCAAAATCTGTGATAATGTACAGACCTTTGTATTGAATGATGTATTCAGAGAATTGACAAAATTTATTGAAGTGGGTAACATGAGAATTATGGCCTGTGATAGCATTACTTTGTGAAGACAAGCATAGAAAAAGCTTCCAAAATGTGTTCTAGCAATGCAAAAATGATCATACTGTATTATGTTGAAGGGAATCACAGGAGAAAGGAACTAACAATTTTCTGTAGGCTTTTATGTCACCTTTAACATATGGCATGAAGAAACAAACAATTTTTAAGTTGAAAAATCAAGTTTGTCTTGAGATCATCCTCTAATAGATATATTGTGAAACTTGAAAAAACAAAGGCTTAAAATTTGAGAAAAGAATAAGAGTATAAAAACAAGCAAGCAAAATTGTACAATAACCAAGTAGAAGATCTAAAAATAGAAAATATAATTAAAATTTAAATTTCAATGCATTTATTAAACTGGAGATTTAGAAAAAGCTGAAAGAGAATTGGACTGCTGTACGATGAATGTGGAGAAGTTACCTAAACTGCAGTGCAAAAAGACAAAAAAAAAATGAAAAATATGCAAGTTATTAATAGACATGAGATAATGAAAGATCTTGCTTAAATGTAATAAGAGCTGCAGAAGGAGATAATAGCAATAACAGGCAAAAAGAAAATATTTGAGGAAAGTCTGGCTGGCAATTTTCTTGAATTGCTGAAAGACCTAAGTCTTAAGATCTAGAAAGCCCAACACATCCCAGGTAGAGTGCACACAAAGAAACCTTAACATCAATACCTCAATACAAAACTGCAGATTACCAAAAGGAAAAATAAGATAAAATTATTATAGTTTCAGAGCAAAGGTATATTTCTACAATTAAAAAAAAATAGAACAACTACATTGATGACTGATGACTCAGCAGCAAAGATGGAACCAGAACTCAGTAGAATAATATTTTTAATCATCTAAGAGCATTTATGTTATCCTAGAATTCTCTCTTCCATAAAAGTATTTTTTTCAAAAACAGGGCAAAATAAATACATTTCATGAAAAGAATGAATAAGGGCGTTCCATCAATAGACCCTCACTAAGGGAACTTCTAATGGATATACCTCAGTAACAGTCTGTAATATAGAAAGATATTGGTAAATATGTTGGCAAATCTAAATGAACATAGGGTGTATAAATATTAAAATGAAATATAATTTGTGGGGTTTAAATAAATGTTAATAATAGAAAACAATCTAAATTACTAGAAATGATAGAATATAATTTGATGAATGAGCAATGGAGACTGAACTATTCTAAAGCCTTTGTATTGGTTGTGAAGAGAGTAAAAATACTGATGAATCTATTCGTTTTAAGGATGCTTATTAAAATAGTAGTGGTAACCATTAGAACAGTAGAACTACTAGTACAACATTCAAACTAGCAGGGGGAAAAAATGGGATAAGGAAAAGGAAAAACAAAAGAAAGTAAGAAAAAAATTCTACCTAAAAGTAGGCAAGAAAGGAGGAAAAAGGAAAAGAATAACAAATAAAAAATACATAATAAAATGGTAGGATTAAATTCAAATATAGCACAATAAATGTTAATGAGAAAAACCCTCCAGTTCAAAGATACATATTGTTAAAGTGGATAAAAAAATTCAGGTCTATGCTGATTTTAAAAGTGCTTCCTAATATAAGGGCACATTAATGTTGAAAGCCAAAAGATAAAAAGATATACATGAGGCAAATAGCACACAAAGAAAAATTGGTTTAGCTATATTAATATAAAACAGGATTTACTACAAGAAACATAGTGAGTGATGAAGATCTTTAATGTTTGGATAAAAGGTTCAATTTTCCAGGAAGATATGAAAAGGCAAACTCTGTATGTCCATATAACATAATCTTAAAATATAGGAAAGAAAAATTTACAGAATTACAAGGGGAAATTGACAATACACCATCAAAGTGGAAGATTTTTTAACGCAATTATCTCAGTAATTGATAAATGAAGCAGATTTTAAAAAGGCAGCGAGGATACAGTAGGTTCTCATAGAATTAACAAGTTTTTTTAAATAGGCATACATGGAACACTACATCCAGTAGTTATAGAATACATATTTTGTTCAAATGTGCCCACAATATTTATAAAAACTGACTATATATAGTGAATAAAACAAACTTCAAGTTTCAGAAGCTTGTTATTATATATGTCACATTTCTGACCACAGTGCAATTAAGTTGGAAATTAATAACAATAATATAACTAGAAAAACCCCATATTTGGAAATTAAAAAAAAATCTAAACCCATTAGAGTGGATATTAAAAATATTTAGAACTAAATTGCAACAAAAATATTACACACTAAAACTTGTGAGGTGGAGATAAAGTTGTACTTAGGGAATTTATAACTTAAAATGTTAATATTCAAAGAGACAGAAGAATCAAAATTAATAAGCAAAGTGTCTATCTTAAGTTATCCAAAGAATGGAAAATAAATCCAAAGGAAGTAGTAAAAGGAAATAATAAACATAAAATATAAATTATTGAAATAAAAACTATAATAAATAAGATCAATGAATTTATAAGTGAGTTTTTTGTAACTATCTGGAAAAACTAATCAAAAAAGGAAGCCAGAAAGCAGTAATACAAATGAATAAAAATGAAAAGAGGGACATAACTATAGCCTTTGCAGAGATTAAACAGTGAGAGGATATTATAAATTTTATGACAATAATTTGAAGATTTACATAGATAGATACATTCTTAGAAAATATGACTTACTAAAAGTGACATTGAGGAATAGAAAACTTTAATATCCCTATAACCATTAAAGAAATTATAGGTTCAAATCTTCTTATAAAGAAAATCCCTAGCCCAGATGGCTCAATAGGAAATTTAAATCAAACTTTCAAGGATCAGAGAATTCCAATATTACACCAACTCTTCCAGAGAATAAACAAGAAGGATTACTTTTTGTTTTATGAAGCTAGCAAACTTACAAAACCAAAATCAGATACAGACAGTATAAAAAGGGAGAATTGAAGGCCAATCTCATCACAAAGACAGGTGCAGCAATGCTAAAAAAAAAAAAATTCAAACAAAATCAATCAGGGGATACATTGGAAAAGATAATATTTTGTGTTGGATATATCTCAGTAATGTTAGGTTGGGTTAATATTAGAAATCAAATAGTATATTTACCACTTTAACATTTTTGGGGAAAAACCAGAATTATCTTAATGGACTTAGAAAAAGCACTTGATAAAATTTTACATCCATTTGTGCTAAACACTCTTAATACATTAGGAATAGAAGGGAATTTTTAAAATCAGATAAATAGAATTCACATAAAACTCATGGCAAATATTACACTTAGCAGTGACTTGTTGAAAGCATCCCCTTTAAGATCAGAGACAAGACAAGGATGTCTGTTATCACCACTGTTATTCAACATGCTACTGGAAGTCCTAGTCAGTATGGTAAGATAAGAAATAGAGATAAAATTCATAAAGACTTAGAAGGAATAAATTGAACTATCATAACTCTGTGAATGATGACTAAGTGCATAGCAAATGGAAAAGAGTAGGAAGATGAATTATTAGAGTTAATAAATTAATTTAGCATGATTTCTTGATGCAAAATCAATATACAAATATCAATTCCATTTCCACAGAATATATGATTTTAAAGTATCATTCATACTAGAAACCAAAAAATAAAATACTGAGGAATAAACCTTAACAAAGACACGCAAATTATTTTAAAGGCAACAATTAAAAAATTTCACTGACAGACACTAAAAAGGATGTAAATAAGTGAAGAGAGAACATGTTCTTGGACAGGAAGGCTCAATAAAGATGACAATTCTACTCAAATTGATCTACAGTCACTGAAATATAATCAAAATCTCAACAGACATTTTCTTCTACAAACTGAGGATTAAAATTTATATAAAATGGTAAAGGCCAAGAATTGTCAGGACATTCTTGATGAAAATGAACCAGGTGGAGACTTTCCCTGCCAGATATCAAGATTTATTACAAAGCTATACTTAGGACTTCTTCATATTCATAAACAAGGGACTACTTAATGTAAAAGATAAAATTTTAAAAGTTTTAGAAGAGAATATAGGAGAGTATCATTAGGACCTTGGGGCAAAAAAAATTTTATTTAACAATATAAAAGAACAATGTAAGGGAAAAGTTGGACACATTTGGCCACTCTGAAATTAAGACCTATTCATCAAAATACACCATAAATGGTGTGAAAAGACAGGCCACAAAATGGTAGACTATATTCTCAATACATACAGTAGCAAAGGACTATATATTGAATATTTAAGTAACTCCTAAATATCAAAAAGTAAAAAATAAAGTCCAATAGAAAAATGGGCAACAGAGATGAATAGGCACAGAAAATAAAACATAATGACTCACCAAAGACATAAAAAAATGAGCTACCTTATTAATACTCAGAGCATTGCAAAATATTTACCACAATGAGATACCACTACACTCCACCAGAATAGCTGGGGTTGAACAGTTTGTCAGCACCAAGAGATGCTGAGGATGTAAGGCTACAGGCATTTTCACACCTGGCTGTCTCTACCTGGGACAGAGTTTGGCATTAGATGCATACTTTTTGACTCAGCAATTCTGCTTTTGGGTATATACCCTAGAGGAATGCTTGCCCATGTACTCCAAGATACCTGTATAAGAGTAATCATAGCAACATTGTTAATATCAGCAAGGAAACAACTCAAATGTCCATCAACCATAGAATAGACAGAAAGTTGTGGTATCTTCTTCTAATGAAATATTCTGTAGCAGTAAAAATGAACTACTGCTATAACTTCAACATGACTAAATCTCAAACATAATGCTGAGTAAAAGAAATAGGACACAGAAAAATATAGAGTATAGAATAGTTTCATTTTTGTAAAGTTTTAATACATGTATATGTTTATATGTGTGTATATACACATGTATACATATGTACATGTATATGTATATATATGTTCTATTTATTAGCTAGATAACACAAATACAAGTATTTGTTTTAATATTTTTCTCTAAATGGTATGTATGTTATATTTCATAATAAAACCTTTTGTGGAGAGAGAATGGGGGCTGAAGAAGCAAAGAAATGAAATATAGACAACTTTGGGGGAATTTCACTATAAAGGAGCGTGCACAAAAATTTTGTTGTAGCTGGAAGGCCCTTGTGGGACTATGTTCCTTTCTCTTATTTAATATGGAAGATATGACAATACGCTCACATGCTGTTAAGAATGTATAAGGGACAAATTGACAACGTTGGAGATTGGGAATATTTAAAGGAGAAATTCCCAAGGTGAGAGGAAAGAGGCTGGATTTAGAGAAGCAGGGACAGCTCATCCACTGCCACAGCTGAGGTCATTGACTGTAGGGCTGCAAATGCAGGTGGGTTGGTAGATCTGTTGGTGAAGAGGTGAGTTCGTTCTCTCATGATGCTTCTAATTTCTCAGTGAAATGAGAAGCAATGTCATAAGGGCAGAGAGGCTATTTGAAATTTGAGGAGAGGGAGGAAATGGGAGTCTGGGAGAGTTGGGAAGTGTCTAGGAAAATGTGGAGGGCCTGCTTGAATTTTATGTTCATAAATTTAATGTAGGATTGGTCAGAGAACGGTTTGATTTTACTTCATCAAAGATGAAATGCTCAGGTGCAGGTGTGGAGCACTACGTTATAAGTAGGGTCAGGGTTTTGGAAGGTGGGAACAGGAGGGAATCGGGATCAAGGATGACAGACACTGAGAAAGCAGCAGAGTCCGTGGTTGGAAATCCTGATGGATCTGAAGAATTCTGCATGGCAGTGTTGCCAAGTGAGGTGGAAAGGTACCAGGTGACGGTCAGAGAATGGCATGCTTCAACTTGAGATTTTCAGGGTAGAGTAACTACTTCTGCATCTGTCCCTCTGCCCCATCGAGAATGCAATATTGAAGTAGGTAGCCGCAGGATGGCAGAGGGAAAGGGCATTGGAGTCAGGAGGTCAACAAAATAAAAGGCAGGTGCGATGGAGACTCTAAGTGGATGCTGGGTCATGGGGGGTGACTCTTGGCAGAAGGATGGGAGAGGAAGGCTGTGATCCATATAACGAGAACTGCAATGATGAGGCAGAATGACTGAGGCTTGGGAGGTGACCGTGGCAAGGATGAGTGGCAGCTAGTATTCATGGTCACTTCAGAGGGGGTGGCAATCTTGAGGGAGGAAGGTGGTGAAATGATCAGCATGCAGCACTGAGAAAGCATTGATACATTACACACCTCCAGGCCTGTGGTAGGAAGGACATAGGAGGAAAATCAGCCTCCACATGGGAGGGCTGGAGGGAAGCAGCATCCTCACAGGAGCCAAGTTTCAGTTAGAGCAAAAAGGTGATGAGAGAAGACAAAGGGAACAGTGGGTATTTGCTGCTGAAAGACCCTGAGGTCCAGTGGAGGGGTACAGAAGAGGCTTCCTGAGGGTGGGGCTGGGGGGTTAGCGGGATTAGGGCAGTGAACTGAGTAGGGATGAGAGTTTAGATGACAAAGGGGGTTGGACTTCTGACAGTGAATGAAGTATGTGCAACGTAAGGCAAGGTGGGATTCATCCTGACCCATTCAGGGAGGGTGGAAATCTCCTAATTGCATGGCACAGAGTAGACATTTAATAATACTGTGGTCTCCAACCCTGGGCCATGGACCAGTACCAGTCTGTGCCTGTTAGGAACCAGGCCACACAGCAGGAGGTGAGTGGTGAGCTGGCGTAGCTTCATCTGTATTTACAGCTGCTCCCCATCACTCACATCACCACAAAAGCTCCACCTCCTGTCAGATCAGGGGCAGCATTAGATTCTCTTAGGAGCATGAACCCTACTATAAATTGAGCATGCGAAGGATCTAGGCTGTGTGCTGCTTGTGAGAATCTAATGCCTGATGATCTGTGGTGGAGCTGAGCTGGAGATGCTAGTGCTGGGGAGTGGCTACAAATACAGATGATCATTAGCAGAGAGGTTTGACTGCACAATAAATGTAACGCTCTTGAATCATCTTGAAACCAACCCCCTTCCCTCAGTCCTTAGAAAAATTGTGTTCCACGAAACTGGTCCCTGGTGCCAAAAAGGTTGGGGATTGCTGCAATAATAAATGGATTTTATTTTTCTTATTATTTATATTTTATCTAATCCTTGAGAATACTACAAAACATCTTCCTGAAGTGCAGCAAAGTAGCCAGTTTATGGAATCACCAACTGTAAAAGCTGGAAGGCAGCTTTAGAGGGATCCAGTCATACTGTCTTCTTTCAGCACTGAGGAAACGGGGGTTCAAGGACATGAACTCAAGCTTCCTAACTGCTCTACCAAGTGTTCATCCATTAAACCCACGGTTAGATCCTCTGAAGCCTTGTCTGGTAGATGTCCACGGCAGCTGCAGCCAACCATACTGGGCTGATGCCCTGTATAGACCACGTGTTTTTGATTCTTTCACATCTGGGGCCTTACAGACCCTGGAGGGACTGCCCCTGCAGGGCTAGCCAGTTCCTACAGAGAGCAGTGGCTGGTCTGCAGCACATCTTTCATATGCAAACTGACCAATCCAGGGTCCACCACCTCGTCTATGGGGCTCTCGCACTCTGGGCCACTCTCCTCCTGCCCTAATCATCCCAGGGCTGTTAGGAACAGCTTTAGATCCTGCTGAAATCATTCCCAATTGCCATCCTAAATCTGCTCCCTTCCCACAGAAACCACAATAGGGCCCTAGCCCGCATTTCCTCCCCAATCCCCCTGCCTCTTGATGGGCCTGGTGCATCCCACGTGGCCCTGCGTGGCGTGGCATGCCCCTTCTCTCGGGACCTGTGAGTAACAATCTGCCTTTTCGATGGCAGTCACCTCCAGATCTGTAGCCTTGCCATACCTAAATAATAACAAAATCTGTATCTTAAAACATGCCACCATGTCCTTGGATTATCAGACTTACCAACTGAGAGGGACCCCAGAGGAGCTGTCCCCCCAGCAGTGCTCCATTCTGGGGCATCTGTCACCACCCTACCCCCCACCAGCACTTTCTCTTCTTGCCTCTGAGCTCCTCAGTGAGCAAAAGCTTTCATGAATGCGGAAAACTGGCTGCTGCTTCTTAAAGAACACCTGGGAAGCCCTATTTAAAACATCCCCACAATGCATTCCTGGAGTTTTCTAGAGTGGTCGAACATTACCCTTGCTAAGTCTCTTGGAGTTTATTCATAGCTAGATAAAATCCTTGATTTTGCCATTTCCTTTCTGCACATGGCTCCAAATGACGGAGCGAGGCAGCTGCAGCATTAAGCAAGAATAGCACCGACCTTAGGAGAGGGGTCGGGTGGGTCATGTTTGCAGTGTCATCCCGTACACCAAAGGGCGATTGCTGTGCAGAGGGACTGTGGCTTGTCCACAGGATTCTGGTGGAGTTGGGGGTGAAGATTCTGACTGTGGTGGATCTCTGGGGACAAGCTAAGGTGAAGTGAGCAGCAGAATGTTGATCAACTGGATGGTTCATTTAGAGGATGATGCTCTGGGTCAGAGAGACTGGTGCTGGCTGGGGAGAGTCTAGGCCCACGGGTGGAACAGACAGGTTTTGGGATCTAGTCTGTGGCTTGGCTAGAATGGCACAGACAAGCACTCATGAGTATGGGGTTTTAGTGACTTCTGCATTGCCCAGCAGGATAATCTGAGACAAGGAGTAAGAACAAAATCTAAAAGGTCCATTAGACCCCCTCTGCTTCCTAGGCTAAAAAAGCCTGCGCAGTCAGAGCTGCGAAGGGAGGCTGGACCTGCTCTTACTGTCTCTAACATTGCTCACTACTCACTGGGCGCTGTCTACACCCTGGGCACCAAATACAAATATGAAAAAGAAGCCTTATCTGGTGAACAGCGAAAAGGGCAGGACTTAAGTTATCATGGTGTTCAAAAGCTCAGAACCTCTACCTCGTTGTTTTAATTTTTAATTTAACCAACATACCCATGGGGGAAAATATGAAGAAGATTAAAAACATGGTGCTCCGGCAGCCTAGGATGCTGGAAGAAAGTGAAAACAACTGTACTACCTGTTAGTGACATGGTCCACGAGATGCTGCTTGAATGTGAGGCTCCACTTCTTAATTATATTCAGCAGAGATGCTTTAAAGGGTCGAATATCAATTTTCATCCAGCTGTCAAACACCTTGATGGGCTCCAGCCTGCACACCTCTTCATAGAGCTTTTCATAGGAGTCGATTTGAACTTTAAACTGAGGGAGGAGGGGCGGATTCTCTGGGATGCCATCTTCCGCATGGGCTTCCATCTCCTCGGGGGTAAGGACGTGCCCGTACAGCAGAAATTGACCCAGGATCTCCTTGCGGTCCTCCACGTACAGGTAGGAATACTGGCTGAAGGTGTGCCGATAGCCACAGCACAGGGCCATCATGGCCTGGACCCTCTCCATGAGCGCGCTCCGCATGTTTGCCAAGCGGGCCACACCCTCCACGTCGGCCTGGGGGAGCCAGACGACAGCAGACAGGTTATACCAGCACTTGGCAAGAAGCCCCAGGTTTGGCTGGCGGGCAGGGTGGCTGCAGATCCAGTACCTGGTAGTGAGGTGAGCCGTTCCGGGGGGACAGCCGGGGCACCAGAGATGCCATCCCAAAAATGCTAGTTACAAGACCCTCAACGATGTCATAGAAGCCCCCTTTCACTCCAGAATCCAGAGATGGATAGAAAACTAATTCTGGGATAGCAAGGCTCAGTTGTGCTTCAAATATTGGGGTGAGTCCTGCCTTACACTCTGAAAAAAAGGAAAACAAACAAAAGAAGAATTGATAAAATGGGCAGAGTATGTTCCAAAAGTACCCAGAGAGTCTCTTTCCTTTAGATAAGCTGTGAGAGCATAGGAGAAATGGAAATGTAAAATTTGCTAACACTCCAGAAAAGATGAGGGTAATAGTCCTGCAGTGTCTCGCAACAGGGGAGCCACTGACATTTTGGACAGGCCAGTTCTTGTGCCGGGCTCTCCCGGGCATCATGGGACATTTACTCTCCTTGTCCTCACAAAGCATGTCCTCATAACTGATCTACCCAAGCCAGTCCCCTTCCACATTCTCAGAAGCCTTCTGAGGTATGACACAACCCCTGGTTGAGGAGAGGTTGATTTTCCAAAGCCATTTTCTTGGAAACAGCTGATTTCTTGAGGCACAAACCATGCGATTCCACTGGCATCCACTAGGAGTACAGGGCCATGCCTGTCAACAGTGGCACAGGCACCACCAACAAAGAGAAATTACAATCCTGCCTGTTCTGCTCCTTAAACGACAACTGATTTTATCCTGTAGTCTCGTAGTGATAAAAATTTTAAGAACAGGATAAATAATTAACAAAGCCCTGATTACTTGCTAGACCAACTTGCCTTGCTAAATTTAAATCAAAATACAACAGGAAGCAAGATGTACACAGTACAGGATATATGCTTAAACTTTTCTCAATAATAATTTATTTTCATAGATCTTTTTGGTTGTAGAAATATTTAGGAGGCTAGTATGGGCTGGAGAGTGTAGGTGGAGAGGAGACTATTCACTGAAATCGACTGTCTTCTCACTCCCTAGAAATAGAATTATAACTGGTGTGATTGAATTTCCCAGTCCTACTTGTGGTTAGGTATGGCAATGTGATTGCCTCCCTAGTGGGTGTGGGAAGACGTGATGGTACCTTTGAGATAGCAGGTGAGCTTTCTCTACCCTCTCTCTTCCCCTTCCACACACAAGAGCCAGGAGGTGGCAGTGAGCCCCGTCAACCACAGAAATGAGGACAGGGCCCTAGAGGGTGGTGGAGCCATAGCATGGAAGGAACTTGCCCCCCAAACCGGAACACTCACCTTGGACTATTACGTGGAGGGTGGACTTCTTTGTCCACCTTAAGCCACATTATTGATGGAGTGTTTGTTACCCCAGCGTAGCCATTCACCCTAACTAAAATACTTCAGGATCCTCAAAGATACGCAAGACTAGGGCCTTGCCTTCAAAACTGGAAGGATGATGAGTTTGCATTATTGGACTCAGGAGAGTCCCATCAAATGCATGTTTAACTTAAGGGAATACAAATTTACCAGTAGCATAGTGATTATACTGCTATCATAAAATAGTCTTTAAAAAACACCTGTAATATTATGATTTATATAGGGACTCATGATATATTCTGTATCATCATACATATTATATACTTATAAATTAATAGATAAGGTCCCATGTAATGTATAGAAATAATTTATAGAGTTTAAAAGACTTTAAAGAATGTTTTGACTATATGAGTTTTTTGCCCCGTATGTTGACATGAGACTCTAATCCCTACAGTGAACGTAATAGCAACATAACTACTACCCAAGCCAGACTGTCCTGGTTCCACAATCTTGGCGCAAGTAAATCATTTTAGGAGGTAAAAGAAGGAAGAAAATTTCTCTATGGAGTGGGTAGCATTTAACCTACGGAGGGTCTGAGTTACAAGAGATGACAGGGAGGCCAGGCCCAGCCACAGGAATGGTATAACTGTGACCAAATACAAGAAGGCAAAAATGGTAAGGTGGACCTAGGAGGAAAAAGCCATCCAACTGGGCTCCTGCAAAGGGGCCCCATAATTGTCTTCTCCAGAGGCTGCCCTCCTTAGGCTCCTTCACTTATGCTCAGACAACCAGAGCCTTTTAAATTTCATCTATAGTGCCTCAGCTCGGGTAGCTGCTAAGTCCAGCTGCTGCCCACTGAAAGGGGCATTTGAAGGGCCTCTGTACTGTGAAGAAGACGTGTTCCTCTGCCCTCCTGTTTCCACAGAGTCAGTCCTTCTCTCCATCTCTTCTCTCCATCCCCTTGTTCTCACTCTGTCCTTCCCACAAGAGAATACATGGCACGTTGGACAGCCCAGATCAGGACAGCTAGCTGGCCACTGGTCAAGGGCAGAGTAACTATATTTTGGCACCATCTCTAGTGCATTGCCGGCACCCAAATGTGGCTGAAGTGTCTTCCTAGATCCTCTAGGGAGGGGTGAGTGATGAGACCCCTGAAATTCCAGCATCAGAGGGGGTTTGGCCCATTCATTCAGGTGAACACCACCAGTGCTGGTCCCTGGGGGCTGGTTCTCCAGTCCCGGTGTCTGTGTTCCGTGCCCCACTGGCTACTTACTCCCAGGCTCTAGAAGTTGATCTCCCACGTTGCTAACTGTGCTGGATTCCCTGAGTCCTGCCGCCGGATTTCCTTGATTTGGAATACTCCAGTACGCTGCCGGTAGAGACCATGCCTCACACCTCAGCCACTCCACCTACCAAGGCCAAGCACTGCCCATTTGGGCTCCGCTCAGCTGGGCCTTGTTCCACTCCATATTCTCAGCCTAGGGTTCTAGCTGTGCCTTCTTTGATAGGCTGGGTATCTGGACACTGGCCTTGGCCTACTTATTTTTAACTCTGCATTTGATTTCTATCCTTGGGTTGGACTTGACATCTTAAGCTCTCATCTCACTTTCATCCTCTGGCTTTAAAATCTTTACCTCTGCTTTCCATTTTGACTAATTCTTCCACAGGATCCATGCTAAGCAACTCAGAATCTGCCAGAACGTGAAGGTTCCATTCAACTTTTGGTCCTGAACTCTTCTGCCCTTTGCATGTCATCTGCTAGCCCAGGTCAGCCCTTACTGTACCTTTGACTGTGTGCACCCTGCCCCCATTTATCCACAATAAATTCAAAGCCCTTAACTGTTTTGTAACAGCTTCAAAGAACCCCCATTACCTTCATAACATTCCTTTTCCTTCTGAAAGTTACCTCCTCCCCTGTGTCTTGTCTGACTCTTTTTCACACGGAAAAACTTCTGTTTTTTCCCTTTGACCCAGCTGCCGCAACCTCCCTGTGCTCTCCAAAGGCTACAGAGATAAAGTGCACGAAGCCTGAAGGTGCAGAATGCCCCCTCCCATTGACTTGAGCCTGGCTCAGGCTGCCTTCTGTCCTCATTACTAACAGCGCTTGCTGCAGTGCCACCTTGCACTCCTCCTTCCTGAAGCTGGATCTAGATTGAATTTGCTTTTATGCCTTCACTTTCGCTATGTTGCTTCACTATCTTAGAGCCTGGTTTATCATCTGAGTTTTAAAGAGTCAGAAATTTTTTCTCCTTGAACAATTTAGAAGCTCAATACCTTTGCTATTTAACTGTGTATCGTTCACAAAAAGTCTACAACGTTTTAGGAAAAGTCACAGAGCATTCAATTGCACTTCAATTTAGTTCAGTGAATGCTGGTACTGTTATATTTCCAGTAATAGCCCACATCCATAAGCCAGTAAGTACCAGTGTTTTCCAAGAGGTACTTGAGGGAGAACTCAATGGCAAGAGAGAATCCATCCAGCAACATATCGTCAATATAGTTAACATAAGTCTTCCAGATATTGGAGGTTGAGTCTGCTGAAAATAGACCCAGATTTTCCTACAAAAGAAAGAAGAAAGCATATAAACCTCATTTGATACATGAAAGAACTGGCACAGTCATCAATATGAATAAAAACAACACATGGACAAAAAAGCCTTCTTGTAAAGAATTTGCTGTTATTTGTGTGTTGAATCCATTCTGTCTGGGTATAACTGTTGATGGAAAGGAGCGCAGAGCTAGACCATGAGGGGCATATGGGGCACCATCCTGCCCCTGAGGAGGGAGAACGGGGTCAGGTCCACTCTCTCAGGAGGAATGCAGATAGGTGCAGTGCATGTGCTGCATAAATGCTGCCTGGTAGATGGAGGGGAAGCTGCGGAAGCACAGAAGTGAGGGTAGGCAGAGGAAGGAATGCTAAGGGTAGAGGGCATTATGACTCAGGCTTATAAAAAATTTGAGGCTCAGGTCAGATGTAGTGGCTCACACCTGTAATCCCAGCACTTCAGGAGACTGATGGGGGAGAATCACTTGAGGCCAGGAGTTTGAGACCAGCCTGAGCCATACAGCAAGACTCCATCACTACAAAAAATAAAAATTAGCTGGGCATGGCGGTGAGGGCCTACAGATCCAGCTACTCATGAGGCTGAGGCAGGAGGATCGCTTGGGCCCAGGAGTTTGAGGTTGCTGTGAGCTATGATGATACCACTGCACTCTAGCCTGGGCAACAGTGTGAGACCCTGTCTCAGAAAATAAATAAACTAAAAAAGAGGTTAAAAGAACCAAAGCGTTTCCTGGATTATCCTTAGAAATGAGCTGGAGTGTTTTGTGGTTTGTCAGGAGTTAGCTACTCTCCCAGCAAAACAGGTCTCAGGCAGGATTTTCGCAAGAAATTTGGAAATAACAGAGAAAAAGACAAAGTGTAGTTTAAAGTGATGGAGGAGTCAAGGGTCCTCCAGCATTCTCGTGAGTCAGGAGGCACTGAGTTAAGTCCCACATCAGTATTTATTACTATAGGAAGCAGTTGGACTTGGTCATAGAATTATGTGTATAGATCATTTGTTTAGGTTTTAAGGTTTCCCAAAGGTTTTAAGGGACCCTTACCTAATTTTGTCTGCAAGAGTAAATGGTTATAAAATTTTTCTAAGATAAACATTTTAAGTACTAAGTTAAGGATAGACCTAGCTGAGCATATAAGTTAAGATAAAAATGTATAAAGTAGGAACACTGAGTCTGTATATTAATCTAATCTATTTTTCTATATACTGAGACATGTGGTCAGGAGTGAAGCAGGAATAGTCTTGAAGTTTAAGATAGTTCCAGCTGTAAGTTGTCTGCTGGGCTGGCATTTTTGATCAGTTTCTTAGCCTTGGGCCCCATGTCGAGTTCTGCCTTGCACAAGCTCCAGGCAATGACTTGCAGGCCTCGAGACAGCGCCACCTTGCAGATGCCTCTGATCAGTGGAACGCTCCCCTTATTGTTAAGCAGTTTCTTGTCTGTGAACTAACACACCCAGAGATTCCTTCAAGACAAAGCCCTGCAAAACTCCTGAAACTTTCTATGTCTCTTAATTCCATATCCCAACAGTGGATGACATTTAATATTAACTAAAAGCCTTCATCATACTGAGTGATTTAGAAAACACATACACATAAACAAATGCCTCTCTCTCTCTCTCTTTCTCTCTCTCTCTTCCCCTCTCTCTCCTTCTCTTTTACATGATGCAGTTCCTGACCTCTTGGAGCCCAAGCATCACCATGGTAACAAATTTGGACTTCAAGGAGAGGAAATCTAAATGCAATGACAAGCACAGACATCCCATTTACTCTTCATCATTTCCATTATTAAGACTTTTTATAGTGACTTTCCAATTACCTGATTTCTTCAGGGAAAGCAGTAACTAACTTGCAGAAGTAACTTTTCTAGGTGACTCACATCTACCCCTTTAGGAAGTATTGCCATGTTATAAATCCCCCTGGACTTAAACAATCTTATGATCCTGCCTTTAAGTGACACAACTCTAAAACTTTCAAGATATAGTACCTACATCTTTCCTTCCTAAGTAGACTTAAGATGTTCTTAATAACTTAAAATCCATTATTATGAAAATCACAACACAGTGACAATATAGAGTTGCTCTCAGGTGTTGTTAAGATGTGTACACCTGCTTGCTTGTACATTAAACAACTTTTAGCTTTTGTGACTGCTTTGTATAATTGTTTTATCTCCCTATTGTCAAGCTATCAATATGACTGTCTCTACCTTTCACCTTTGTTTACTATCTCAAATCTTCTGCTGTCTAAGGAACAAATGTGCTGGAATTTTCTGTGAAATAAGAAGAAACAGTTTAGGCTTCTGATGCTAATGAAGCAGAAGAATGAGACTGTACTTGTCTTCCTTCTGCAAACTATAGAACTGGGTGTAGCACAAACAACTGTGTTGAGCAATTAGATAACAGGCAGTACAGAAATGCGATCCTTGAGGAAAGGGAGATACTCAAGATGAAATTCACAACTACCTGGTTTTCAACCCAAAGGTAACTTCCAACCATGGCACAGGGTGGTGGAGCTCAGTTACAGCACCCCTCTGATGGGCACAGAAGACAGAATTTGGAGTTGGGGCTGCTGAGATGGCCAGGTCCTCTTGAGTCTTTGAGTATTAAGCTGCATGTGTTTAGGGTGAGACTCTGCAAGACCTGATAGAGGATAGTCATAGGGGGCTCTAAGCTGAATGGAAATTATGTAGGTCACATAGTGCTGGGAGAAGTTAGAGTTCTGTCAGAAATAATGAAAAGATCTTTCAGGTAACCCAGGAATTCAGTGGAGACCCCAGAAATACCATGCTTTAGGATGAGAGCTACTCCATTTTAGAGTAAGTTCTCTTTAGATCCTCCCTAAAAAAGCTGGAAAGTGAATCTCAACAAAGTCAAGGTGATCCATCAGAAAGTTAACTTCCTGCAAAAACAAAACTCAAACTCTTTAAAGGAAATAATACTCATATATTCAAGTGGCATCCAACATGTCTAGCATATAATAAAAATTACTAGACATGCAAAGAAGCAGAAAAATGTGACATTCAGCCAGAGGGGAAAATAGTCACTAAGAACAGATTCAGAAAATAGTCTGGGTAGGTCCCTGATATCAAAGCTGTCATACCAACCCTGGAATGCCTATTTGTTAGACATTTTATGTTGAAGAAAAATAAACTTCTGCTTCATTTTAAAAAGAGAGAGACAAAGACAGACTAAGAAAGTAACATAAATGTTAAAATTAGCAGACAAATACATCATAATTTGACAAAATCTCCCAAATTTGGTGAAAAACAGATTCAAGAAGTTTAAAAACTCCAAGCAGGATGAATAAAATGAGAACCCACTTAAACACATTATCAACAAACTGAAAAAATATCAATGGTTAAAAAAAATTCTATTAAAAACTATAGTAACTAAAACAGAATAGCACTGGCACAAGAACAGAGACATAGACCAATGAAACAGAACTGAGAACCCAGATATAAAACCATCATCACATAGCCATCTAATCTTTGACAAAGCAGACAAAAACATACACTGGAGAACAGAATCCTTATTCAATAAATGGTGCTGGGAAATTGGATAGCCACATGTAGAAGACTGAAACAGGATCTGCACCTTTCACTTCTCACAAAAATCAACTCCCAGTGCATAACAGACTTAAACCTAAGGTATGAAACTATAAGAATTCTGGAAGAAAACGTTGGAAAAACTCTTACAGACATTGGCCTAGGCAAAGAATTTATGAAGAAGGCCCCAAAGGCAATCTCACCAACAACAAAAGTAAATAAACGAGATCTGATTAAATTAAAAAGCTTCTGCACAGCCAAGGAAACCATCACGAGAGTGAACAGACAATCTACAGAATAGGAGAAAAATATTTGCATGTTACACATCCGATAGGGCCAATAACTAGAATCTACATAGAACTCAGGAAAATCAGCAAGGAAGAAATCAAACAACCCTATCAAAAAGTGGGCAAAGGACATGAACAGAAATTTTTCAAAAAAAGGTAGACTAATGGCCCAGAAACATGAAAAAATGCTCAACATCTCTAATCATCAGGGAAATGCAATTCAAAACCATAATGAGGTATCACTTATCTCCAGTGAGAATGGTCTTTACCAAAAAGTCCCAAAACAATAAATGTTGGCATGAATGTGGAGAGATAGGAACACTCATACATTGCTGGTGGGACTGCAAACTAGTGCAACCTCTGTGGAAAGTAATATGGAGATATCTCAAAAAGCTAAAAGTAGAACTACCATTTGATTCAGCAATCCCATTACTGGGCATCTACCCAAAGGAAAAAAAGACATTTTATAAAAAAGACATCTGCACTAGAATGTTTATAGCAACACAATTCACAATTGCAAAGATGTGGAAACAGCCCAAGTGCCCATCAATACATGAGTGGATTAATAAAATGTGGTATATGTATACCATGGAGTTCTACTCAGCCACATAAAACACATAAAACAATGGTGATCTAGCACCTCTTGTATTATCCTTGATAGAGTTGGAGCCTAATCTACTAAGTGAAGTATCCCAACAATGGAAAAATAAGCACCACATGTACTCACCAGCAAATTGGTTTCCCTGATCATCACCTAAGTGCATATTTGGGAATAACACCAATTGGGTATTGGACTGAGTTGGGGGGTGGGGGAAGGGGATGGGTGTATACCTACATGATTAGTGCATTGCACACTGTCTGGGGAATGGTCATGCTTGAATGCTCTGACTCGGGGGGATGGGGGGTGGGGGGAGGGGATGGGTGTATACCTACATGATGAGTGCAATGTGCACAGTCTGGGGAGTGTACACGCTTGAAG
Source organism: Lemur catta (assembly GCF_020740605.2). Classification (NCBI taxonomy): domain Eukaryota; kingdom Metazoa; phylum Chordata; class Mammalia; order Primates; family Lemuridae; genus Lemur; species Lemur catta. The sequence continues at coordinate 7,923,428 of NC_059142.1, forward strand.
CTCTGAGTCGGGGGGATGGGTGGGACATGGGCAATATATATAACCTGAACTTTTGTACCCCCATGATAAGCTGAAATAAATAAATAAATAAATAAAAAAGAATGAAAAAGGATGGATCACTACAGATCCTATAGACACATAATGATAATGAAAAAATTATGAACAATTATTTGCCAATAATTTTCATAAGATAGATAAAATGAAAACATTTTTTGGGAAAAACAACTTGCAAAGCTTGATAAAGGTGATGTGTAAAAATCTAAATAATCCTTTATATACCAAAAAGCATTATCAAACACTTTCCTATAAAGAAACTTCCATGTCCAGAAGTATTCCCTGGTAAATTCTATCAAACATATATGGTGGAGATAAGAACAACCTTCTGCAAACTTCTTCAAGAAATAGAAGAGGAAATACTCCCAACTTATTTTATAAGACTAGCATAAACTTGACACCAAAACTAGACAAGAACAACCAAAAGAAAAGAAAAGTAAAGATCAATGTCATTCGTAAACACATGTGTAAAAATCTTTTGAAAATTAGCAAATAAAATTCCATAACATATAAAAATATTAATGCAACACGACCAAGTGGATTCATTTCAGAAATTCAAGCTTGATTTTAACACTAAAAAAAATCAATATGACCATTAGCAGAATAAAGGAGTAAAATTACATAACCACCTCAGAACATGCAGAAAAATCATGTGATAAAATTCAATATTTTATCATGATAAAGTATTTCAGCCAACTTGGAATAGAAGGGAACTCCTGAGTCTGATAAAGAACATCCACAAAAACCCTACAGCTAATATCTTACTCAATGGTGAATTACTGAATGTTTATCCAGATGATTGGAAATGTGGCAAGCATGTCCACCCTCACCGCTTCAACATTGTACTAGAAGGCCTACACAGAGCAATAAGTCAAGAAGAAGAAATAAAAGACTTAAAGACTGGAAATAAAGAAGTAAAATTGTCTCTATTTGCATATGAAATGATTATTTATATAGATAATCTTAAAAATGCACAAAACACCTACTACATCTAATAAATTTAGAAAGGTCACAGAATGCAATATCAATATGCAAAAATCAATTATACTTTTATACACTAACTGATAGCAATTAGAAAATAAAATTAATAAAACAATTCAATTTATAGTAGTACTCCAAAACATAAAACACTTAGTGATATATTTAATGGAAAATGTGCAAGCCTTCTACACAAAACCTACCACAAAGCACTTCAGAGAAAAATTAGAGAATTAACTGAGGAGATATGCCATGTTCATGGATTGCTATATTCGATATTGTTAAGATCTTTATCCTCCCCAAATTAATCTACAGATTTAAGGCAATCCCAATCAAAATCACACCTAACTTTTTTTCTATAAGTTGGCAAGATGAATCTAAAATTTATGTGGCTATGCAAAGAACCTAGAATAGCCAAAATGATCTTGAAAAAGAGAATCTAAGTTAAAGGACTTACAGTATCTAATTTCAAGATGTATTAATAATCAATTCTTTATTGATCAATAATTCAGAAAGAGTGGCATTGATATTTTATACAGTATACATTTTATATTGGTATTTTATACAGTTAGTTGATTTTAAACAAAGGTGCCAAAAATTTCAATAGGGGAAATAATTTTCAAAAAAAGATATAGGAAAAATTGGAGGTTAATATGGAAAACAATGAACTCAACTTCTATATCACCTCATAGATGAAATTAATTCAAGACAGATTATAGCCCTAAATATAAAAGCTAAAACTATAAAGCTTCTATTAAAAATATAGAAGAATATCTTTGCAAACTTGGGTAGGTATAATAGTTTCCTTAGATAGGACTCAAAAGCACTAACTGTAAGAAGAAAAAAGGTAAATCACACTGCATCAAAATTTAAAACTATTTCTCATCAAAATATACTATTAAGAAAATGGGCAAGCCATAGATTTGGAGACAATATTCACAATACACATATATGACAAAAGATATGTATCCAGAAACCATAAAGGACTTCTAGAACCTACAAACAATCCAACTTAAAATGAGCTTAAAAGACTTCAATAGACACTTTATAAAAGAATACATATAACTGGCCAATCAGCACACGAAAAAGTATTCAACAGTATAAATCTTCAGAGAAATACAAATTACAATTTCAACGAGATGCCACCACACACTAAAATGGCAAAAATTAAAAAGGCCCACAACTCCAAAATTCGGTGAAGAAGTAGAGCAAGTGGATTTTATTACGTTGCCAGTGGCAGTGTAAAATTACACCATCACTTTGGGAAACTGTTGGGCAAATTACTTAGAATGTTAAACATATATGTACCTACGACTCTGAATTTTTCAAGAGAAATAAAAACACATGTGCATAGAATCATTTATATAGGACTGTACATAACAGCTTTATTTATGGTAGCCCAAATCTAGAATAACTCAAAGACCATCATTAGGGGAAAGGATGAACAAGTTCTGTTATATTTGTACAACGGAATTCTAGCAATAAAAAGAAATAGACTCCTAATAAATGCAATAATGTGGATGAATTGCAATAACATTACACTAAGTGTAAAAGGGCAGAAACAAAAGAGTACATGCTACATAATTCCATTCATATGAAAAGACATCTACCTTATAATGACAAAAAGCTGATCAGTGATTAACTAGGGCTGGTGGGATGATGGGAAGTGGATTGACTGGGAAGAGAGACAAGTGGGACTTTCTAGGGTGGAGGCGAGGTTCTGTCCTCTGGTAGTTACCCGAGTGTGTACACTTGAAAAAACTTACTGAATTCTATGTATACTCAATGGCTGTACATTGCACTATATAGATATTATACTATGATTTTAATAAATGAATAATCTGCTATACTTAAATACTCAATAATGGGATGAGTTAGTCAAACCATGGTTTATCCATACAATTAAACATCATGCATGATCTTGTAGAAGGCTAATTAGTGATATAGGCAGTTATTGGGTATAGACTGTTTTAAAAAATCAGGTTATAGAACGATAGTGTATAGTGATTACATTTTTGTAAAATTACATCTGTGTAGATAGACAGAAAATGCTCAAAAGAAAAAGCCAATTATTTTATTCAACTCATTTATTGAGCACCTACTATGTACCAGTGAGCAGAAAAATACAAAAAAAAAAAAATCCCTTCTGTTCATGGAGCTTCTGTTCACTGATTTTTATTTTAAAACATTTAAATCATCAAAATGTAAACATTATTTAAGGCCTAATTACTAAGTTTTGTGTTCAGTCCAAGGGGTTCTCCTGACTAACCTGGAGGTTACATAGTATATTGGATGAATGCAGAGTTAGAGTTAGACAGTTCTGCCTCATCTTAGCTGGGCAGCTTTAGTCAATTTAACCTCTCTGTGTCTTGCAAAGCATCTGAACTTCTAAAAAAAACTTTTGCGACAAGTATTTTGGCTTGAGGCCATTTTTAGTTATTTCCTGGTTTATCTCTGAACAACTAAAATATTACAATATGTATTTTTTTCTAGGTCACTGTGCTTGTCTCATTGATTAGGCAATTTAATTCTTTAAATGTGCTCTCATTCTGACTTTCAAGAACAGGGATTTGAGCATTTGTCATCACACAGAGAGATACATACATATGTGAGTTTTTAAACTTTTAAAATCTTAAGTAGTTCCTTGTCTTTGTCTGATGGCTTTCTTCCTCGTCAAAGCATGTCTCTTACATTTTCTTGGTATTCAGTGTAGGGCCTTGGATGGTTTTGAAAACACAGCTGATGGATGGATGGATGCATGGTTGGACAAAAGAAAAACAGATGAAAAGTGGATGTCTGGGTTCTACACTAGCTACTGAATTACTGGATATGGGGCCAGAAGGGGTTAAAAATAAATCAAATTGGGGACTCTATCCCTTAAAACCAAAATTTCAGCAATTATCTTCTTTTCTTATATCTGGTTATCACCAGTGCTTAAGGCTCAACATTGTCATCGTGCTTCAAACCACAGGCAATCCATAGACAACAACCATGATTCATTTCTGACTTCTGACATGAGTCAACCTGTCAGACACTGCCCTGTGGCTACTTCAGTAGGGTTGGAGCTGGTGGCCATTGATAACCCTTTTCCACTGTTTACAAGGAAGCTTTAGCTTCAATGAAGAGACATGAAGTTGCCCTGACCACAATGAAGAGTAGAGCCTTACTGCATGAAAGTGCAGCACTCCGCATTTTCCTTCTTATTAAGTGCAGTTAGGGACCCCGTGGTAATCTTTCATCTCTTTAGGCTCTACAGGGCTAGGTTATAAGGATGATGCACACTAGGTTGTGCAGGAAAGTTAGGCATGGAGGTGGTTAGTGCAGTGGATAATTTAGGATTTTGCCTTTGGCATCTCCTACCCCCGTGGGGTTAGATGTGAGACTTCAGTCATGTGACAATTAAGTGATGTCATCATTAAGACAGTATTAATTTTGACACATTGATACCAGAACGCGACTCTTCACTCCTCCTATCTATTAGCTTTATTCTGTTGCTATCAGTATAAACTTCTGTCCTTGACTACAGAAGACACAGCATCTATTGATTGGTCTAATTTCCAAATCACTTTTTGCAGCCAAACACACTTCTTAATGCTTTCCCTATACTCATGGTATGTGTGTCTAATAAGTTGGTTATTACCTGAACAAGGGCGTGAATCTTAAGGCCAGATTCTTTGATGAGATTGTAATATTTTTCTATTCGATCATGCTGATCATCCAGAGAAAGAAGGCATTCCTTTTTTCCATCTTTTCTCTTAAATATTGGAGCCACCCATGTTTTCATGATGCTTTGAATCTCTTCCACATTGTCTTTAGTTTTCTGAATTCTTTGTTCAAGATCATGAATACTACTGGTGATTTGAATGACATAATCCCAAATGCCTGCCCCCCAAAAGAAACATAATTAATTGAAATAGCCTATGGTGGCACAGCTAAAAGTCTAGTTGCTGTGAAAGATAAGGATTTAGTACTTTCAGATTTTACAGGACTTTTCTGCACAGTTTCAGAACATATTCCTTGCTAGTTGTATTAAAAAGCCAACCTTTACCCTGATCCTGGGTATGAAGGAAGAGAAACAAGGAGGCAATGTTTACTTACCAAGCACGCAAAAGTTGGTACAGTTACTGAGAAATACAATTTTACATCCAGATACCAGTGAAACTTAATGACTTTATTTGGGTTAATCCATTTTTTTTAGCACTTTCACTGTGTTAAATGTTGCAAATGTCATTCCCTCTTGTATATGAAATAAAGTTCTAACTTGTTTCATATGTCATTCCAAGGCTTTCATGAATTGCCTGTGACCTTCTTTCCAAACTTTAAGTCTTCTGAGGACCCTAATTCAAATTAATTCCCCTCCCTTGTGATTCATCATGCTTTATTTTTAACTCAATGATGGCTTTTTATCATAGCCAGTCTTGTATGGCTATATAATACATATGTCTGTTGCAATTAAAAGTGAGCTTTCTGAGTGTTGGTACCATTTTTCATATACTCCACATCTCGTATTCTCCCTACAGTCCCACAGTTAGTGCCCTGCACATCTTAATCAATGAAAATTTATTGAATTGAATTGAGGGATACCAAAAAAAATAAATGCATAGTTCCCTCCTTTAAGATGTTTACAATCTAGTTAAGAAAATTAAATAACAATAATAACATAGTAAGAGCTCTAATTCATGAAGTGCCTTATATGCTGGAGATTGTGGGAGCCCTTATGCAACCTCGGAGCCTCCTGAAGTGCATGACAGCAAAGTTTTCTAAATCTACCAATCATATCCAAAGAGAAGAAAGACAATAAATATCAACGCTCCTTACTTCCTCTGATTGGGCAAGTGTCAAATGAAAGCATAGACTTGTATTTCAAATCCACATCAGATTACCAGGGGATAGTCTGAGGTTGTCTTAACTTTATTAGATCCTTAAATACCAACATTTTTTCAGACTTCAGGTGGTGCTGTTACCTTCTGTTTTCCAGTTCAGAGTCTCCTCTGCTGCTTTCAGGCGGAGATCAAGATTTTGCAGCTCTTCCTCCACTAATGGAAATTCCACTTCTAGCAGAGTTTTCATAACCTTGTTGTACCAATTTGCCATCAACTCCAAATTAGCCACAAGCTGCCGGTAGAATTCTCTGGAGGAGAACATGGCTGCTGCTGTCTCCGGGATGTGCTTCGTGGCTCTGGGTTCAAGATAGCTCATTTCTTTCAGCACTGAAACCAGCTGGAGAAAGAGAAACACAAGCGGCTGCAGTTCAGGGATGGTGAATAAGCTGCAGCATTGGTCCAGGACTATGGAATCCCAGGGGGCCCAAAGACCTTTTGCCTCCTCTTAACTTCGACTCCTACCAGTTCCTTAAATCTAGTCTCAGAGAAGGAAAATCAAGTATTAGGCAGAAGGAAGATGACTCAGAAAGCAGCAAGGTTTGCCAGATCTGTAAATCACAAACGAAGGGCAAGAAGAGGAAAACCTGAGGAAGGAGACATCAGAGACAGCAGGGAAGGACTCTGCCTTCTGTGACTTGGGGCATGTGGCTGCTGAACTAATAGGTGCAAGCTGACCATGCCAGGTGCCCTCGAGGTCTGGAGTCTCAGGAAGAGGATCATCCAGCCTGGGCCACCTATATTCATGAGGAGACTCAAGTTCAGACTTCTAGTATTCTCTCCAACAAGACCCTTCACACAGTCAGAGAGACACTGACAGGATGAAGAGTAGATGCCCATGATAAACCTTTAATTGTTCCATATAATCATTTGGAAAAATTTGCAATTTCTATAACCCTATGCTGGCATTTCATTGTGTCTTAATATAGTAGAAGGTCAAGAAATGGAAGTTATCCAGGCCTCTCCGAACTTCTGTGGGGCTCCGAGCTTAGTGGCAACTGAAGAAGTGAGAAGCCAAGCAGAGGCCACCAACGGAGTTTCTAAGCACCCTCTTCTTTATCCTTTCTTATTTATCGATGTCTCTACCTGAACCCATGAGGACTTACGTGTATGGGCATAGGTGATAAACAGGTGCAAAGCCATAGCTTCTCCCTGTTTCCTCCTCATCTAAAGACACCTGGGCCCCCAGCTCTCCTTCCAGTGCTCTGGGCTAGTTCTTTGTTGCTGCTGGAGGACTCAGAGTTAAGACAAATGCTAAGCATTTGGTGGGGAAATGGACCCATTCTCCTAGTTTACTTTGAAATAAGCTGAAGATGGATATTAAAATTTTAACTGTAAAAAGTAAAAAACAAAAAAAAATTAAAAGACTTAAATGTAAGACCTAAAACCATAAAAATTCTAGTAGAACATTTAGGAAAAACTCTTCTGAACATTGATATAGACAAAGATTTTATGACTAAGGCCAAAAGCAAATACAACAAAACCAAAAATAAATAAATGGGACTTAAGTAAACTAAAAAGCTTCTGCACAGCAAAAGAAATAATCAACAGAGTAAACAGAAAACATACAGAATGGGAGAAAATATTCACAAACTATACCTCTGACAAAGGACTAATATCCAGAATCTACAAGGAACTCAAACAAATCAGCAAGAAAAAAACAAACAACCCCATTAAAAAGTGAGACAAACACATAAACAGACATTTTTCAAAAGGCGATATACAAATGGCCAACAAACATATGAAAAAATGCTCAACATCACTAATCATCAGGGAAATGCAAATTAAAACCACAATGAGATGACACCTTACCACTGTCAGAGCAGCCATTATTAAAAAGTCAAAACACAACAAATGTTGGTGCAGATGCAGAGAAAAGAGCATGCTTATAAACTGTTGGTGGAAATATACATTAGTGCAACCTCTGTGGAAAACAGTATGGAGATTCCTCAAAGAACTAAAAGTAGACCTATCATTTGATCCAGCAATTCCACTACTAGGTATCTACCCAAAGGAAAATAAGTCATTTTATAAAAAAGACGCATGTACTCATGTGTTTATCGCAGCACAATTCACAATTGCAAAGATATGGAATCAACCTAAGTGTCCAACGATTCATAAATGGATAAGGAAAATGTGGCATATATACACCACGGAGTACTACCCAGCTATAAAAAAGAATGAAATAATGTCTTTCACAGCAACTTGGATGGAATTGGAGGCCATTATCCTAAGTGAAGTATCTCAGGAATGGAAAAACAAATACCACATGTACTTACTTATAAGTAGGAGCTAAACAATGGGTATTCAAGTCACACAGAGTGGGATAATGGACTTTGGAGACTCAGAAGTGGGGAAGTGGGAAGGGGGGGAGGGAACAAAAATCACCTATCAGGTAAAATGTATACTATTTGGGTACACTCAAGCTCTGACTTCACCACTGTTCAATTCATCCATGTAACAAAAAACTCCTAAATCTATTGAAATAAATGATAAATAAATAAAATATGCTTGGTTATTGATACGATAATGGAGGTAGAGAAGGCCATTCCAAATATAAAACCACAAAGTAAAACATAAAAGTTTTTGTGCATAAAATATCATACACATAATAAAATGGCCAACTTAAAGTGGGAAAAATATTTGAAGTCAATTTATTAATATCTGACAAATATTTTCTGAATATCCTAACAAATTCAAAGGAAGAGAGGGTACTTTCACTAGAAAATGGACAAAGGGCATGAATAAGCAATACATAGAAGAAGAAATATAAGCAACCTGTGAACACATGACAAAGTCCAACTTTACTTGTAATCAAATAAATGCAAATTAATAAAACATTGAGATATACTTTTTTTAGTTCAACAGGCTAGAAACTACTTGAAGAAATGAATAATATCTTGTTGGCAGGAAAATGACTGAGTTTCATCTTTCTGAAGAACAAGTTGATAATACACATGAAAAGTTTCAGGATGTGAATACGTTTTAGCCCAGAAATTCCATTTCTAGGCACTATCTTAAAGAGATAAACAAGAATGGGTGCAATGGTAACCAAGCATGTTTATTTGGCATTATTTATACCATATTTTGCCCAATCTAAGATGTCATCAATTGTAAGATTCACCATTATTGTGTGTTTAACTAAAGAAGAAGAAAAAATGTGATCTATTGCAAACATGCCAATTTCAGAGATGTAAATATGTGAAAAAAAAAAAGTACATCCTAGACTCAATGAAATGCAGACTGATAAAACTTTAAAATAATTTAGAGGCCCCAAAATAGAGCATTTAAAATAATTTGCATAAATTAAAAAATTAACCTATATAATTCTTACCCTGTCCCCAGAGGGGCCCATCTCTTCTCATGTCTCTCTAGGTGGATAAGCCTGTTACTACTCATGATCAATAGCTCAGCTATGGCCACATCGCTTGAAGTCGTATGTCAAGGGGGGATTGTGGCTCTTCTTTGACTTGTTATGCTTGTAATTGTCCCCCCTCAACTCACATCATTGTTTAGGTATTTACCCTCTCTCACTCTTTCCTTTCTTTTCTCTCTTCTTTCCCTTCTATCATCTACAAACAGCTATAAAGTACCTACCATGTGCTACACACTGGAGCAGATAGAGTCCTTGTCCTTGGAGTCTATAGAGGAGGATGGCCCATCTTCAATACTGGGCCAAGTATGGTGCCATACCAAGGACTTATTACTATATTGCAACATGTAGAGCATGGCCTAGTTGGTAATCCAGACATTCATCTTTTGGGGCATTTAAAATTCCATATTGCTCACAGAGAATGCTCATAAAATTGCTTCAAGGAGTTAAGTGAGTTAAGCAACAGACTCATGTCTTGCCAAAGTGAAGGAATAAATTCTCTAACTTCCTTTGTTGACTTAAATTCCAGGGGAAGGGAACTGATGCTCTAGTTAAACTGCAATTTTCTCAAAAGACATTGTTAATATGCCATTGGCTTGGTTTTCAGTTCTGTCTACAATGCATTCCTGGAGAACATGCCATCAAGGCAGAAGTAGGTGACTGCCTTTACCTCAGTGTGGCCAATATATATTTTTAAAACTGAATGAGGTTTTTCCTGATACGGACGAACCTTTGGCTATCATTTTCTGCAGTATTAAGCTTTCCTGGGCTGCTATAGTCTGTGCTGGTCTTCCACCTTTCTGATCATCTAGAGCAAAGTTTCTCAACTGACATTTTTTGGACAAGTAACTGTTGTGGGGTGCTGTCCTGTGCATTGCAGGAAGTTTAGCGCCATCCCTGATGTCCACCCACTACAAGTCTTTGGCACCCCTTCCCAATTTACGAACAAGCATGATTCCAGGGTGACAAAATCACTTCCAGCTGAGAACCACTAGAGTCTTATTTCCAAAGCTACTCCTGCTGGATTTATTAAATGCTATCTAATAAAGATAGAATTTTGCACATTGAGGTTCTGGCCCCCACCTAACTGTGAGTTTCTTGAGGGCAGGAGCCAAGTCTTACATGCACTTGGGTGGCCCTTTAGTGTCTAGTAAACAGCCTTCACATGTAGTGAGTATTCAGGGAAGGGCCACTGGGCTGTGTTTGGCACTAAATGGTCAGTAATATTTTGCAATATTTCCTGTTATGCAAAATCAAAGCAAATAAGTTGCACAACCACACAGAAAAATGTAGACATGGACAACTTAAGAAAACACTATACCCCGGGATTCACCCCTCAAAATAAATCCAGGGTGCAAATTCTTTTGAACAGCTTTTGTATATTCTTATAAAAAGCTTTTGTGCCTTTAAAGTCAGGAGAGTTAAAATAAACTCTCCAGGAACCCAAAAGGCAGTTATTGCCACCTGACTGACCTGGGGGTTAAAGTTGACAGTGATTTGCCTTGTCTCTGGGTCACGTTTCAGCAGCGGTTGGGAAAGATTGTACTGCGACTTCTCTGAGACCGTCTGACACCAGTCCTCATAAAGTCTTGTCTCATACCTGCGAGGATCAAAGACAACAGCCACCTCATAAGCACCCTCCCAGCTCCCCAGTGCCTGGTCATGATCTATAACATGAACTGAGGAAGCTATTTGTCATTGACTCGGCCAGGCCGTGGCAGCTCCAGCAGGTAACCACTAATTTCTAAGGGTGGCCTAGCTTAAATCAGAGGAGAGTAGGAGAGACTCCACAGGGGTCTTTTGGGGGCATAAGGGAAGTTGTGATTATTCTCGGTAGATGTTGGAAGAAGTGACTGGGGAAGATTCGCTCTCACACTAATCTTCATGCAGCTCATGCGTGGTCATTGACCATTCAGTCATTACACATTGACTGAGCACCTACCATGTGCTGGACTCAGGGCATAAAAAGATGAATTAATGTCTCATGGCAAAGGTAGATAATGGTGGGGATCTCAGACAAACAGATTATTGTAAAACAATGCAGCAAGGGCAAACTTAAAGAAATGCACTAGGCATGTAATGGCAGAGGTTGGGAGGGGGGTGGAAGATGACAAGGAGAACGTCAGGGGAGCTGTCATAAGAGAGGTGAGGGAGTGACACTTGACGGAGTCTGCGAGGATGAGCAGAGGTTGGTTGGTGAAGGGGGAGGGAGCATTCCTGGCAGAAGCAAGGGCACGGACAAAGGGTAGGGGTGAGAAATGGCACGAGGAGCTGGGAGCAAGGACTAGAGATAGTGTCTGCAGCTGGAGTGGCAAGAGGGAGGCAAAGGCCACCTCAGGGAGGGCTTTGCATGTCACATTAAGGAGGCGAGAGGGACTGCAGAAAGGTTTACCAGCTGGTGAGGGGAGCAGTGGCGTTGCTGGATTGGTGACGGTGTGAGCACTGGGGGGCCCAGACCTGCAGGCAGGGAGGCCTATTAGAAGGCTGCCACAGTAGCTCAGACCAGAGAGGTCCCAGGCTCTTGTGAAGATGCTGGTGGTGGAGACAACAAGGAGCGGATGGACTTGAAGCTATTTGGAAGGGAAAAGGGGTGGAACATGGGGTGCGTCTGGCAAGCGGAGGTGCCACCAACTGATTTGTGTAAAGCAACGCTAAGCACACTCATAAGCACAACCATAAGATTCCCTATCCTTCTCTCCTGAAAGGGGAGAGGGAGCAAATGGCAGAGGGAGAAGGAAAGCCCACGGCTGCTTCTAGACCCTGCGCCCCCAAAAGACTCAGCTTTGAAGCAAGAGCAACTATAAGCTCATATAAAATTTTCATTCTTATGATTTCTCCCCAAAAGGATACAGGAAGTATTTTTAAAACTTATTTTCTCTTTGTGCAGCATGAACTGTTGGCTTTCTGCTTAGTGAACAGCCGATGCGGTTTCCCATGACTCCTATGTTGGGGTGCTGTGAGTAGCACCCCATTTCTCCTAGCTCCTATACCCAGCAAAACTACACTGGGAAAGTATTCATTTCTAGAGTAGAGCTGCATTCCCCAGAGACCCTGTGTGTGCAACCCAGAAACACTGTACTCACAAATATCACAGTTATAATATAAAACACAGAGTGACATTTGAGAGCCACTGAGGGAGCCTCACAAACTCAGAACTGCAAAAGGCATCATGGAGGCCATGCAACTGCAGAACCGTACAAGCCCAGAAGCTGCTTACTTTTCCAGCAATGAGAGCATATCTTCGTATTTTTGTATCATTCGCTTTCCTTCAGCAGATTCCATGCAACTATCCGTGCAAAAGAAAAGAATGGCATAGAATTAGAAGAAATCAAAATAATTATCTGAGGAAGAAAATGCAACTTATAACAAAGAGAGTGAATAGCTTCTTGGGCTGCTTTCTTAATGCACCCCAAAGAGCCTGCATTCTTCTTCCTGAACATCCTGCTCTGACCACTAGAGGTCATCTGCCCTTCCTAAAATGCAGGCGGCCCCACAGGTGACAGAGATCGCATAACCTTTTTATGGCTCCACCGACCCCCGCACCTCGCCTCGCCAGTCACGCACGAGGTAAATAAGGCGCCTCAAAGATCAGGATAAAAGGTAATTTGAAATATTAAAGAAAAATTCTGGATAATGTAGTTTTCTGTATTTAATTAAGAAAAAACTATTAATTTATGTAGAGTCATGTTCCACAGAACGGCGTTTTAATCAATGGACCATGTAGATGACAGTGGTCCCATAAGATGACAATGCAGCTGAACAACTCTGTCGCCTGGTGACGTCATAGCCGTCATAACATCATGACCATCACCTCCAGTATTTAGCACAATCACAGGCTGTACAGCCCAGGAGCACCAGGCTGTACCATGTAGCCCAGGTGTGCAGTAGGCTGCACCATCTACGTTTGTATAAGTGCACTCTATGATGTTGACACAATGAAATTGCCTTTGATGCATTTCTCAGAACGTATCTCTGTCTTAAGACATGCATGACTGTATATAACATTATATATACGTATACATGTATACAAATATATATACCAATGTATATATGTATATACATGCACAAAAAATAAAGATATTTTCCCTTCTCTGAGATCCATCTAGGATATGTGATCAGAAACACCTCCACTCCTGCACTCCCTGATGCATTTATATGAGAGTCCCTTCCACCTCTCACCCCCAAATGTGTGCACATGCAGTGCACACACACATACATGCAAACACACATGTGTACACGTGATGCACGTACACATACATGCAAACACACGTGTGCTCACACACACATTCAGAGGCTTCCTCGGAATGCTGAGGACCGTGAGCAGAGTCTGGCCCGAGGCACTGCTCCCCACAGCTGTTTCCCGTGGTTTTGACACTTGCTCCAACACTAAATGAGAGTCCAGCTCCTGGGAAAATAGGTGAAATAGCTTTAATTTTCAGAAACCCTCACACTAACTCTGTGGAGGTCTGTTTTTGTTTGTCCTGCTAGCAAAATGAGGCAGCTTATTGCAAAGATTCTTTAAAATCCATTTGCTCTTTAAACCAACACAGGCTTTCTCCACCAGATCCCTCGAGCTTTCCAGGTAAGCCCTCACGCCTGCAGAGAAAGCACTGGATTTGCTGGCATTTTCTTCCCCAGTGGCTTAGCTTAGTTCCTTCTGTGCTGAATGAGCAGTTGCGTCTGTGAGGCAGCAAGATGTGGAACGTGCTTCAACCTGTGGGTGCTCCCTGCTCCGAGCTGGGGGATTTCCACCAGCCCCCCACCCCCCCAGATCTCAGCATCTGGACAAGAGTGAGGCCAGTGCAGAGCACGGCTTCTCGCATGGGGCACGTCTCCTTGTGGCTTAGGGAAGTCACAGGGACAAGTGCAGTGAAAGGCCCTGTAGCTTCCCTTTCGCTTCATGGTGAGGAATCGAAAACATTTTTAATAACCAATAAATACATATTACAGAGTACAAAACAAACTTGAATTCATTTTTAAAACAAATGGGAATTTTCATGGGAATTGTAGAGGTGGCTGTGGTGTGGCATCCGGATCCCCTCTTGGGACCAATCACTCGTAACCAATGCCCGACCTCCTCCTACACCTGCCCTCCCCACACCAGGAGTGTTGGCTGTTGCTGGGAACAGCCTCAGCCATAGAGAGCCACCTTGCCCAAGGTCATGCCCCTCCCCAGGAAAGCCCACATTCAGCCAGCTGATGTCGGGGGTACGAAGGCCCGGCAGCTCTGAAGCGCCAGAGCTCCCGGAGGATCGGCTGAGGCCTCTGTTGCGACTGTCTGCAGCTCAGCAGCTCAACTTCTCCCTCCGCCCAGTCTCTGTCCTCTCACTCCTCATCGGTGCCCTTCCTGAGAGCATCTCTATAAAGTCCCGCACTCAGTCTGTTTCCTGGGAACCAGACCCATGACAGCTACTGCAAAACACATTCCTAGCAGCTGGCCGGACACCCTGCCCACTCCATTCACTTATCTTCTCCCTTTCTGCCTTAGGGGCATGACTGAGATGCAAGGAGGGGCTTGGCTCTATTCCTGGCCAAACTTCCCCTGGCTGGGTTCCCCAGAAGAGCTCTGGGCCAGGAGCCCTTAGACCAAGACACATCTCCCAGTTCCTTCCTAGACTGTGTCTAGGACCTTAGACAAGGCACCTCACCTCTCTCGGCCTCAGTTTCTTCATCTGCAAAATAAAGAGCTTGCCCAGACCAGAGCAGAGGCTACAAATGGATCGCTCAGCAGGGAGACCTGATCCACAGGCATGTTTTGTTAGATATGTGCAGAGTTTGAGAAAAAATGGAATCCTTGGTCATTTTAAAGTTGGATGCAAACTTTAAAATCCAGATTTCCAGCTTCTCTCTAAGAGTCAGGAGATTGCTAACATTGAGTCTGCTTTTCTGCAGCATCCTCAACACTATGTTGTGAACAGCTCTTCTCACTCTGAGAAGCTGAGAAGCCTCTAACTCTCCTGGTTTCTGAACTCAGTCGTGCAGCAAGCCAGCGGCTTCCAAACCCAGTCACCATCGGGACCACAGGGACAGCTTGTTGAAGAAGTAGATTCACAGCCCAGATTTGGATTCAGCAGGTGACAGTGAGGGCCCAGAACCTGTGTCTTTAACAAGTGCCCCAGGGTGGTTCTAACACACACACACACACACACACACACACACACACACACACACACACACACACACGGGGTCCTCACACGGTACTCTGGGCAACACTGGGCTTCGTTGTTTTCCAGCGGCCTCAGCAGCAAAGAGACATCATGTGAGGGGGAGCACTGTGAAGAACCCCACAGAGCTTGGCATGCCTGACTCATTTTCCTCCAGAAATGACTCCCACGGAGCCACAGGAGCCAGCCTGTGTCCTGCCAGGCCCCACTGAACACCAAGGGACCTGCTCAGTGGCCCCGGCGCATCCGTGGTGCTTGGCCCGTAGGTGCCAGGTCCTCTGCTGGAAGTGGGAAGAAAGGAAGATGATTTTCACGCCCTGGGTGAGTGAGTGAGCTGGGTGTCTACAACACTCAGGGTCCAGAGTGGGAACAGCGGCCTAAAAATCAGACCTGCCTCCCGAGAAGAAGATACTCACGGATGTGGGATGCGTCTGAAGTTGCCAAAGGGACCCTGGATGCGCTGCCTCAGCTCCTGTGTCCAGCGGAGGCCCCCAGCCACGGCCGGCATGTTCTTGTGCACCACGGAGAAGCCTGGGGACACGGCACAGCCAGACTGAAGCCAGGCTACAGTCCCAGCCCTCTTCACCCTAGGGATGCCTCCTGCCAGTTCCTCCACTTCTGTTTCATCTACCTCCGGACTAAAGTCCCCCCAGGCTCACAATGAGGAGTTCCTGGGAAGTTCTGTTAAAGAGGACAGAACAATGGCCCTGAGAGAAACACAAACAGCTTCAGGGGACCTGGGTGGGCCCTCTGCCCGAGCCATTCTCATGTAATGAGTGTGGCAGGGCCCAGTCATGGGTATTTTTAAAAGCTTTCAAGATGATTCTAATTGTACAGTCAGAATTGAGAGACACTGCCTTATATAGGCAACTTAATCTCTCTGGCCTCAGTTTTCTCTTCTATAAAATGGAACAACATCTTTCCTGCTTATTAAACGTCCAGGGTTCCTATGAGAATTCCATGAGGCTATGAATAAGAAAGGCCATGCGGATTATGAAGCACTCGGCCAGGGTGAGTGCAGCCTAGGTATTCTTACTGCAGTTCACGTACTGGGTTCGTTTGCTTATAATCAGTTGTCAAGACTTAACAAATGTGAGATTTCATTTAAAAAAAATATCTCAGTTTTGAGCTTCTTTGGTAATATTAGAAGATGGGCAAAAATCAGCTGGCATTTGGAACTATCTACTGGAGCTCAAGAGTGGCCACTTCCTTTTTTTCCCACTGTGGGCTCTACCATCCCCTGGTGTCACCTGCTCAGCCCAGGTCCATTATTTTCATTTTCTGCTTGTCCTCTGTGATAGGCAAATTCTAAGATGACCCCCAAGGACCCTCACCCATGCATAATCCTCCCCCCTGTAGTGTGGGTGGCGGCTGTGGACATGATGGGATCTCACTCCTGTGGTCATGTAGTGTCAAATGGCAGAAGGGAGAGGGTCCTGGGTGGGCCTGACCTAATCAGGTGAGCCCTTTAAAAGCAGAATGTCTTCTCCAGCTGGTGAAAGCAGAGGAAGGCAGAGATTTGAAGCATGAGGGGATTTCATGTGTACTGCTTACTTGAAGGTGGAGGTGGCTCTGTGGCAAGGAATGCAAGTGGCTTCTAGTTGCTGACTGTGGCCCTGGTTGACAGCCAGCAGGAAATGGAGACCTCATTGCTATGATCACAAGGAACTGGATTCTACCAACAGGACAGAGCTTTGCCCCAGAACCCCCAGATGCAAAATCAGCCTGGCCAACACCTCGATTTTAGCCTTGGGATACTCTGAGTGGAGAGCCCAATGCACCATGCAGGACTTAGGGCCTACAGAACTGTGGGCTGAAAGATGAGTGTTGTTGTAAGGTGCTAAGGTTGTGGTCATTTGTTAGGAAGCAATAGAAAACCAATTCAGCCTCTGAAGGCATTTAAATTTTCCTTGTTTCACTGCAGGCAGTCCCAACCCATCATCTTTACATCCTCTCCCGTCTTTGCTTTGGGGGCCTTTCCCTCCCCTCCTTTTCTGTTAATCTCCCAACTTTCAGGGCTCGGATCAAGACCATCTTCTCCATAAACACAGGCTCAGATCTCCCAGCCACATGCATCTTGTTTTGTTACCTTTCCTTATAACTCAAGTCCGGTACTACTCACATTCTATGAACAACCACCTTTTAGGGTTAATTATTTTATTCTTTACCCTGACCTGCCACTGGGTGCGGTGCCCACAAGCATGCCTTGCATACAGCAAGGACTCAAGAAATGTTTCTAAAACTTAAATGAACTTGTGTTTTGACTTTCAAACAAATAAGTCAGGGCATCTAAGCATTGTAATAAAAATGGAGACATCACACCATGGCACAGTACTGCCCTTGGCAGGCTCCTGGGGCTCCTCCCCCCAGAAGCACGGTTGCTATGGCACCGAAGGGATAAGGAACTTTCCCTTCAATGTGAAATGCTGTGGAATTGAGGTATGTTGATGATTACTCAGTGTGGCAACAGTGATCAAGGGTCAACTCATACATTCTGCCAAGGTCTCAGTTGGTCAGGGCTGCACCACTCTAGGTCAGCCTGCCAATCTCAGCCCCAGATACAGGGAAATCCACGGTTCAGTGAACTCTACAATCACCCAAGATGGTCTGGAATTTCAAGCAAGAAGGTTGTGCTTTCTCTTCTTGGAGAATGTCATAGATCTATAGATGAACATTTAACAAATATAATATGGGTGAATTTTTCTTCCCAGTAACAGAGCTTTCCCACCAAAATCCCTGCAAAAGCCTACCAAGTTCTGCCTCCTCCTGGACATGCTGACTGTAGATCATCCTCACCACATCCAGGTCTTTGCCGAACATTCGGAGGAGGACCAGGTATTTATCAGATGCATCCCTTGCTACCAGTGGTCTTTCGAGGAGGTTTCCTGCTATGTCCAGCAGCTATAGAGAGAGCAGAGATAAGAGAGAGAAAAAGTCACAGATTACATCTTTCCATGGTTACATAAATCCTGTTTCCTGGTTTTTACTTTGTATGGCAGCCAATGTAACAGAGGGGGACTGGACAGGTGATCATTAATATGTGGATATTCATAGTCTTTCCCCCTCCCCTCTGCTTCTAAAGGAGGACTTCTGCCTGCTGGGCTACCTACCACTCTCTTTTGTTGCAAAAATCTGGACAAAAAGTAAAACAGAGAGAAAACTAAGATGGTAGAAAGGTTAAGTTGAGCTACATAATAAAAACCTAAAACAGAAGGAAGGTGCTGATGGAAAATAAAAGGAAGAAGCTAAGTGGGCTGGCTGTCAGGGAGAATTTGGAGGGCTGAAATTTGAGAGTGGGAGTAAGAAATGTTTCAGGGAGCAAGTGCCCTGAGAATGACAGTGATGCTGAGGACAGTCTGAAGATGTTCTCTTGTGCATTAAACTTCTCAACACCCTTGGTGTTGTTCCCTGGAGCAGCAGAATGGAGCTGTGAAATACTTTTTAATTACTTTTTGGTTCCTGGATTGTGTTTCTTTGATTGTGATACTGCCCTGAGACTAGGCCATACAGGATTCCAGTCATATGTAGAATATACCGATACACTGCATCTGAACTTGCCTTCCATTGTAACTTCTCATCTCTACCTTGTGTTTCAAGTCAGGGGTTGACAGAGTACAGCAGTGGATGTCCAAATCTGACCCATGGCCTCATTGCACAGTTTTTACATTTTCAAAAAGAGGGTTTTTAAAAAAAATAAAGAAGAATATATGATAGAGAACATATGTGCCCACAGTCTAAAATATTTGTTATCTGGCCTTTTGAAGAAAAAAGTTTGCAACCCTTGCTTTAAATACAAGAGACACAATCTAAAGTGATATTCACATATCCTAAAACTGGAAGCCAAGTGGACCCCATTTGTCTAAGACCTCATGCTCTTTCTTCTACCACCTCATTTCACATTGGGCCATTTTTCTTCATGACATTCAAAGCCTGGAGAAAGTGCAAGCTCCAGGGGCTGGTGGCATGGACTCAGAACTTAGATGGCTCTGAGAAGTCCTGGGTCTTTGGGGAATGTCACAGGGAATTGCCCAGGGCAGAGAAGAGCCACATATAGGTCCTATTCAGATGTTTTCCAGGTCTGACAGTTTGACTAGGTTTCTTTAATGACTTCAGGGCACTCCAAAGACTGTCTAAACATGCTAAGAGCCATCCACTGAAGGCTCTAGAACCTCCCTCTTCCCCACAAAATGATCACCCAGATCTCTGGAGTAGAAAGTAGCTCTGGCTTGGTGGAGGCACAGACAGCAGGTCTCCACTGAGTTCTGTGGAGGTCTCTACCTCCTGCTGGGAAGGTACAGGCATGTGCACCAAGTGACCACTCTGGCCAGTCTGCTCCTCCAACTCCAGGACATTGACCTGGATGTACCCTGTCTGTTCATGTCCACCGAGGGCACACCTAGTGGTTGGACCATCTAACAGCAGCAACAGGGGATCTGGAGTCAGGTGATCTCTCTGGCTCTACTCCTCAACCTGGACGAGAACTTCTTTGCATGAACTTATAGTCATTGGAGCTTTTGCTTTGGCTGAAAGAAGAAGGAAGGGCTTTGGTTTCTCTTGCTGGTGAAATGACCAAAAGGAGAGAAACAAAGCAGGCAGAGAAGACTGGATGGTTCCCATGGGCTGGTTGGAAGCCCTGTTGAGAAGAGGAGTCAGGGTCAGAATATAAAGGATCTGATTTTGTGAGAGCCCTTTGAGACTCTGGGAACAAATAGTGCTGCTCTGGGGACCAGGCACAAAGTTAGAAATGTCTCCCTCTACTTTTGCCCAGAACCCTACTGCACCATAAAATTTCAAGGATTAGAATTTTTGGAACCCACAGAGAAATGCCCTTGGGCACAAACACAGATGTTTTCATGGTGAGAACTGTCAGAAGAGCAATGGTAAGACTCCTTCAAGCACCTTCCTGGGCAGATGAAATTTCCAAGGGAGGCTATAGACATGTAGTAAAGACATGCAATGATTCCAAAGACAGAGCTACTTGAGAATACATGTGAGGCTTCCCTTGAGGGCTCCTTAAATCCCTGGTGCAGAGGGATTTACAGGACAGGCAAGGCTCGGCTTCCTCAACACATGAATGGAATTCCAGCTCCACAAGTTATCTGGGTGGTAGAGTCTCAACTGGCCATGACAGTTAATGGCATATAGGATCATTTTGTAGACATACTGTAAGCCCCTTCCTTAGAATTCAAATGATTGGAGAGGGGAATCCCAAAAGTCTTCCTATGTGAGTTATACAACAGCGGGTATTTATTAAAGGTAACGTATATATATTTGATGATTGCTATGAAGCCTGGCACATTGGGGTTACCCAATATTCTAGAATAGCAGGGATCCACCCATCCAGAGTTGAAGCCCCTTCTACAATTGTCTCACCAGTCACAGAGTCTACATTTGCACATTTTTAGTGACTGGAAACTTAGCGTCTTGTCTAGGAAGTCCATTTTATCTTCAAGAGCTTTGACAGAAATGTTTTTCCTCTACTGAATGAAAATTTCCTTCCTTGTAACTTCCACTGATTATAGAAAGAGCCTCTTTGTAGCTTATAGAAGACCAGTTGTGTCCCACCAGGTCTTCAGGACTCAGCATTCTCAGTTGTGCAGCTGTGTATCTAGTTGTTGTCCTAAGGGAGTCCCCTCCATACTCTGATCTGGGCAAGGTAGGGTAAGAGCGCAAATCTTCTTATTCTAGTCACAGATGCCTGAAACCCATCCTCCCTTCTCTTGCAGGTTGAATCAACCTCGCAGCAGTGGTTCACTGGCTGCAATTGCAGAACCGTGGTTTCAGGATCGTGACTACAGTGGACTTTCTCACATCTAATGGTCACCCTATGGGTAAAGGTGTGGTGCCTAGGGAGAGCATTACACAGGAAACTCTCTTTAAAAGTAGTTTTACGTTGTCATGTCTTCAGAGAAGCATAAGTAATAAGCCTGAGAATCTCAGTT
This sequence comes from Lemur catta, assembly GCF_020740605.2. Classification (NCBI taxonomy): domain Eukaryota; kingdom Metazoa; phylum Chordata; class Mammalia; order Primates; family Lemuridae; genus Lemur; species Lemur catta. The sequence continues at coordinate 7,944,819 of NC_059142.1, forward strand.
CCTTGCCCTAGGACATGCATGTCCCTCTCTACCAGATTAATGAGAATAATTAATATTTTCAGGAACAACACAGTGGGAAGGGTTTCCCTACAGTCCTCTGATGTGGGCTGGGGGAGTTTCCAGGACAGGGGTGGCTCCTACTCTACGTGTGCAAACCTTAAAAGCATGCTCCAAACCAGGCGTATCGTCAAAAGCTTGGATAAAGATCGTTCCCAATCTTCGATCAAGATCTTCCACTCTCTGGTTAAATTCGAAAACGTCCTTTTCAAAGTCCTGAGGAGACAACACATATGTGTATAAGGAAAACATGATTTTCTGAAAGCCGATCCCACAATACTCCTCACTGCTAACCTTTGCACTTCAATTGGCTATACCAATAATTTAATTTTCTAAAATTCAACATGATATGACTTCGTTTTTAATCCATGTGCAGGGTGACCCCATTATTGCAGCATTCTTACCTGGGGGCTCTGGGCAGAACGGTGAAGCGAATCAATGTGAGGTTGGGGTCCCTTAAGCCCCTTCCGGGTGTCTTTCTTCCTTCCTCTTCCGGAAGCCCCTTCTCTCTCACCCACAATACCAGCTCCTAGTACCCCAAACACCATCTCAACAGCAACAGCCCCAACAATGGGGCTGCTCCAACATTACCACCTACTTTCCTAGAAAAGTAGTCAAAACCCTATTTTTTCAGTGTAATTGAACTAATCTAGCTATTAGCAGGAAAGTGAGCTCATTAAACTAATGAAAACTATTTCTTCTACATACACCTTAATTGGTTAAGACAGGAACTAGCCATTGTTCCTAAGCCTGCCAAATTTAGCAAATAAAAATACAGGGTACCCAGTTAAACTTGAATTTCAGATAAACAGTGACTTTTTTTTTAGTATGTCCAAACTATTGTAGTTTATCTGGCAACCCAAAGTGTATTTTTTCCTTCTTAGAACATAGCAATTTTCAGAGAAACTTTGTTAGCTCAGATCTCTAATTTGTGGAATTATTTGTTATTATTGTTTTACAATAGTAATGCATACGCATATGGAAAAAGAAAACAAAGAAAAGTAGGAAAACAGAGTATAGTTCTACTATGCAAACCCAGTCACATTGATGTTGTGGTATATTTCTTTGTCATTTTTTTTCCTGTGCACAGGATTTTGTTTTGTTTTGTTTTATTATATGGCAGCAAACACATTGTATATAGCTTGCCTTTTAGCTCTGCAGCCCACTTCTTAATCCTACTTTTGACTAATGGCATTTTTTAGAAAGCAGTTATCATCCTAGGTGTGGCCAACCAAGATCTCCCTGATTTTAGTTCTGTCTGAAGTTGTTCAGAGCAGACTCCTGCCCTGATTTCTCTCTCCTTTTCCATCACATACTCCTAAAATTCCTTCTCCAGTAACTCTCCAGTCCCTTCTCAGGGAATGTCATTCTGCGTCTCCACACTGGCCCCTTTTCCTTTCATCATCCTGAGTCCTCCGTTGGGAACGAGGTTCTGATCAGAAAAACGAGGCTGTGGCTTCACATCCCCCTCCCTCCCCAAGCTGCTAATAAAAACCTGTCCAGGTATGCCTGGCCCTGCCGGAAGCTTACAACTTTCTTCTTCCAGTTTTATGAAGGTATAATCAACAAATAAAAACTGTGTATATTTAAGATGTACAATGTGATGTTATAACGTATGTGTACATTGATCACCATGATCAAGCTAAGTAACATATCCAGCACCTCACATAGTTACCATTTCCTTTTTTATTTTTATGGTGAGAACACTTAAGATCTACCCTCTTAGCAATTTTCAAGTATACAACACAGTGTACTTGAAATTGTTAACTGTGGTCACCATGACTTACATTAGATCCCCAGAATGTATGCAACTGAAACTTTGTACCCTTTCACCAAAACCCGCATTGCCCTCTCCCCTCCTCCCCTGGCAGCTGCCATTCCGCTCTGCTTCTGTGAATTTGACTATTTGAGACGCCGTGTGTCAGTGAATCATGTAGCACTTGTCTTTCTGGGCCTGGTTTATTTCACTGAGCTTAAAGCTTTTGAAGCCACAGGGTGGCCCATACCCCACTGTCATCTCACACCCACCTCAGCATCTCTGAAACCCTGGGTATCACTGAAACCCAGGGTGTCATTAGTCCAGAGCAGTTAGCGGTTGGAAAAGGCCCTCTCTCCGTGGTATTTCTCCTGACACAAGGAATAACAATAATTTCTCCTGACACAAAGGATAATGAATAAAACCACTGGGATCACAAAGCCAAAGAAAACGCACAGGAAAAATGCAAGTAACTACCTAAACCCTGCGGGCAAGACGCATCTGAGAAGCAGACAAAGCTTGCAGTTCAGCCCCTCCAAGCCTTACCATGCTGTGGAGGTCCAGGCAGTCATGGGAGGACTCTGAGAAGACCCTGTACATCTCTTGAAATTCCTCGTACATTCTCTGGACCTGCTGGCTCAGGGCATTCCCTCGGAGGCCACTAAATTCCAGCTTTGCCAGTTTGTGGAAATCCAAGGCTGTCTTCAGAAGATCCTATGGGGACAGTTCACAAAAGGGTTAAAACAGTAATAATAATCATAACAACAGTGGATGGGAGAAGCTGGAAACCATATGGGGGTGGCGGTTGCTTAGGAAAATGTTGATTAGTTCTGTCACCTTATTATTAGATTGGGTTGGTAAAAATAACTCTTGGTTAAACCCAGTAAAAAAGCAAAGAGAAAGTACAGACAAATACAAACCAAAATAACTAAATAAGTAAGTAAAATTTATGCCTCAGGCTCTCTCTGACTTTGTGATCTTTAATAAATAGTACAATAATAACAAAACTATTTACACAAATGGTGGCTTTACCACTTGTTTTTACAAAATAGGCCATTTCACAGGGACCATGTTATCTGGTTCTAGATTGACAGCTATCGTAGGGGATGGTGACAGGAAAGCAGATCCTCCAAATAGTCCCGAGGACAAGCCCAGGGGTGACAACAGCCTTCTTAGCGACTTCCGCCGCGGGAAGGAACCCCCTGCAGAGCACCCTTACCAGGAACACACAGCACCCCACGCCCTGTGCCAGCGGGGTGGCAGTGACAGGTACTGACCAGAGCTGTGTTGGGTTTGTTCGTCTGCGGCAGGACAATAACAGCACCCCATGGCATGGTGGTGGGAGCCAAGTAAGTTAGCTCAGGCCTCGGAATCAGGCCAGCTCCAGGCACACAGTACATATGCGGCTCCAGTGTATTCCTGTCACGGATGTTGACGCGGCAGCATTTCAGCTGTGCTCGGGATTCAATGACAGGTGCACACACACCCCGCGAGCCTTGCGGAGGAGCCCCTCCTGCACCCACGGACGCTGCTTCACCTCTGGCAGGACAGGAGCCTCCTGAGCACGTCTAACAGGGCAGATTGCATTTAATGTTTTTTGAGTATCTGCCTAAAATCACAAAACCTCCAAACCAAGATGTGCTTCCCATCACGACTTCCGGTCTATGTACATGCCCCTTGGACAGGGAACAGTAAGGTAAATGTTACCTTCGTGTAGTTTGGGCAAACATTTTGTGAAGGACCCCTGGGAAGGGACCCTCTACCCTGGGGGATTGAAGGAAGTACACTATGACACTGATGCCATAAAACCCCCCAAGCCCTGCTACCCCTGCAGGCAGGTCCCCCTGCCGATGGCCAGGCTACGGCTGACCCAGCAGCCTAGCACAGGTTGCCTGGCTTCTTTCTCTGGCTGGGACACCAAGTCCAGCAGCGGTGACAGAGGCCCTGGTGAGTGTGGAGAAGCTCTGACTTTCCCTGCTTTGCCAGGAGGGTACCTGTGCAGCCTTGGACAGCTGTCTAACAATCCGGTTTTTGCTTAGCTGTGTTCAGTGGCTGGCAGTAAGTAGCTACAGTGGAGAAGACAGAAGAGGAAAGACACTAGCCAAGGAAGGGAAGACAAATCAGGGAGGGGCTCTTGTCATCGATGGTGGGAAACAGGGCAATCTTTATTTAAAATTAAGTTCAACTTTATATACTGGGAAGAAAACGGAAATGAATTTTATTGAAATGAAATTGACTTCAATAGTAATTCAAATCTCTCATAATGTGCTTAGCTGGAATCGGTTTTATAGGGAGAGACATACTTGTGCTGTGAAATGTTACCTTGGTACTCATTCTTCATAATTCTGTGCATGTCAATTTCAATTTTTAGGAAATACTACCTAGCCATTTTAAGAGACAGATGCATTTTGATATGTTTGATTACATCAGAAAACTGGGTGATAATTTTGTTACACTGTTTTATTTCTCAAGAATACTCAAAGCATGGTCTTGGGGATTCACTGGGAGGTGTTTCATCTCCAGTCTATCCTGGGTATCAGAGAAACATTTATTTAACTATTCTGCTTTTGGAAAGTCTGGTCACTGAAAACAATGGATATTTACATTGTTTCATCTAAATTAACGTACACGTGGTAGACCACACATTTATTTGGGGCTCAATTCAAAGTCTTAGGCCTTTCTTCACCCTTCCATGAAAAGAACTCTCCTTACCACCTTTCCCCCAAATTCTCTCTCTGTCTCTTTTTATTTTCAGAGATGGGGTCTTGCTCTGTTGCCCAGCTGCAGTGCAGTGGAACAATCATAACTCACTGCAACCTCAAACTCCTGGGCTCAAGCGATCCTCCTGCCTCACCCTCCTGAGTAGCTAGAACTGCAGGTGCATGCCACCATGCTCGGTTAAATATTGTGTATTTTTTTGAGGAGATGGGGTCTTGCTCTGTTGCCCAGGCTGGTCTTGAACTTCTGGCCTCAAGGGATGCTCCTGCCTCAGCCTCCCAAAGTGCTGGGGTTACAGGCGTGAGCCACCGCACCCATCCTCCCCTGGACTCTCTATCTCCTCCCTTTGCTTTAGGTTCTTCAGAGCTCTTGTCACATGCTGGTGTTGTAATTTATTATTTGGCATTATATTATATTCTTTGCTTATTTTCTGTCCAGTAGGTTGTAAATGCCCCAAAGGTATCCTGGTATCTCCAGTGCCTGGGGGAGTCCCTGACACTGAACAAACATTTGTTGAATGAAGGAATACATGCTCTTTGCTTTTCGACTTAGCTACAACGTGTTCAGAGGAAGGTCACAGGATGATACAGGACCTAGGAACCACGACCTCTGAAGTGCAGTTGGTGAAAACATGGAAAATCAGACAAGAGGAGAGAATTATGAAGCAAGGCATTTCAGTGTTTAAAAGACCTTCATCAAGTGCAAGGTAGAACACTCCATGGTCCTACTTTGAGGACAAATGAGTGAACAGGACAGAGAAGTAAATCTGGCCTCATCACGTAGGTTGAACTTATGAAATTGCTGATATGTGATCATTTTGACCTAAAAATGGCAGTTTCCTGTGGTTCCACTTAATAAAACAGAACCATCTAAGGCCTAGACACGTCCAGCTGTAGACTGGGCTGTGAACAGAAGGAGTGAGCTCTCCATCACTGGATGGGTTTTAATATAAGTTTGATGTCAGAGGCATCGTAGAAAAGATTTCTAAAGCAGGTGGAAATTGTCTCACAACTGTAGACACAGAATCATTGTATTTTTTTTTGCCTGGAAGGGCTGATACAGTAAGATTTGAAGGAGTCTGGTGGGGTGGGGCATCCACAACTCGGAGGTCCAAAGAGCCAGAGCTGCAAATCAAATCCGGCTGGGATCCGCTTTCTTCTGCAGCTGACCTCACTAGACGGCTCTTCCCAAAATTCTAAGCCCTCTGACTGAGGCTATGTCTTCAATTCTTAAATTATTTAAATGTAAGCTCTTTTCATTATTTAAAAGTCCCCACAAAACAGATAAAAGGCCATTTAAGCCAACAAGAGGTTTAAATGATATTTTTAACGTATCTATTTTTATTCATCACCATAGTAAACACATGACATTCATTACACTATATACAGGCTGAAAATATCAGCTTCAGGGAGGGACATGTGGCATCATGGAAAGAGCCTAGGATCTGGGGCCAAAGAGCCCCGAGTTCACACAACCCTGGTTCTGCCACTTGCTAGCTCTGTGGCTTAAAGCAAGCCACCCAACTTTTCTAAGCCTCACTTTCCTAACCTGCAGATGGGGACAGTAACACTTAACTTGCCACGGGATCACAGAGTCATGTGGAAGGTGCCTTTGTAGGAAGGACTTCAATAAATGGCAGCCACTATAACTAATTATGATCGCTGTGATGTCATCCGACCAGGTTGGTGGATATTAGATGCATAATGGCTTATGAAGGGGACATTTAGGTGCTCCTTTGGAGACAGATACTACAAAGAGCACTGGGGTCCCAGGCAGCTTACTGGACTGATTGGGTCCTATTCATATGAAAAACGGCGACATTTAATGGTGGTGGCAGGTGGGGGATTGCAGGGAGGGTTCAATCCGTGCTCTGGTTCCTGAGATGAAGAATCAAAACCAGGGGTAACGGCAAGACCCACCAACAGCATTCTCCAGGGAGAGGTCATGCTGCCTATCTTAAAAGAAATGTCTTCGGCATTCATTAAGGGAGAGCACAAAGCAGACATGCACAGATGAAAATCTCAAAAGGTCACTTGGAAAAAGACTGTTTTCTTTACCTTTCGACTGCCACCGACCTGATGCAGCTAATGGTCTCCTTCGTGACCACATGTTCAAGCCGGGCTAAAAGGGAAGCCGCCCAATTAGGCTGGGAATGAAAGGAGGCTGCAGAGTGGCTGGAGATGGCAGAAAGAGCAAAAGGAAATGTGATGTGGATCAGGTCAGCTTATTACCTATCTACTCGTTAATCACTTTGCATAGAGCCTCAGCAGGAAATCATTCTGTCTCCAAGTGAATCACAGCTTTACAGCAATTTTAGAATGAAAGCAATGAGGGTTCTCTCCAAGGTGCTCACTGCACTGTTTGGAGGAAAGAGGCTGCAGGCGGAAACGCAAACAGGGGATCTGCAGCATCTACAATATGATGACACAAAAATGAACTCGGGGTGTGTGTGTGTGTGTGTGTGTGTGTGTGTGTGTCCCCACGCTGGAGCATCGAGCAGGAAGGCAGGATGGCAGAAAGAATCAAGAAGTGGCCAAATGACTCTTTTCTTCCTTCGATTTTTAACTATTTGCTCAAATGGCAAAGATTTTGTATACTTTTGGGATTTTCTTAGTAAGTCATAAAGTCAAATAAGGTCCTTTCATGGAATGGGAATTACAGTTTTACCAGAATGATTTATTTAGATAAAAAGACCTAGAAGTCATGTGGTAAAAATAGAGTGTACAAAGGTAGAATAGAATGTGTAAAGGTGGAATGTAAACCACAAAACCAGTTTGGGATCATGAAAACGGGACAGAGGGAGGAAAGCAGGAAGGCAGGAAGGGAAAGAAGGATGGAAGGAAGGAGGGAGGGAGGGAAAACAGACCTTACAGCTCCCCGGAAGATATCAGAGTTTGCTGAAGTGACAATACTGGGAGCCATATGGCCCTGGGTATGAGTCTCAGCTAACCCTCTCCCAGATGTGTGATGACTATGCACAAGTTAATTTATGTGTCATATTTAATTATGTTCATATATTAAACTAAGTGTATTGATACATAGCTCTTAAGATGATTGCAGGGATACGGCCTCTGGCATGAGATAGGTTCTTAAAAGATGCTAGCTCTTTATATTTCTATTCCTCTTCCTTTCCCTCCACAAGAGTTAGATCTCTAAGAGATAAGCTGTATCCCCCCTGTGATGATGAGGAGGAGGATGGTGGTAACTTGAGAATGCAATTGTTCCACATACTGCAGACCTGCTGAAAACTGTTCAGCAATATACCCCTCCTTCCCAGCCTCCTCCCACCCCCAGGTAGCAGGTACCCAGAGGGGAAGAGTGAATCTACACAACAAAAGTCTCCTGTGCAAAAGAGCAAAAGAGTAAAAAAGCAACACACATCAGAGGAATGAAATCTGGGAGAACTGTGGGGATTAAAAACCAGCCTTTCACACTATGACCCTTGACGTGAGCATGCAGAGCGCTAAATGCAATTGGTGTTGTTTCATTAATTTGGTTTCATGTGTTTATTAATTGCAGCTACCGTCATTGTAGGGGCCATAGATTGTATTAGAACAGGAGATGAATAAGGCTAAGTTCATGTTAATTCTCGCTGGAGAGATTAATCCCATTTCAAACAGGCATCGATCACAGAGATGCACAGAATGTTAACTAAAGGGCTACATGAAATATGCCAGAGGACAATCTATGACCTGCGTCCCACTGCACGGGCTGAGGAGGGGAGGGACGGGGAGGGGGAGAAGGGGGAGGAGGAAGAGGGCAAGGGCAGGCGGGATGCTCTGTGCAAATGTTCAGGAGATGAAAAATAAAAGAGGGCAGGAAATAGAAGGAAAGGGATCAAGGAGCAGCTGCAGGAAGAAGAAAGATCATGAAAATTCAGGGCAGATAAAGAGGCAAGAGAGAGAGAGGAAAAAAGAGAAGGGTGGGCAGTAGGAAAAGGAGGAATAATTACGGAAAGGGAAGGAGATGGGCACAGGAGCAGAGAAACAAACCAGAGCAAAGGAAAGAAAATCAGGAAGGGAAGCAGCGGAAAGACAGGCAGCACGGTGACATTCAAGTCAGCCTCTAATTAAATGGGGGCAACTGCTTTTTATGCCCTTGATTCAGAAAGAAGCAGCGGCCTGAGAGAGGACTTACTGTGCGGGTAATGACTCCAGGGAAGCTGGGGTCCATCGCTGCTTATATTTGCTGAATATAACCCGCAGGTTAGGCGCCCTAATGCTAGAATACCTGTCTGCACGCCAAGTCCCATCATTAGCATGTGTGCACAGGGCCTGGGGACCCTGCCCAAGCAGTCGTGCTTTGCTGCCATCCCCGGGGCCGTCCTCAGGGCGGAGTGCCTGCAAACCTGGCTGCTGCAAAGCGGGGATGGTGATTCTTTTCCCCTGTTCAGCCCAGGCCAGGGGCAGCTTGAAGCCGGAGTGTTCCCCACTTCCGGCTAAACAAAACAGCAGAGGAGGTGATGCTGGAAGAGACGAGAGGAAGAAAGCTTGCAGGGGAGGGCGGAGAGTCCCGCATCAAGAGCTATGGTGAAAGCAGCTGAGGGAGAAGGATGACATTAGGTTATTCTCTCCGTGACCCCAGTGGCGGAGCTAAGGCGTGCCTTTCGTAAGAACTACCTTCTAGCTTTCTCTCTCACGCATTTTCTCTGTCTTTATGTCCTTCCCCATTCTCCCCCCCCCCGGGTAAATTCCTATTCCAGTTTGAAATCTGATTTCATCTTTTTGTCAAAGCCCTGCTGGCTTAGGGAACCCTCTTTCTTGCTCCCAACAACACATCAATTTTACTTTTATTATGGCATTCAATGTGCCTCGCTAAAGTTCCCCGACTCTGTCCACCCCGCCATCTCCTCCATCAGTCTGTCTGTCTGTCCCTGTGCCACGGCTACAGGCCCATAAATTTCTCGCAGGCAAAACCATATCTCAGTCATCTCTGAAGCTCAGCATCTTGCTCAGCACGTGATGCTTGGTTATGGATCAATACTTTTTGAAGGGAAACAAACAGATTCCTATTCTCTTATCCTCGTCATCCCATGGTTTACTCTGTTCATCACAGATCCTTCCCAACACACCTCTCTTCACTCCAAATCTCCACTAATAACAGCTGGGAACATGATTCTCATTCCTTCTCCGACCCCTTGGTTCTCGTCCTAACTTGAACTTGACTCTGAATTTCTCAAATCAGTTTGAAAGTATGCATTTCATTTTATTATGCCCATTACCCTCTCCTCTAAGTTCAATCAGCAAGTGCATAGCTGTAAAATGTTAAAAGACCTGTTTAGTCATGTTAAATTCTGAGGACTGAAACGATCAAGAGAAAAAGCCTCCTGTCTTCTCACTCTAGTACTCAAACCAAAATCCACATTAAGTTTTAAATAGTTAAGGGAAAGACATACCGCTGAGCAAAAGTCATGTTTCTTATGCACAGGGACACATTAGTTTTGGAGTCTGGGAGCCACCGTGAGGGTTGGGGAAAGGAGGAGACATTCAAAGCAGCCAGTTTGGGGGGGTGGCCAGCCACACCCAGATGTGCTCACTTTCATTTTGCACACTGGACTTTCCAGTCAGAGTTTATTTGAAACAAAGGTCGAAGTCTATGGGCAATGTGCAAAACCAACTGAATTCAGTTGACTAATCGCTTGGGTCTTCTTCCTAAACGGGTCTATGATCAGAATTTCCTAAACTTCTGCTAGAACCACCATTATGTGATGATCAACCCAAACAACAACTAATCCTTGAGCCCTTATTATGGGTTCTTCCAACTGATGGAGGGTTGGCGACAAGGTTTTGTTGTTCATTTTCCTATTCCACCTTTGAATAACTGGACTGCTTACTCCTACAGGGGGTCGGGGGCCTGAGGTGAGGAGCACACTCACCCCCACCATGTGCAGTCGTCCCAGGAAGCTGTCCAGTTGCACGAAGACCAGAGAAGACTGGAAATCCCACTCCTTGACTTCCTGGTTCTCTTTGAAGTAAGTGTGGAGATTCTCCCTTCTGTCCTGAAACGCCTGCTTGAAGAAGCTCAAGGTGTCCAAGACCACTTGCAGTTTGTTCTGACTTTCTTCCACCTCACTTCTCAGGAGGTCTTCTGGGCTGAGATAATTAGTGGCCTGGTATGCAAACAGATTAGTGTCACTGAGCCTGGCTGCAGGTGCAGGATACCCCAAAACTTGCCAACACCAACTCTGAACTGAATCATTGCCCAAGTAATATTTTTCACAAGCATAATACAGGAAACATCTGACCCCACACTCAGTTCCACAGGTAGACTGGGACCCGGATTTAAGCCAAATAGTCTTTGGGACAGAAACCACAGTGATTGACTCAGGAATGGGCAAGTGACCACTCAGAGACAAAGAAACACAATGAGACTTTTGTTGGGCTCGAAGCCAGAGCAGGTGTTCTTTCCCAGGTGTTCTTTTGTGACTTATTGGCTTTCTATAGTGAAGTAATTCCAGTGTAAGAATTCTTTGGACAATTAATTGTTTTCCTGTCTCCAAGAGACTTGAACCTGGAAAGCTGGGAAGTTGCAGCTGTAGGACAGCCACCTTCACCACTACAGAGAGGGGCAGAGATAACTGGGTCCTGGGCCATGGTGACATCATCCTAGGCCATATTGCAAATCAAGGCTGAAGCCACTTATACCTTGGACTTTCAAGGTACATGAGCCTATGTGTTTTCTGTTGTTCATGCTACTTTTGGTTGGATTTTCTTACACTTTCAACCAAAAGAGTTCTGGCTGATCAACATGGAGTGATGGGAGAGTACTGACTCCTAGCCTGGATTTGAGTCCTGGTTTGGGTGTCTTTGGGTGAGTCAGTTAAGCTCCCTGAAACTTGGCCCACATCTTTAAATAATACCCATAAACAATGAGTTCTTCCCTGCCCATCTCTCAGGGTTTATCTGATGATTGACTGAGATCATGAATGTAGTGGCACCTTGCAGCCTGTGGTGTGCTCCATAGATGTTAGTCGTTATCAGTGACTGTTTAAGCTTGTCCATTGTTTTCTCAGGGTCATAGTTCCTCAGAGGCAAAAGAAGCCAATTTGGGGGGAAGATCACCCAAACCTCCTTAAAGTTTACAGGGCATATGCAACATCACATTGAAGCTTCACAATCACCCAGCAACTGAAAAAGAGATAGGTCCTCTTCTCTCCATTGTTGTACAGAGAAGCGTGAGGCACAGAATGGGTAAGTGACTTGTCCTGGCTCTCACAGCTAACAAGCAATGAAGCCAGGGTTTTGTACAGGATCACCTGACTTCAGAGGCTGCATTCTTGATTTCTAGGCTTTGCTGCCAATTTGTTACCAATTTCTCTGTACAGATCATTAAGGAGGTTGGAATTCACCACCCCTACAATTTGCCCCATCCTCAGTCTTAGTTAGGCAGAGGGAAAAAGAAGACTGGGCCTCCCAGGTGTTCTAGCGTTACTGCAGATGTCTTTGTGAAATATTGGCTTGTGAGAGTAAAATACTATAATTCAAGCGTGGACCATAATTATTTCCCTGCCCAGAAAAAATGCACACTTGACTCTTTCCCATGACATGGTGCCAACCAGCCCCAAGGTTACTGGGGATCCCGGGGCGGCCCACCTGCTGGATGAGAAGGTTGCAAATCTCCCGGAGCAGCACAGTAAGCCTCCCTGGGGAGCGGTAGAACTTGCATGTGGCCCAGATGAGACAGATCACGTGGAGCAGAGCCGGCAGCCGGGGCTTCACCTCCGGAAACTCTGCATTCTCGAGTGTTTCCAGGTGGCGGCGGAGTGGTACCAGGTGCACATGGATATCCTGCGCCTCTGCCAGAGCTGGAGGGAACCGGAGATGGTCACCATTCCCTGCTCGAGGCTCATACCCACCTGGTGGAGCCCTAGTCCTTGGGAAGCAAAAGATCTGCAAAGCAATGACTGCAATTTCTTCCCAGGCCGAGAAAGCAGAGAGAAGGCTGGTTCCAGAAACTTTCTAGCTCTTAGGCAGACATCTGGAAATCTGGAGAGCCCTGAACAACTAGAGTAACGGTCTGAGGAGTTCTTTCTCACGACATTCCTCTATCTGGACTTCTCCCTGGCCCTCCCAGCCCCAGTCTGGTGCTCAGTGTGTAGTAGAAACACATTCAGTAAATATTTGCTAATTACTTTGCTGCTGCTATTTCCAAGATAATACAGAATAGACAACAGAGGACAAGTTTTAAAATCAGAAAGACCTTCTTGGAAATTCTGGTCCAGACATTTAGCAATTGTATGACCTTGGGCATGTGTAACCTCTCTGAGCCTCAAAAATAGGTGGAACTCATTTAAAGGGTCCTCGTGAAGGCTGAAGGGAGCACAGACGAGACCTTCATAAACTGGCACAGTACCTGGACGAGAGACAGTGTCTGATAAACGGTGATGTTTCTGAGGAGTATTCACTGATGCAGAATCCTCACTGAGCTCTTGTACAGAAGTTGCAGGTCATAGAGAAAGAGCACAGGCTGATTACGACGAGGTTCTGCTGGTTTTCAAGGCCAGGGAAATCTCCTACCATCTCTTTTGAATACAGCCAAGGAAAAAGAGGGGCCTTAACCAGTTGTCTTGTGGCAACTTGGAGGGAAAGCAGGAAACCTAGCAGCACTGGACAGTAACAGCTGCATAGCAGCTTCCAGGGAATGCAAACGTCCACCAGACAGACTGAACTGGACGGTAGAGCTTATGAAGGCTGGTTCTTTCCTGGGCAAATAATCAGGTGGTGTCACATGAAAGAAGCTAATCTTAGGTTATAGTATGTGGATGAGGCCCTGCTTTCATCCTAAAGAAAACTCAAAATCTATACTATGTAGCAAACAGTTTCAATATGCCAGGAATTGTTCTGCTCGTTAGATATACACCATCTCACAGAAAGCCCTGCGAGGTAGCTTCAGGACTCCCACTTTCTAAATGAAGAAATTAAAACCTAAATAACTTGCCTATGGCATTCCATGAATCAACTAGTTCTATCCAGAGGAGCAAAAGGAAGATGGCCCCAAGCTTATCACGCTGAGCGCCTGGCTGGATGGTCGGGAGGCTCAGCCTGAAAAGGAGGATGCGGATATGCATGTTTGTACTTTAGATCCCAAATGAGGTTGTGGGAAGCAAGATGTGAATCGAAATTTTGAAACTCAAATGCCACAGTAAATTGATTAGAGTGGTGATTCTTAGGTGGAGGAGCTGATGGTGAGTATTGGAACCACTGCGTTGGGGTGAGAGATTTCAGAATCCAACAGACACTCTCCCAAGCATTCGCTCCAGCCTTCATACATGCTGTGATGGAAAAGAGGCTAAGAGCATCACCCTAGGCAACTTTCTATGTAAGAAGCTCTGTTTTGAAGCCTTTTGTAAAAAGCGAAATCTTTAATCATAGAAATAGGCACTGCCTTGATTGTCAAGAGCCTAATATTTGAGAAAACAGGGTTTGCCATCTGGTCCAGGGTGCAGTAGTCTTGGCTGACAAAGCAAATGCAGAAAAAGAGATGCACAGAGCTAGGCTCACACCTTTTAAAGTCATGTAAATGTAAACAGCCAGTTGCACAGTGACGTCCAGAAGTTTGCTGGTAAATCTTTAACAACAGGCTCTTTGGAGACAAATGCCTTTACTTGTAGCATTTGCCAATTTCTGTTGTAGAAACATTCCCAATATTCGTGCCATGTTCGATTTTAAGCTACCAGTTTGACTTCATTGAGAGTTGCCTAGGAGGTTGGAGATGAGAGGGTTAAAAAGAAATGCATACAGTGTCCCCTCAAGAGCCACTGCAAACCAGCACCAGTTGGCCCCAGTGCACCACTGGACTTTCACGTCTTGCCCACACAGAACCACCCCCACACACCCTTGGCTGGGGCTATGGTTTGAATGTGTCCCCTCCAAAGCTCAGGTGTTGAAACTTAATGCAATGTGCTGTTATTAGGAGGTGGGGCCTTTAAGAGGAGATTGACTAGGTGACCGGGCTAACTTGGGAGGACATGCATCTTAGAAGCAGAGCACAGCCCTCGCCAGATAACCAAACCTTCCAGCGCTTTGATCTTGGATTCTCAGCCTGTAGAACAGTGAGAAATAAGTTTCTGTTCTTTGTAAATTATCCAGTTTGGGGTATTCTTTTGTAGCAGCAGCAATGGGCTAAGACACTTGGCAAATAGGTTGTACTACGCCAATCCTGTCCGAGAGAACTCTCTAATTAGTTTTTATTCCCCTTGTTCTTTCTCCGCAAAGGGATTGTTGCTTCGAGTTTCCCAAGGCTGCTTATTGTCCAATTAATTCTACTTCATACAATCCTGTTCCCACGTGTTTTCTTCCATCCTTTTAACCTCCTTGCCCACTGATCCAGATACATGTCTTTTCCTTTCCTTCTGTTCAGCCCATCAGTGAGCCAGTGAACCACCCTGATCATGACTAATAATAATAATAATAATGCACAGAGTATATCTATTTAGGATAAGGAAGCCACACGCTCCAAAATTAAATCAGAAATGAGCAAATCAGCCTTCAGCTTAGAAGTTCCTGCCAAATTTTCTGACCAAATCTCTACCTAACACCTCTAATCAAATTTTCTTTTCTGCTATCATTGGAATTGAGTTTCATATTTCAAGAATTTCTGCTTTCACAGTAGGTTTATCTGGTACTATCATAACGGTGTTGTTTTTTCTCGTTTCATTGCTGGCATATACTCTACTGCAAAGAATTTTTGAAGCTGGCCTGTGGAAATGAATCTTTTATAATGATTAATCCATGTGAATGATTTTAGTCTATTAATCTGTTAATGTGGAAAATATATTTGGGGCACTAAATGACTAACTCATACTTTTACTACATGTTTTATTTCAGAGCCCCAAATTTCGGGCATTTTCATGCCTCCTTTGCATGTCATGTGTGTATACAATCTGTAGTTCTGCAGCGCTTACTTAATATGTTCCTCTCAGTTGACGCTCACTTTAACCTAACGAAAATTATATAAAATGAAAGCTTTAAATCACTACCATAAATGGAAAACTACTATCACTTGCCCGAAACAGGGTTTTCACCCTTTAACACATTTTAAAAAATATCTGTCCGTATATTTCCCACAGTTGCTTCTCACACCCACAGGGGTACACACACCACTTTTTGGAACACCTGTCCATGTGAATTGAAATGGAAATTGGGAACAACAGTCCTTTCCTCTGGGACACAGAATCTCTTGGTGAAGCAGTAAACTCAGACCCCAAGAGACATTTTGTTCCAAACCAGCTTTTTGTGCTGGCAGAGCAGCCTCCGCGATGAGATTTTAGGGCCCAGAAAGACCTCAAAGACTAACAACTCATGCCAGTTCTTTTCTGTTATATAGCTCATGGCAGAAACGTCAAGACCGGAACTTTTATTTCCTTAGCTAAGTGGTTTGCAAGCCTCATGCCATGGCGAGGGGAAGGTGGGACAAGGAATCAGCCAGCGGGTCTGGACACAGGATGCCGCCCTCTCTAACGAGCAAATACACCTGGACTAGTTTTACCTAGTGGACTTTTTTTTATCTTGTGGACTTACATGGGAGATTGCATTTAAAGAAAGAGTTCTGGGACAGGAGAAATGTTTCAAAATCACTGCTTAGATCAAGCTTAAACCATATGAAATTGTAAGTACCTTTAAAAGCACGTTTTGACCGACAGCGCTGAAGGGCAAGGAGGAGGTCTGATAGGAAAAAGGGGAAGAAACAAAGTGCACCAATGATGGGAGAGGGAGCTCTGACAAAATTTACCTACTTCTAATCATAGGCTTTGCTGCCTTTGCAATTTTGATAAGAGCCGATCTTGTCTGGTGCTCAGATGGCCAGGAAATTGCAGTCTCATCTGACAGTAGGAAGAGAAAAAGCAGAATGGAGCTAGAAATGGAATAGGGATTTCTCAAGAAGCCAAGGGTGCAGGGACCTGAATTGCAGAGGTGAGAGATAGCAACACGCATTTGCACAGCGCCCTTCAGTCAGTAAAGGTCTTCCACCTACATTATCTCACAAGGACCCGGAAATATAGGTGGAAGTGTGGGCACCATAACTATGGCATATACTGAAACTCAGAGAGGTTGAGTGAATTTGCCCAAGGCCGCACAGCAGTGGAACTGCAAACAGAGTACAGTTCTCTTTAGCTGCTCTCCTGCTTCTAGACTTGGTATTCTTGCCACCATGTTACACTGTGTCAGGTTGGAAGGTTATAAGGACTTGAAGCTACAGAAATCAGACAGAGAGAAGCGAATGCATCACTCCGTAAGAAATTAGAGAGTCAAATGTATTTGTAAAAATATTTGCTGGTCCTCACCTGCTACGACATTTCTGAACATGGCTTTGAAAGCTGGGAAGTAGCTGCTCTGAAGCTTGTCCAGGAGCCCAGCCATGCCTCTCACTTTTATCATCCTCAGTTGATTATAAATGTATTCCAGATCCTCAGACCTGCAGTACCACAGAGAAGGGCGAATCCAGGTGAGCATGAGGAAATGCAAGTCACACTGTGGTGACCCACCCTCGCAGAGAGAAAGAGAGGAGCCCTGCCTGGGGGTGTTCCTCAGAGGCTGTGCTCCTGCCCAAAGAGCCGAGACATCTGTTCCCAGAACAGCGAGGGCAAAAGCCTGAGTCTGGAACACAGGTTCAAAGGGGAAGCTCCAGGAAACACTGCTGTGACCATCTGGTGGCTCGAAAGCTTGGCAGCTGGAGGTCATTAGCTCTTGCAGTAAGGTTGGGGCAGGGTGAGGGAGGCACTGTTGGAGGAAGGGTGCTAAGAGAAGGAGCTCACAGGAGGTCAATGAATGGTCAGAAACCAGGCAAGAGAACAGGGCATCTCAGCAGGGCTGGAGCCCTGCAGGCACGCCTGGTCCTATGACGGGGTTGCTCTCCACCTAAAGCCAGGACAGGGACATCTGCCTCCAACATCTGTCTGTTTCCTTCTGAGAAAAGGGTTTATCAGCCCAGCGATACATAGGAGCAAAGAAATGGGGAAGAAGCAGGATCAGGAGCAATAATGAGGCCTTTGGGACAAACACAGTACACGATGGATTTTCCAGCCTTGTTAAGGGTAAGCTGGGACCCAGGACAGGCTGTTTTGCATCCAATTTCCAGAAACCCCTCTTTCTTCAGATGGTGCATGCATCTGGCCTTGACTGTCCAAGGAGTCCAATGAGAGGATAAATGTTTTTAAAAGTTGGTTTTACATGTAGTTAAAAGAGCCTTTGAAGAACTGTCAAAAGACATACTGATTGCAGACGAAGAAAGGATGGATGACTATTGAATCTCAGGGAAAGTGTGCATCACTCAGGCCATTGAAAAACTGTACCAACCCAATGTCACTGAGCTGTCTACCCTTGGGATGATGAGAAACACCTGAAGGGAAGAACCAGACTCGGTGGTCGGGTTCCTTAAGGCCAGCTCTAGCTGCATCCTCTGCAAGACATCTTCCCCCCAGGGGCTGAGCATGTGCCTTCCTGCCTACCTGCTCTTCCAGAAATCCAGCTCCACCTTAGGGGTGGGATTCTCCCCCTGCAAGAGTGGCTGGGAAGACTCTCTCTTGAGCACCATCTGGACTTGGTGGCTCCATTTGACCACTGCAGACTCAATGGCGTAGATGACTGACTTATCGATGGCATCTGAGCTGTGAAAGATAAAAGAAATCTCCTAGAATGTGGAAAACACTCCACCCTGGGTACCCCTCAAAAAAGATCCCAGATCTTTTAAAAATAGGTTGGAAATTCCATCTAGCTCATCTAACATTTTTTTGGATAGTAGACTTTGTTGAATAGTCAATGAAATGTACGATGCTCTCTCCAGAAAAAAATGCGTATGTGTGTGTACGTACAACATTATTTGTACAGATTAAAGGGTTCACCAGTTTTCTGAAGACTTGTTTAAGAACTCTGGATGCCAGTAAGTTGTCCTGTCAATACAGGAATACCTTGGATGGAAAACCTTCAGGTGACTACTCAACCCTTGCTTGAGTGACAGCAAGGTCCCTACTCAACAATGCAGCGCATTCCTCAGTGGGTTGGCTCCCCCAAGAAGAAAGTTTGTCTGTACACATCTATCTCCCTGCAATTTCCTCATTTTGGTCTTAGTTATGACTGCTGCAGCAAGAGGAAATAAGTTATTTCTTCTTCCACAAGCCAAACAATGAGCCATGTGAATATCACCATCACAATTTCACTTTGTCCTCACTTTTCCAGTGAAGAATGGAATTCCCAAACTTCCCCCCACCCATACACCTTTTAACAAACAATAGCTATGTTTGGAAGGGGTTAAAGATTTTAAAAAATGCATTTTGGCTGTTTTTTTTTACAAAGTCTTAACTGAAAATTGTACATATCAAGAACCAAGGACACAGAAAAGAGGTCCTATCATTCACATTTTCACGTCAGAACCCACCTTTACTCAATCTAATTAAATTCATATTTGCTGAGAAATTGTGAAAGACATTAAAGGGGGAAGATACCTCCCCTAAAATGATCCAGCCTTTTGGGAAATTATCAAATTTGAACAAAGGGAAACAAACTCAGCAATGATTATATACACACACTGAATATTATTAAGTTGAAACATAAAGAACTAGAAAAAGGGTAGTTTGAATTTATTTATTTTGAAAGTTGAATATTTTCATTAACCCACAATAAGTTTTCCAGTTAACTGGGAAATTACTTCAAATTATATATGTAGCAAATTACTTCCACTAGAAAAAATTCAGTATATAGCACATTGTCACAGCATGCATTACTGATCTTCCACATCAAATCACAGATCCTGAATACACAGCGATGGCCGTCACACTCTGGGCCACTCCTGACAACATGGCAGACAGAGCTCATACAGGAAGGCCACCTGTTGCCACAAGCACATGGAAATGCTGGATAAAATATAACAAAATATAGTATTTCTATATGTAGCCTGACTTGAAAGAAAAACAGATCCCCAGGGATAGAAACAAAGAGATCCAAGCCAGAATGGTAAGTGGAAGCTGACGGTGAATATAATTTCTAGAAGAAGAGGAGGCTGCAGTTTTCATGCCCACTTGGAGACAGGAGACATGGACTCCAGGCTTCAACAAAGCCAGATTTGTTTTTATTTGAAAAAGAAAAAAAAAACCAGGACATGAAAAAAGTCTTCAGCTGCTTGGGGAAGAGAGTCTGGAACTGTCACAAGAGCTGCCAGAGTGAGTTCTGTGACATTTTGTACTGAGTAGACGCAGGGAAGAGGTGCGGCTGCCTCCCAGACTGGACCTGGGGCTTTGCCAGCGATGAGACACTGTCCTGATCAGCAAAATACCGAAATCCAGTGTGGCCGCTCTCAGCCCTGGGGTGACGCGGAATGGAAAAAAGGCCATGTTGCTGTGACAGCCTTGAGAGGCTCCAGGCAGAGGAATTGAGGTGAGGGAAGAAATCAGTGTGAAAATACAGGCCTAGGATGTTGGCCAACAGGCCAGGCGGTGGGCTTGTGGGCAGGACGAGGAGAGGTGCAGAGTCAGCAACAGAAAAACCATGAGGAACACATTCCGATAAACCGGCATCTCCCCTATCTCAAGGCCACGTGGCTGGGCTGGCGGTACTCACAGTGTCTCACTTTGGGAATCCACAAACGCCATTTCTTCCGAGCCTACTGGGAGAGGCAGCAAAGTTTTCCCCTTTACTTGCTCAAGGATAACCAGGAGGTCGCACTGCAGGCTGTGGGCGTGCTGCCTGACATCCTGACATACCATGTGGGGCCAGTCTCGGCGATTCTTCTCATTGGCCAGCATGGGTATAACAACCTGTAACAGGGGTGCACAGGGAAGAAACACAGGCATTCCACTCCTGCAACCTTAAAGAAAGACTATTCTGCTGGCCGGGCGTGGTGGCTCACGCCTGTAATCCTAGCCCTCTGGGAGGCCGAGGCGGGTGGATCGCTCGAGGTCAGGAGTTCGAGACCAGCCTGAGCAAGAGCGAGACCCCGTCTCTACTAAAAATAGAAAGAAATCATCTGGCCAACTAAAAATATATATAGAAAAAATTAGCCGGGCATGGTGGCACATGCCTGTAGTCCCAGCTACTCGGGAGGCTGAGGCAGGAGGATCGCTTAAGCCCAGGAGTTTGAGGTTTCTGTGAGCTAGGCTGACGCCACGGCACTCACTCTAGCCCAGGCAACAAAGCAAGACTCTGTCTCAAAAAAAAAAAAATTAAAAAAAAGAAAGAAAGACTATTCTGGAAAATGGCCAGAAAGCTATACACAACCTTTTGCAGCTCACAGCACTGTAAGGCTTAGTAGCAAAATCGGGAGGCCCTCAAATAGCCTACCCACAAATTTTCCTCCCCACTCTGCTCCTGTGGATAAGGTCCCCTGGCCAAACAACTTGCTTTTTCTAGAGGACCAGATACAGTTCCTGCTCATACCTGAGCAGCAGGCTTCAGTTCCCCGCCAGCTCCTGGACTCATTCCAACAAGACAGTCACATCCTCCATGGGAACCAGGGCCACCACACCCTCTTGATACCACCAAGTGTGCCTCCCACAGCCCCTGGCTGTTCACTCTATTCCCAAGTGCAACCCCCGTGTGGCCCTGCATGACACCATGTCCTCCTCCTCTGGGCTGTGAGTATATGTGGCTAATAAACTTCTATCAGCGTCATCTATCTTGTGTAGGGTGTTCTGTGTTCAGCCACCCCATTACCCTAGGGCAAGAATCCCTCCTTCCTGAATAGGAGGTGAATGAAACAGACACAAAGGTCAGAGGACAAATGCAGTAGGGGTGACCATCTGTCTACAGGTGGTGTGAGGGGCACCTTAAACAAGCAAGCAAAGTTGAGGTTCTCGAATCCTCCTTCAGGGTGAACATTAGCTGATTTTGGCCACCCTGCGTAGTTCCTCTTCTTGTGTCCTTCCCCAAATCCAGAGATGGACATGTGCCCACACCAGAGCCAATGACAGTCAGACCAAAGTCTCTTATCTGAATTTTAGAGGAAGAGACACCTCTTTTCTACTAGTCTGAAGCTTTTCGTGGTCATCTTGTGACCACAGGGAGACTTAGAATAAAGTAAATATGGCGAAGGCAGTGTTCATAGACGGAGAAAGGCCAAATCTTGGTGACTTTGTGTGAGTTCCTGAGTGAAACTTCTCTTGAACTTTCTGAACTAGTTTAAATTGAGTTTCTCTTACTAACAACATAGGAAGTTGTCAATACAACTCACTAGGAATCTTTTCCTGTAAAAATTTCACAATTAATGGGAAAGGAATGCCAGAAAGACAGATGATCAAGTGATTTGATGAGGAAGCTACCAAGTAAATAAAGAAAAGGAAATACAGACTCCTATGATTCCTTCTGTATATGACCAATAAGTCCTGGTGGTTGTGAAGTAGAACGCCTGGACCCAGCATGTTAAATTCTAGAGGATGATCCTTGCCTAGTTTCTCTGGAGACAGTCACTGAGCTGAGGATTTACAACAAATAGTCAACAGAAAGCTCAAAAAGGAAGAAAATATTGCAAATTAAGTTCTGTCACATTCATGTTAAGAAAGGATCCTTTGGGCCCAGGGAAGAAGGAGTAACAAGGAAAAAGGATAAACTGAAATTTTCCTAGGATTTCAAAGGCAGGGACTGTATCTTATTTGATCCTTATATTCCCTCAGTCCTCCCTAGGGTCTGGCATATAGGAAGCATTCAGAGGTTTATAGAATAACTGAATGTGTGCTTTCTGAAGAAAAAGTGGTAGGTAGGTTTGGGTTGTATTTTTGAGGGCTTTGAGTGATAGAAAAATAAGGAATGTGAACTCTATGAAGTGAAAAGGTACCCATTAATTTATTTGATGAGTATTTATTGAGCATCTACTATGTGCTAGTACTATTTTAGGGGCTTGGAGGATACCTCAGTGAACAAAACAGACAAAAATTCCTGACCTCATGAAGTTTATATTTCAGAGGAAAGACAGTCAATAAACAATAAGTTCTGTGGATAAAAATAAAGCATGTGAGGGAGATCAGGAGTGCGAGGTAGAGGGGTAGACATTGTAAATGTTGGGGTTGGTACAGGCCTTATGGAGATGATAACACTTGGACAAGGACTGAGGGGGTGGGGGAGTGCATTTGCAGATCCTTGGGGGAGTATACTGTGGGTAGAAGGACTAGAACTAGCCAGTGTGGAGGCCCTGAGGTTGGAACATGTGTGGTGTGATCAATGAGCAGTGTGAAGGCCAGTGAAGCCAGAACAGTGTGAGCAAGAAGAGAAGGGGTGGGCAAAGGGGCTCCCATCACATGCAGCTCGGCCTGTAGGATTTCAATTTTTACTCCCAGAGAAATGGACATCATTGCAAGGTTTTGAGCAAAGGAGTGATGTGGTCTGACATCTCTTTGAGTGATCCTATTTGCCGCTGCAATGAGAGGACTCTAAAGGGGCAAAAGCGGAAGAAGAGCTCAGCGAGCAAGCTAGTGCTTTGATACAGAAGGCAGTGGCATGGCACAGGGGGGTGGTGGAGGTGATATGAAATGGTCTATTCTATATAAATTTTGGAGGTGCAGCCAATGTGATGTCTTAATAAATTGGCTTTGGAGTCATGAGAGATTAGAGGGGTCAGGATGACACCAATATTTGGGGAAGAATGGAGTTGCCATTAACTAATATGGAGAAGAATAAGGATGAAGTAAGTTCTTTAGGGAAGACCAGAAGCTTGTTTTTGGAAATGTTAAAATCTGACATATCCATGGAACTTCAAGTTGGAGACATGGAGGAGGCAGTTGGATATGCTAGTTGGGAGATCAGAGGAGAAGAAAAGGATGTAGATAACAAATTTGGGAGGTATAGACAGTTTGTAAAACTTTGAAATTGAATGAGAGCTCCCCAAAACACAAATAAATGAAGAGAAGTTGTCCAAGAATTGAGCCCTAGGTCCCTCCAATGTTAGGAAGTTGGGAAGAAGAGGAGGCACTGTCAGTGGAAATGGCGGAGGAAGAGCCATCATGATGGGAAAGCAGAAGGCTGGTGTCCCAGATGCCAAATGAAGAAAGTGCTTGTGGCAGGAGAGGATGATTGTGAGCTGGGACAAACGCTGCTCACAGGTCAAGCAGAGGGAGGACTAATTAAGGGCCATTCAATTTAGTCAAGTGGAGATCACTGGAAACATTTGGCAAGTTCTTTCACTACTTCTCTGTGAAGTGTGGGAATAAAAGCCTGGAGAGTGTGTATGAGATAAATCAGGAAAAGAATGGGACACAGCATGAAGAGACACATTCCAGGAATTTTGATATAAAGAGGATCACAGAAGTGGAGTGACAGCTGGCAGGCGGAAATGAGGATTTTATTTCATGGGAATTACATAGTAATGGCGGAAAAATAAGAATGGCGGAGAGACGAGGAAATGGCTAGAGTGACCTCCTCAAGAACAGGCGGGATTCAGAGAACAGGGGGCATTTTAATCTTAGGGTTGGTTTGGCATCAGATGACAGCACAGACAGCCCACCTGTAGGAATGGAAAGGGTGGCAGAGAATGTGAGTATAGATACTGGCAGACAAGGCAAATATAAGAGTTTATGAAGATTTTCTTCTACTGTTTCCATTTTTTTTTAACCAAGAAAGAAGCAAGAGCATCTCAGAGTGAGGTTGAGAGAGGTTTTGGACATTTGAGGGAAGAAAAAAGAAAGCTGTGAAAGTCATCTAAAAGAGTAAGAAAGTAGTTGGAATAGAAAAAGTAGGATATCTATTGGGAAACATGAAAATCCTACTAGAGGTTCAAGGTCATGAGTTTAGAGGGGAGTCAGTTGGTTGTTCCCTAGCCCCATTCAGCTCCATGGGTGCAGGTATGAAGTATGCAGAGTGCTGGGTTTCACCAGGATTGTGGTTTTGCCAAACAAGCATGACACACAGTGAGGTGGAAGCCAGTGAGTCAGGAGGTGATCAAGAGAATGATGGTAATGATGGATCATGGCCTTCAAGCCAGGTAAGGGGGAGAGACCATGGGTGTGGGCCAGGACAGAGGAAATCGGCAGGGTCAAGGGATTGGTGGTCCCCAGCAGGATCAAGGGACTGTTGTAGTCAGGGTGTGAGGGGGAGAGAGCTGGAGAGATGGGAGCAGTGGTCTGAGAAGGAGGTACATGAAACTGGATCATAAGGTGGTGGTTATTGGGAATGCACAGTCTGGAAGTGGCCACGGGATGGGGTGCTTACTACAGGGAGGAGGACAAGGTCACTGGAGGAGAAACGTGGAGGGAAGCCAGAAGCTAAGCTATTGGGAAGATCATTCATGTTTCTATGGAAATAACCATGTGTTAAGACAAGAGTAATGTTGGGGAAAGTCACAGTGAGCTGGGAGACAAAGTCATGTAGAAATGAGGACAGTGCCATCAACACAGGATGCAGCAACAAGAGAGGATGATGTTGTCTGATGACAGGAGATTGAAACTGGAAGATTTTCAACATGAATCTAAGAGCAATGAGGATACCTGTCTCACCTCTGGGCTTACAAGAAGAAGGGCTGTGGGGGAAATGCAGCTGAGTCCTCCAGAAAGGGCCAGGGCTGGGTTAGAGCAAGGTGACAAGGATTGATCAGAGAAGTGAGGAGGATTTTAAATAGGATGTGGTGTGACTATGATTCTCATCCTTTATGGAACACCTAAAATGTCACACTCTGTTCCAGGTGTTCTAATGTATTGGATCTAAATTTCTTAACAACTCTGCAAGAAAATTTGGACATAATCCAGTGAGCTCACCTGCTCATATCACACTGCTGAAATTGATAGAACCAGGATTTGAATCTAGGTTTGTCAGACTCCAAATCCTGTGCTCACTCTCCAAAACAAACAAAAAAAATTTTTAAAAAGCATCCAAGTTTCAGAACTAGGAAACCTGGCAGGAGTGAATGAAGTGGTTGGAGAAGGAAGACAGGAAGTAGGGGAATGTGTTACCAAATTCTGTTAATTCTTCCTTTGAAATGTTTCTTAGTTGCATCTTTTTTTTTTTTTACCTTGTACTAATGTATAGGACAAAAATAATGTCCAAATCATAGCATTCTCTCCTTGTCAACACCGCCTCGGCACCCTCCCCCCCTCGCCCCGGCCAATACACACACACACACACACACACACACACACACACACACACACACACACACACACAATAAGGCAGGAGGACATCTCTCAACCAGGGGCCGGGGCAGGGGGTTCTTTTGGCTTTAGTGAGGTGGCAGGAAAAGGGGCACAGGTAGTCGGAGGCTAAGCTGATCTACTAGGTACTGACAGAGAGGTGAGGGGGGAGGACAGGAGGGCTGGGAGGCAAGGATAGGGCTTAGCAGATGGGAAGTCAGCAAGGTTTGAAAGTGACACTGCATCAGCTTCAGGGCGTGTAACACAAGTAGATGGGAGCACAGAAGGTTGACTACACTAGGATACAGTTACAGCCTTTGAGAAATGCAAGTAAAGGACTTGAAGTATTTTTAAAATAAATTATTTTATTTAGATTTTGAAATAGGTGATACATTGACATGGCGCAAAATTTAAAAAGTGCAAGGGCTTTTCCAATGGAAAGTAAGTCTTCTACCTAGCTCTGGAACGCTGCCACTCAGTTCCCCTGCTTGTGGATTAATTACTCTGTTAAAGAATTTTCTCCTTCCCTCCATCTTTTGTCTCCATCCTTCCTCCCTTCTTCCCTCGTTTCTCTTTTTAACAGAAATAGTAGCAGACTATACATACAATTCTGCACCTCTTTAAAAGATTATCTTAAATTGCAGCATTACTCCCAATATCCAAGAAATGGAAACAACCTAAATGTCCATGACTCATGAATAGATTTTAAAATGTGGTATATGCATACAATAGAAAATTGTCCAGCCTTAAAGAAAGAAGGAAATTCTGTTATATGCAACAATATGGATGAACCTTGAAGACATTATGCTAAGTGACAAAATCCACTCACAAAGGCACAAATACTGCATGATTCCACTTATATGAGGAGTCAAATTCACAGGGACAGAAAGTAGAATGGTGTTTTCCAGGGGCTGGGGGTGGGGGCACGTGGAGCTGTTGGGAGTGTATAGAGTTTTAGCTATGCTGGATGGGGGAGTTCTGAGGACCAGATGCACAGCAACATGTATTTGGCTGACAATATTGTACTGTATACTAGAAAGCTGTTGGTAGGTGAATTTTACGTTATGTGGATTTTTTATTTTGCCATGACAAAAAAAAATTACCCTAAGGAGTACTCCCTACCAATAACTCTTTTAAATGGCCGCATAGTATTTCACTGTATAGCTGGACCATAGTTCATTCACTCTGTCCTCTGTCGAGACAATTAGAACATTGTCTCTAATCTCTTTCAATGCACAAATGAAAATGCTTGGACATTTGAGAATTTTAATTACTTTAAAATTACTTTTGCTTTCTGGACTGCATTTCCTTGACACAACTCTGAGATGGGCCCACTGTCCCCTGCTTACACTACGTTGAGTTCTATCTCTGAACCTTTGTTCAATCTGCTCCCCATACCTTGAAAGTTACCTTGCTGTCTACTTATCCTAATTCTTCTCATTGTTCAGAAGCCAGTCCGACACTTAAGGCTAAGCATGCTTCTCAGCCCACAGGCATATCTCTCTCCTCTGAACCCAAAGGCACTTTCTATTGTCACCATTCATTATAGAACTCGATCCAGGCTTCTGCAGGGATGGTGATCAGATGATTCACTGGAATGCAAGGCCATTCTGGTTGTTAAAATATTGAAATACTTCCACATCTACTGAAAGACCTAGCTTCCCCGGGCCTTTGGTGAGTTCCTCTATCCATCCAACCCCATCCCTGGAATTCTCCCTCCCCACAGCCTCCTCATAAAGCACCTAAGGGAGCCTTCAGGACCTGGCTCCAGCACTGGGGCCAGCTTTTAGGTAAGCCCTACCCCCACCCCAGTCATAACAGTTTTACATATTTTGAATGTATGATTTACTGCATATGTTTTGGCTCCTTGAAGCAAGCTTTACGTGGATGGGAACTTGTCTTCTATTTCTTTGGCATTCCCCATAGCACCTATCACATGAAACACCATATAGCTGGTACTCTGCACATATTTATTTCACAACCTGCAGGACACAGGGCATCAAGCCTCCAGAAGCACACATGCCTAACTTGCAGGGAAGTTTACTCTTATTCCAGAAAGGCCTAAGTGGCCCAAGAATCTCTCCTGAGCAACCCTCTGAAATCTCCTGCACTCTCGAGGCTTCTGCTATGGTGCCACCAAGGCACTCCATAATTCACATGTCCACCTTCCTCCCTGAGCTCCAGGTAGACTCCTGCAAATGCCTGTTGGGCATTTCCAAATGGATGCCCAACTTTTTATGTTGGCACAGGGCTGACCCTTGGTAAATGGCTGTGTGATGAATGAATGAGATGAAAATCAAAACCAAACCACCTCCCCCCTTTAACTCCTCTCCAGAAGTAAACACTGTTTATAGCCATTCACCTCCTACCACTCCACTGATGCATTAGAAATGCCCCCTTGTTCACTTCCTGTCTTCCTCAGTCCTTCCCAATTTACAGAAGGGATTACGAGATACTGACCTAATAAGGGAGTAGTCAGGACCCAGGCATTTTTCAGACTACAGCCTCCACTTGACTTTTCCTTGAACCCAGACCTGGACTGACCCAAGTCTTGGCCCCTTCCCTTTCTCACTCTGGACTGGCCTCCACCCAGATTTCCCCCAGCTCACTCAACCCGCTTACGCCTCAGATGTCCGTCTTCCACTGGTTTTAGTTTCCAGCGCCGCCCTCACCCCATCCCATATTCTTCCGGGCTCCTGGAACTGGGCTCCCCCCTTAGCGCTCCTGCAACAGCCCCGCCCCTCTGCCTATGACCCCGCCCCTTGGGCCGCCCCTGCAGCTTCGCCCCGCCCCCTCTGGCAGCAGCTCCGCCCTCGGCGCTCCCCTTCCCCTCCCCCACGCGGTTCCGGCCGGCGCCTGGCCCACCAGCCCACCCTCACCTCGGAGAACAGCGCTGCCAGGTGCTCCAGAGGCGCCACGGGCAGGTCCCCGCAGAGTACTGCGCCGCGAGGGCTGTCGGGCCCCGGAGGCTCGGGCCTAGTGAGCAGGAAGAAGAGCCCTTTAGCGCGAGGTGAGCCCGCCGCCCCCGGGCCCGCGTCCAGCCCGGGTCGCATCGTCAGGCCCCCAGGCCCGGGCCGCACCACCAGCAGCGGCCGCGGCCCCTCCGCTGCATCGCGGCCCAGGAAGGCCTGGAGCAGCTGCTCCCCCTCGGCCGTCCCCGCGCAGCGCTCCCAGGCGCCCGCAGCCGGCCGCAGGCTCTGGGCCACGCAGGCCCCCAGGAGTCGCAGTCGTGGGTCGGCGCCGGGTTCCTCCGCCGCGTTCTCTGCCGCGAGCGCGGCCAGCTCCTCAGCGCTCGGCATCGCGAGCTGCCTCAGGCTGCCACGGTTTCCCTAGCGACGGGGACGCGGCCCGGACTCCCTCCTCTGCTCCCCTCCGATTGGCCGCAGGGCTCCTGACCCCGCCTCTTCCAGGCTAATAAGGTAGGAGGGGGAAGCGGGAAGGGGCGGGGTCGCGTCTTCGTTGCTAGGGAACCAGCTGAGGCTCCTACTTAGTGTCTGGTGTGGTGGATTGGAAGGGCTTCAAGGGTGACTGTCGAGAGTGATGGTTTATTGATGGGGTGCATGGGGTGGAGAGCAAGCCTATAAATGCTCCCAAGGACCCTTTAGGCCAAGGTCAGATTAAATTGTTTAGAGGTCTCCAGACACTGAAAATAGTATGGTGCTTTCACCTCTATCCTAAATGAGCAATTCAAACTTAAACACGATGCCAGATCATAAAATAGATGCAAGGAAATTCAATGAGCTTTTTAAATTTCTTTTCCATAATGACAAACACTTTTGAATAGTTCTGGACAATGGAACTTTCTGCGATGATGAAAATGTTCTGTATCTGCGCTAACCACATCTGGGCTATAAATATGCTGGTGTCTCTTAGGGACTGAATTTTTAATTAATTTTAATTTAAAATGAAATAGTCGCATGTGGCCAGGAGTTATCATATTGGACAGCTCAGCTTCAAAATTTTAATCTCAATTATAAAATTTTTTTTTCAGTACCTTGTTTTGCCCATGTCTTAGACATGTACTTAATCTGCCAAAAGGGTAATGGGTCTCACTTTGAGTTCCATGGGTATGGCCCCTAATCTGTTCTTGTTAAATGTAGCCAAGCATTTGTAAATATGCAGGATGCTCAGAGCCTCCCTATCCTGCCCTATATGTGGATCTTGTCTTCAAAATGGGGTAATGTGAAGTGCCTTGCCTGACCTTAGAAATTAGCACCTGTCACTTTCTAAGTCCTCCGTGATCAGGATAAATAGCTTGGCCCTTTGCATGCATGTAAGGTGATAATGCATGAGTGCCAAGGAAATGCACAACTCGGGTAGTGTGAGGTCTGCAGGTATGAAGTGAGCTTCCCTGTGCCCCAACACCTTGATTTTAATCACCTCCCAGGGATTGCAAGGTTTATGTGTAAAAATAATGTTTATAACGGGCTTCAAAGTAATATTAATAGAATAAGCACTTATCAAAAGCAGCTTGGCTAAAAAGAGCCCCTCAGGAAAACACCAGTGGTCGGCAGGTAAAATGATTGATTTCATAACTGGGGCACAGGAGTTGCTGTAATGAAAAATGTTCACATTAGAAATGAATCTTTATGCTTGTAAAGAGTGTTTTATCATTGTTGGATTAAACAATAAGCCACCCAACTATGAGTAAAGGGACAGTGTGGGGCACTAAAATGATTTTTAGGATGAATTTGATAATTGACATTTCAAAAAAAAGCATCAGGGATGTCAGGGACTTCTTACACATATGAGGGTTTTGTATAGTTTTTATTTATTTATATTTTTTTGTTGCACATGGGAAGGCATCATTATTGTTTCAATGCTTAGGGCCTTCAAGTGTGTTAACACTGCTCATGTTTTGTATACAGAGTGAATTCAGGACCCTTAACTTCCAGTAAACTCTTCAAATAAAATTTCTGCCACCCCCACCATGGCCTCCTTTGACTGTCATCACTTTTGTCCCCTTGGCCCAACTTGCATAGAAATGGTAACAAAAGAGTTTGCGAAGATGACCTGAAGATGTCTGTCTGAGGGTAAAGACTCCTGAACACTGGCAATCCCAGATTTTGGTTTCATTTCTTCAACAAGACACCTTATCCCTATTTTAGAAGGTGGTTGCAGGAGTGTACCTATATGGGACTTATTGAAAACAATTGACATTTTCTTTATATTATGTAATTGTGGTGAGAAAAATGAAACCAGTGTCTCTATCACTGTGTAACAAATTGCCCCAAAATATAGCAGCTTAAAATAGCAATAAACATTTATTATCTCACACAGTTTATGGTGGGTCAGGAATTTAGGTACAGCTTTGCTGGGTGGTTATGGCTCAGGGTCTCTCATGATGTTTCAAGCAACATGTCATCAGGGGCTACATCATCTGAAGGCTTAACTTCCAAGATGGCTCACTCACAAAGATGGTTAGTGGGTCAGTGCTGGCTGTTGGCAGAGGCTTTAGTTTCTCAGCATGTGGAGCTCTCCACTGGGTGCTTGAGTGTCCTTATGATGCTGTGGCTGGCTTCCCCAGACCAAGTGATCTAAGAAAGAGCAAGACAGAAGCCATGGTGTCTTTTATGATGTGGCCTTGGAAGTCATACACCATCATTTCTGCAATAATCCTATTAGTTGCAAAAGTGTGCCCTATTCAATGTAGTGGGGGACCACAAGGATGTTCACCAGGGGACAAGAATCATTGTGTGCATCTTAATACTACAAAAGGTATTAAGGAAGGTATTGACTTTGCATATGATGTTCAGATGAAATAATTTCCATTTTTTAAATTGGAAACTTGAACTTGCTTCTATGAGCATAACATTTTTAATAATCAGATTTTTTGCTTGAAATGGCTATGCACAATTCCTGTTCAAGCCTTTCAGGCATAATCTCTTTTAAATTGTGGATATTCACCAATGACAAAAAAAAATTGTTCCTGTGAGCAAGTAATACACAATGTAAAACCTTTTACAATCATTCAAAAATTAGCAGTTGACATTAAAGTTACAGAATCTAACAGTTCTTTCTTTTCTTTTTTTGACAAATGTTATGTGGAAATTTCTTGTGATGCTGCTAGTGGATACTGAATCTAAACCAACCTGTCCATGTCAAATATTTCAAAATAATGTGAAATTCTAATCCAAAGAATATGCATGCATTATGGGAGTAATTCCCTTGCAGCCATCTTGGATGCTACTGAATGAGACCATCAGACACAAGTGGGGAAATTTATGGTATATGTGAGTAGAAGGAGAGTCTAGGCTACCTGTGATTCCATCCAGGAGACATGCATAAGAATGTTAATGGCTGCATTGTTTGTAATAGCAGAATAATGCGAAGCAAACCAAATGTCCATTCACAGTAGGATGGATAGATTGTATTATAAACTAGTCATTGAATAAAGTATTATACAGCAGTGAAAATGAATGGACTATAGCCATTTGCATCCATATGGATGGATCTTAAAAGCATAATGTTGAATAAAATAGGCAAGTTGCAGAAAACTGCATGGTGTTATATTTATTAGAAGTTTTAAACCACATGAAACAAACAATATTTTGTAAGAGGAACACACATATGTCATATCTAAAGAAAAGTAAGGGAATGATTAACACAAAATTCAGAGTTTGATCACTTCTCAGGGGACCAAAAAGGCTTGAGATTGGTGAGGCAAACACAGGGACCTTTTAAGTTTCTGGTAATGTTTTATTTCTTAACCTGGCTTTCATTTTCATTTTATCACTTTTCTTAAGCTGTACACATACATTCTGCACTTTTTTGTGTATGTGTGATATACCTTGCAATAAAAAAATAAATAAAAACAAAATGCCATTTCAGGTACTCTCAATGTTTTGGGGATATTCATTCCAGTTACTGAGAATAAATGTATAATTACTGCTTTAAATGCTAATAACTCACTAGATTTATAAAATTAACCATCAGATATTTTAAGAATCAAGTTGTATAATTAGGTCTCTTGCTGATGACTTCTTTGTCATCAAATCTAATAGGCACTGCCCAGCATTTATCCTATTTTTTGGCTCTGTTGAACCCAGTTGATGTCTGATTCACTGTGTGGAAACGTTCTGTTCTCTTGACTTCATGACAAGTACTCTCTTAGTTTTCTTCCCTCATCTGTGGCCACTTCTCCTCATTCTCCTTGAATATTTTCTCTTTGCTTTTCTCTTCAATATTGGTGTTGCTTAGGCATCCACCCCAGATCTTCCAGTCTTCTTACTTTAAAATCTCTCCTTGTATGAACTTATTCACCCCAGGCAGCAATTCTTCCTTTTATGCTAATGGCTCCCAAATCCTTCTCTCTAGACTAGAACTGGGCAGGTATAATATTTTAAGGTAACACCTATTTCCCCCTCAAACCTCTATAGAAGTTTTTCCATTGCTTTCTGGAACTTAGTGTTGAAGAGAAGTCTGAAGCCAGGTTGATTTTTTATTCTTTTGTAGGTAATATGTTGAAACGCTTGAACATTTAAGGGATTTTTTTTTCTCTCTCTCTCTTTAATTTTTGTGATTAAAAAAAAAAATGTTTTAGGATAGAACTAAAGTCCCAGTGAATTGATCTTTGCCTGAAACTATAAGAGCCCATTTGGTTCTCACAATTGTTTCTTCACAGCAAAAAAGATTGTTCTATGGAATCTTGGATTATTACTTATTTTTCCATTTGCACTTTCTTGTCTGGTTTTCTGGTGGTGTAAACTGATAGTGTGTGCTAACAATTACAAGTAGGGGATACATTTTGAGATACTAATTGAGGTTTTTCATTCCTATGTGTTCTGATGTCATTGTTGCTCTCCACCCAGAGAGTTAACAACATTTATGCCTCAGGGGAGTATGGATACACCCTAGAATAGTCTACTGATTCTGAATGGTTTTTAAACACATAGCAGAGCCAATAGCTGTGAAAGCCATGCTATTTTGTTTTTTGTATTATAATAGCCAAGCACTTAAAGGAAGAAAAGGTTTATATTGTATTGTTCTTTGTTTCAATTCTAAGAATTTGTCTTTGAATATAGATGACACAGCTTGGGAGACTGAGAGGTGAGCATATATTTGCTAAAGCCTAGATGGGTAAGAATGCATGGCCATATGATAAGCAGAGTTCCTTACAGAGAAGAGATAAGGACTCTTTCTGGGATGGGAAGAGGGGCTGGGGAAGAAAGGAGTAAAGGACACTTTGCATGTGGCTGAAGAATTCTTGACCCTTTCAGGTAGGTCCAGGGAAAGAGATGAGATGACAGTTACTACAGAAATACTTGAGTGTCTAGAAGAAGCAGCCATTTGACCTTTGCTTCCCAGGGGAGTTGTAGGAAATTGCAAGCCAGTAGAGAAGCCCTTATCCAACCTGGCTGTTGATGTTAGGGTAGCAAGGGAGAGGGTAGGATTTGAGGACATGGACAAAGAGGCAGCCTTTCAACAGTCTCCTGCCCTAGCATCATTCAGGTATAGGAGCTGACAGTTTCTGAGATCTTTGTGGGATGGTTAGGAGGAGGAGAACCAAAATACTTAGAGGTCTGGTTTGTGGTCAGGCTGAGAAGAATACAGTATAGGTAGCTGTACTACCTAGAGGCCTTAATGGGTGACAACACAGTTATAAGGACTATGCAAGATGGTTTATATGTCAGCTAGGACAAAGGGCAGATATAGACCAACTGTCCATCTCTGGATGGCAAGAAGGTATATAAGCCCTCTAGTAGTAACTTACAACCCTCCAGAGGAAAAAGTAAAAGGAAAGAATCTTAAATGCCTTTAGAGACATCAGAAGCTATTGAAGACTGTGTTTTCTATTGCTCAGTGGATATAAGGGTTGTTCAGTCTGGGTTTGGCCAGAGCCACTACAAGTATTATAGAAATAAGGGTTTAATGTAGAAATTAATTAGAGCTTACATGACTATGTCAAGAGCTGAGAAGTGAAGGTCAGGAAGGCTGTAGCTGAATAGCAGCTTGAAGCAGTGGAGCGAGTGGAATAGTCCGAGTTCATGACAAAGTATGAAAAGCCAAAGCATCCACGTGTCAGAGCCACAAAGCACCAGCCCCTGGACAGATCTTCAAAAGCATAAGTCTGCCAGAGCCACAATGGGGGGTTCTTAGAGGCTGTTTGTGAAGGCACCATGCCTGACTCTCATGTCCTGTAGGATAAAGTACCAGATGAGGTACAGGATGTCCCTTAAATTTGAATTTCAGGTAAATAGTGAATACATTTTTAGTATAAGTATGTCCCAAATATTGCACATAGAAATGCATGGTGAAATGGGAAATACTTATACAAAAAAAAGTAGATCAAGGTGTCATCAGGTTTAGTTTCTTCTGAGGTCTCTCTCTTTGGCTTGCAGGTGACTGCCTTCTCTCTGTGTCCTCACACGGTCTTTCCTATGTGCCTACGCACCACTGGTGTCTCTCCATGTGTCCTCTTATAGGGACATACCAATCAGATTGGATTAGGGCCTACCCAAAAGCCTCATTTTAAGGCCCTGTCTCCATAATACAGTTACATTCTAAGGTACTGAGGGTTAAGGCTTCCGTGTATGGATCTTGTAGGGACACAGTTCATCCCTTAAGAGAGATCATCATGAAGCATCTTCAGTTTAGATGCAGGAAAATAATATGTTGTAGAAATAAACAAAAGCCACCCAAATGAAACAGCCAAAGGCTACTCATTCAAAGCTTGCTGTAGCAAGGGAGCCAGACACTTGAATTTTGGTACAGCCCAAAAGCAAGCAGAGGGTGGGAAATATTTGTAGCAGAAAAGAGGGCAGGCACCAGGTGTACCCCGACTGGAGGCTGTTGGCCTGGGGAAGCTGGAGGTGACTCACCAGGAGCAGGACGTCCTGTGTGATTCGTTAGGGATGCTTGCTTGGCTTTCTCCATTGGTCTCAAGCTGGAAGGGACAAAAATTAGAGAAGCTGTCAGTTATTATGTGAATCAAGTCCTGGCCACTGGGGTCTATTAATACAGGGATTATTGCCTGACTTCCTGTACTGGCTACTGCAGATTGTGAGTCTGAGTTCTATTTTTCGGTATGGCTTGG
Source organism: Lemur catta (assembly GCF_020740605.2). Lineage (NCBI taxonomy): Eukaryota > Metazoa > Chordata > Mammalia > Primates > Lemuridae > Lemur > Lemur catta. The sequence continues at coordinate 7,980,426 of NC_059142.1, forward strand.
CTGTTGTTCATTTCTCTATTCAGTCTCTCAATCTATAACTTTTTTGTTTTCAATCTGAGTTTTGTGACCATGGAAAATGTACCTTCACATTATACTGATAATATTATCTATTGTCTTCTAGTTTACACTTCCCAGAATTCGATCTATGTTCAGTCCCATTGTTTTGTAGGAGTTTCTGATTGTAGAAAAATGATGAGGATGGAGAATGTGGGGTGAGGTTAAGCTGGAGGAGAGGAGGTAAAATATTATTTTGACTCTTTCACGTAGTCAGCACCCATGGCTGCATTGGGTTTGGCAAACGACAGCCCATGAGTCAAATCCGACCCTCACCCACCACATACTATTGCAAGTGTAGTTTTACTGGAACACAGCCATGTCCATTCATTTATGGCTTTTATCACATGGAAAGTGCAGGGTGGAATAGTTGCAACTATGCAGAGAATATATGGCCCACAAAGCCTTAAACATTTATTATCTGAGTCTTTACAGAAAAAGTTTGCCAACTCCTGGTTTAGATGAACAACTACCAAATCTCTTTGGTTGGGAAAGAATCAAGGTGGGGAAAGTATAAAGCAGCCTGAGTTTCATTAAATAAAACTCAGAATGTGTTTTGTTTTAAAACACAAATCCATGCACTCTTCTTCTTGTAATTATTCACCACTTTTTGTTTAGCGAATTACCTCCACCTTCTGGAGGTAATTCTGCCCCACCCCAAGTCCAGGCACTTCTGGTGGGGTTCAGTCCCCAACTCAACAGCTGAAGCATGTGACTTGGCCTAAGCTAGGATCATTCTATCCTCTAGTCACAGTCATCAATGTGGTGATGGGCACATGATCCTATCAAGACAGGAGAGTCAGACCTAAGCTTTGGTTTGACTGTTGGGGTAAAGGACTTGAACCTTTTATTGGACTTGAACCTGGGAGGATGTAGGGCAGCGCTAATATGGCCACCTTGGCTCTGTGAGGGGAGGCGCCATCTGAAAACAGAGCCGAGACAATGGAAGTAAAGCCAAGAGACAGAAAAGAGAAAGCAGTTCATGATGACATCGCTCTAGATCCAGCCTATACACTGGACTTCTCACTTACATGAGCCAAGACATTCCCTTCCCAGCAAGCCAGGGTGAGTTATTTCTGTCCCTCTTAAGCAAGAGTCACAACTGATGCAGGTGGCAAGTAAAGAAAAGTTTCTTCAAGAAAGAAGAGAGGCAGAGATGTTTATTGGTAGGGAGCAATGAGACCGTCAAGGAGAGGGTCGAGAGAGAAAACATAAAGGGGATATTGCTTGCAACGATTTCTATAGGAGATTTTAAGGGTAAACCTTCAGTTGCTTTGCTTAACACTTAACAACTCCAGATCACAGACTTAGCTCTTGGTTTTCACCCTGATTTTGAATTAAGGCAGTAAACCAGAAATTAACATGGGCAGATTTCCCTGTGTTTATTCACCATTCAATGTTTACCTCCCAGAAGGATGAAAGAAATACTTACTTAATTAAATGTGCTAAACAATTACAATCCTCGCTTGCTTTTCACATGTACTTGTCTTGCAGAAATATGCCATGAAGAGTCGATGAAGCTATTTTTAAAAATGAATTCCACGCACTACTTAATTGTAATAATCTATAGAGTGTAACTGTACATTTTCCACCCTGGGATACGGGTGGGCAGAACAAGGAATGTGGCAGAAAACACACCTTCTTGGCTCTTTCTTTTTTGCAGCTTTGGGAATTCTTGGGGTTTGGTGTGAATTTTAGTTCTTAAATGTGCTCTCCTTTATTTTGGAGGAAATTACACATTGTAGGGGCCAAGGGAGTCAACTCTTCTGGTGGTACTGGGATTATAAATTTGTGAAATATATATTCATTTCTGAATGCATGAGTGAATGAATTAATATTGCAGTATCAAAAGTTCTGAAAAATTATATTCACTTCTGAGCTGGTCAGGTGGTTGGGCGGACCAAAATATTACCAGGACATGATGGATTATAGTTCACTGAAAGGAGCTTTCCAAGAGGTTAGAGATGAATGCACCTTGAGGGTGCTATCCTCTGTCCCTGTGGTTCTCAACTGCAGCTGCACACTAAATCTTCTGGGGATATTTTAAAAGTACCACAGGCCAGGCCCCATCCCAGCGCAACTGAAGCAAGATCTGGGGATAGGGCCCAAGCCTTGGCATGCATTGAAAGATCTCCAGGGGTTTCTGGTGTGTTGCCAGGTGGAGAACTACTGGTCTACAGGGCAGCCCCTCCTTCTGTAGGACCAAGCTAATGGGAGAGCTGACTCTTTCCCCTTTAACTCTACTTCTTTCTATGTCTCTGACTGCTTCTCTCTCTCTCTCCCCCGCCTCTCTTTCTCTCTCTGACTTGGTGTATCTTCATCTGTTCTCTGCCCCTACCTCTCTCTCTCCCTCAGTTCCTTTGGGCATTCTTACTTACATGCGTCTTGAGAGGTGACAGGGTCCCTAAGAAACGGCTAAGCCACCACTCCCTCTTGTTGCTTTAGGATCCCTCAGATACAGAGGCTGTGATTAGGGTGAAATGACTAGTAACAGCTCTTGAGTGGAAGCTGATCCCATCCCTAAATAGCCCTGGGGTAGGATATTTTTGTTTGTTTGTTTGTTTTGCTCAAGGGCTGGGCCAGCCATTCTCAAAGTGTGGTCCTAGGCAGGCAGCATCAGGAGTACCTGGGAACTTACTAGAAATGCAAATGCTTCCTTCCCACCCCAGCTCTGCTGAAATGGAAACCCTGAAAGTGAGTCTTAGCAAACACGTTTTTAGAAGACTTCCAGGCAATCCCTGATGCATGCTGAAGTTTCAGAACCAGGCTCTATGGGAGAAATGCTCCCTGGCTTACACTTCACAGCCTCTACTTGGATAAAGGATGTCCTCCAAGCCTCTGCGCTCACAGTGGGTTTGGGACCTATATTTATCCAAAAAAATAATGCTATCTGCTGAAAGCAACAACAGTGCCTTGTGTGGAAATAAACCACGAATGCCCAAATGAGAAACAGAGCCTATTTAGACTTACTACAACCAAGAGTCAGCTACCTTTGTGTTTGGCAGAGACTCCAAGGCAGGCAGAGGAGAGGGAAAGATTTACAACAGAAACATAAGGAAGGCTTCAGGTATGCACGGTGTTGCCACCCAGCTGGTGCTGTAACAAGTCTTCCAAAAGCCATTCCACTGTTCTATGAACCAGGCAATGGGTCCTCACTAGACACTAAATCTGCATGCACCTTGATCTTGGACTTCCCAGCCTCTAGAACCGTAAGAAATAATTTTTGATTATATATGATGTAACTCCCAGTCCATAGTTGAAGACCTGAGAACCAGGGTAGCTTCTGAGTCTGAAAGCCTGAAAACCAGGAGTTCTGATGTCCAGAGTTAGGAGGAAGAAGATGGATGTCCCAGCTCAAGAAGAGAAAGTGAATTCACCCTTTTTCTACCTTTTTGTTCTATTCAGGTCCTCAGTGGGCTTAGTGATGTTCACCCACATTGTGGAGGGCAGATCTTCTTTCTCAGTCTCCTTATTCTAATGCTAATCTCTCCCAGAAACACCCTCACAAACACACCCAAGAATAATGTTTTGCCAGCTATCTGGGAGTTCCTTAATCCAGTCAAGTTGACACATAAAATTCACCATCACATTGACCAAGACCTAATCATTTAGTGCCTATTGCTGGAGAGGTTGTGGTTTGACCTTTTGTGGTGGCTGCTGTAGAGGCTGTGGGTAAGAGCTTTGCTTTTAAATATGGCCTGGCCATTGTCTGTTTGTATAATCAGTTTCTCACTTTGAAACTTTTAGATCATTGATCCCTGACTTGATAGGCTATCTTTAATGAACATCCCCAGAGTCTTTGCTTTGTTTTGAATGCCGTATTTCAGTGTCAGTAGGATTGGAGGACCTTGGCTGCAGTTGCCCATGTGTTCCTCACCATGTGTTTTTGGGCTGGCTCCATTGTGTGCCACATAAGCCACAAACCCTGTGGAGTGGTGGTACAGATCAGCAAAGAGACCAGCCCTCTGTGAGCTGTGTGACTTGGCTGGAAGACGCTCGTGGGGTCCCTTACCACTTTCTTTCCTGAGCAGGTGTTGTGGATAGATATTAGATAATTCCTAATCATGATTGTGATTTCCAGTGACCCAGTGGGAGGAGTTCATCAGTGAAAAGATAAATGAGAAACAGGGACACTTACTAGGTGGAGAAGACAATTCCTTCTTGACCTGAGATGGAGAGAAATCAAATGAAAATATCACAAAATCAGAGGTCTAAAAAAATGCCATTAGATAGTATCTCTGACTAAAGTCACTGAACTGGGGATACCAAGGGTATCTTAGAGAAGATGATGGTACCAGAAGAACTAAACAGAAAAGGAAAGACACCTCTGTCAGAGGGTAGATCCAACACTTTCCTCCAGAGAAAGCCTGAATCTGGGACACCAAAGAAAGTGTCTTTCTAAAACCTGCAGGTAAGAAGTGTGATGATTAGTTTTATTTGTCAACTTGACTGGGCCATGGGATACACAGATATCCAGTTGAACAGTATTTCTGGGTGTGCATGTGAAGGTGTTTCTGGGAGGGACTAGAATTCAAATTGGTGCTTTATTAATTATGTAAAGCAGATAGTCCTCTGCAGTTGAGTGGACGTCATCCAATCCGTGGAGGGCCTGCACAGAACAAAAAGGAGGAGGAAGGTGGAATCAACTCTGCTTGGCTGTTTGAGCTGGGACACTGATCTTCTGCTCCCAGCACTCCTGGCGTTCAGGCCTTCAGACCCAGACTGGAATCTACACCATGGGCTCTGCAGCTCTCAGGCTTCTGAACTGCACCTTTAGCTCTCCCAGGTCTTCAGCCTGCAGATCAGAGGACTTCTGTTTCTCTGAAGAACCCTGACTAAGACAGGAAGATGCAATAACAAGGAGGATTCTGCCTCCCCTCTTCCCCTGCATGACCTGTGATGACAATGCAAGTAGTGCCAAGAATATTCTGTAGAGATTCAAAAAGGAAGCACAAGAATATCAGTGGAGGGAACTGCAGCATGCACAGAGCTGTGAATGGAAAGCTTGGAGTCTGTGCTTTGAGAGAAAGTGCCCAAGAGAGGGATGGTGTCACGTTTTTGGGGAAAAGTTGGTGGCAGATGAGACATACCAAGGACAGTGCTGGGTTGTGTGGGTGGAGGGGGCAGGCGGGCTCAGATTTCCCCTGGGTTGAATTACCCTACTTGGGGAAGTAGGTGGGATCAATGGGCTTTTTTGGACAATTGATGCTTCTGTAGGCAACTCTAAAACAATATTTGGATGATTTTTCCAGTAAAAGAACTAGAAAAATATAAGAATATTCCCATGTCCTGTATTTTGAAAAATGAGTGGACATATCATTTCTATAGAGTTTCTCTATCGACAGAATTTATAGAGTGCTTACCACGTGCTTGGCATAGTTCTCGGCACTATTAAAACTATTTCATCTTCAGTTGACTTTATGAGAGGGGTATTGTTAGTGTCCCCAATTTACAGATGAAGAAAGGCCCAGAGGTTAAGTTACCATCCAGTATAATTCATCTGGCGAGTGATGCTGCAGACAGGCCGATTCCCAAGTCTACTTTTTTGAACACGTAACAACTATAATGTCTGCGTTTGGGAAACATATGGGCATAAAGGAGATTCCTCACTCAAAAGGCAGGATGCATAGGCCTCAGGAGGAGGTGTCTGCCTTGCACTATAACATAAATATAGCACAGGGCTAACAAAGCCTGAGGCCAGGGGTGGAACTGTGGGAGATGGGGAGTCATGACGGACGAACAAGATTGCAGGTGTGGTTGGAGGAGTGCCAGTTATTGCTATAATATATGTGTGGGAATTCTTGGTCCATAGCGTACAATGTGTTTGTGTCCTTAGACCTCACCAAAGAGGATCTGGAAGGGAAATGTATTTTTAACAGCTTCATTTAGGTGTAATTAATACAATAAACTGCCCGTGTTCAAATTGTAAAATATACAATTTGATAGATTTTGACATGTTATACACCCCTGAAACTATGAGCACAATCAAGATGGTAAAAATATTCATCACCCCAACATTTCTTTGTGTTAATCTCTCGCTTTTTTCCCTCCCCACTTCCCACCCCCGCAAACACTGATTTATTTTCTTTCTCTATAGCTTGTTCACATGCTTTATGACTTTGTATAAGTGGGATCATGAAGTATGGGCTGAGTGCTGGCTTCTTTCAATTAGCATAATTATTCTGAGATTTGTCCATGTTATTGCATCTATAAAAAGTCCATTTCTTTTATTGCTGAATAGTATGCCATCGTATGGATTTGCCACAACTTATTTATACATTCTTCTGTTGATGAACATTTGTGTTGTTCCCTGTTCTTGGCTATTTCAAGTTTTTGTATGGACATATGTTTTCATTTCTCTTGGGTAAATACTGAGGAATAAAATAGCTAGATCATATGGTAGATGCATGTTTAACTTACCAAAAAAACCCTGCCAAGCCACATTGCAAAGTGATTGTACCATTTTGCATTCCACCCAGCAATGAATGAGAGTTGCTCTCTTTATTGGTCTTCCTAGGGGTCAGAGGAGATCTGCATGGCTGGGGAGGCGGCCCATGAAGTGTTGACATGACTGTGGGATTTCTCCAGACTTCAGTGAGTGCCCAAAAAAAGCACATTGACTGTAGGCTCAAGTTGAGCCCATCAGTTAACAGGAAAATAGGGGAATGTTTGGCCCCCAAGGGAGGCGAAGCTCACAGCTCTGCTCTAGACCATCTCTCTTCCTCTGTGCCCAATCTAAGTTCAAACAGGAGGACCTCTGACCTGAATTGGCCAAATGCCAGGACACGATCCCAGTCCTAGGGAGTTGGAACTTTCAGAGAGGTTAAACTTTCAGTGAACCACAGGGACGCCCTTCCTTCACACACCCAGAAAAGAAGGATGGGTAGCGATTGCTCTCAGTGGAGAGAGGGGCCAACTGGCTCCCTTTCCTTTTGTGCTGTCCACACTGCACTGTCCCGTTGTTGCTCCTCCCCCACAGACCCAGCACATACCCCCAGTTGAGCATGTTTATTTGCAGGCTTGGACAAACGAGACTGGGCTGGAGCTATTATTTTCTAATAAAAAGACAGGCCGAGTCTTTTTTCTGTTTGGACTTTCTTCCTTTGAGCTCTTTCTTCTCCATGGTAAGCAAAAGCTGACCTTATGCCTTGAAATTGAGTCGCCTAGGTCTACTAAGGCCTGGATTAAGCCAACTGTGTCCTAGACTGAAGAAAGGTCTCTCTGTCTTTTTTATTCTTCCTGCAACTCTTAACCAAGGAGTCTCCATGAGTTTCAGCTGAATTCACTACAATTCTACATGGCCCTGAGCAATCATAAATGCTTCTTAACTTTGTTCTCTTCAGGTGGCATATATTTTCCTCGGACATTTTGCAGTTAGAGGTGGCGGCAGTTTGAGGGAGAGATTTAGATGTTTGGGATTTGCTATTTCATCTATCTCTTCCTGCTGTATGTTGACATGATTTCAATTTATAGCTACAATGACTTTTTCTTAGTGACACAGCTTCCCAGGGGTCTCAGAGCTACACAGTGAAAACAAAGACTGGTCCAGCTCAGAGTCTTGGTAAATTTTACTGGTTTGTGACAGTGGCATCATGGAAGTAGGCAGTGAGTCTCAAGGCTAGCTCAGCAAAGCAAGCTTTGTCAGAGGTTCACGTATTCTGTGCTCTGCTCAGCGTTGTACAGTGATCCCTTATGTAGCCAACACTTGTTACTGTAAAAGCCTACATCCCGTGATCCACCAGGAGGTGGGATTGAATCCACAGGTTTCAATATCCAAGAGGGATATTAATATCCAGGAGTTCTTGTCCATAATGCTGTGGGGTCTTGAAATGCCTTGGACATTCCCCTCGCGTCAAGGTATTACTCATTTACTGGTGCAGGGCTACCCTTCAGAATAATAGGTGCCATGCTCAGTTTCAGTGGTTAAGAGCTGCTACAGAGATGTAAAAGTAAGGAATCTTAGCATTGACTGATTGGGGAGTCATGTATTTTTAGTTGGCCAGCCAAACCGTGGCTCACAGAGGTATTGTGTTTATCCAGAAATCATTGGCCCAGAGAGCTTTCCTTTCAAATGCCTTAACTGACATAGTTTAGAACTCAGTATATTTTTATCCTTTAAAAATATAAGGTATAGACCATTCTTGGCTGGCATGTCCACACTAGGATGATTGGCTGGAGCTGAGAATTACAGTTCTCTTTATGTGGGATTTATATTCTCCAATTTGACATAGTACTTACCACTTCTTAATAGATCTAACAAAGATAATATTATGCTACAATTAAAGATAGCCTATGAATCGTGTCTTCTTATAGGCAGTAGTAACTGACTTACAAGGGATCCAGTAGGAAGTGATGGGGACTCGGCAGACTGGAGAAGGCGTGCCCTACCCAAGGGGGGCAGCCGACACCCACTTGGCCCACCCAGCCCCTGTCGCAATCCCTGATCTACCAATTTCCAAGTCACAAAGAAAACTACTACATGAAAAGGGAAGAGCCTATTAGAGTGATAAAGGCGCTGTCCTGTAAAACAAAGAAATGGGGCAAAGGTCAGAGCAGGGAGATGGCAGACTGAGCCCCCTAAGGCGAATGCTCAGTAGAATCCCTCTCAGTTACACTGAGTCTGGCTAAGTTAGGGCAACCTGGACATGAGCACTGGCTCCTCCATGGGAGAGGCTATGCTGGAGAATGGCCAAACACTCGCTGCTCCATTTTCAGGAACGTGTGTCATCTTTACTCAAAGTAAGTCCTCCAGCCCCACTTCTTCTAAAAATTAGAAGAATAAATTTTATATTTTCTATTACAAACGTAATGCAAGATCATTATAGAAAGTTGAGAATTGTCTAAAAGTAAAGGGAAATTTAAAAATTACCTAGACTCACTATCACTGTTAATAATTTGGGGCAATTCTCTTCTGGTCATTTTGTTATACGCACACACACACACACACACACACACACACACGCATATACAGATGCTCCTTGACTTGTGATGGGCTATGTCCCAATCAACCTGTTGTAAGTTGAAAACATCATAAGTTAAAAATGCATTTAATACAGTAACCTACTGAACATCATAGCTTAGCCTAACCTACCTTCAGCATGCTCAGAACATTTGCTTTAGCCTATAGCTGGGCAAAATCATCTAATACAAACCCTATTTTATAATAAAGTATTAAATATCTCATGTAATTTATTGGATACTGTACACTGTACAGTACAGTATTGATTGTTTACCCTCATGATCTGGCTGACCGCCATCATGACAGAGTATTGTGCTACATATGGCTAGCCAGGGAAAAGATCAAAATGCAGTATTCAAAGTGCAGTTTCTACTAAATGCATATTGCTTTTGCAACATTGTAAAGTTGAAAAATTGTAAGTTGAACTATCATAAGTTGGGGACTGTATATATACATTTATATATGTATATACAAATTGATTTGTAACATTACATATACCGATTATTTTCTGAACATAAGAGTGATATATGCTCATTGTAGGAAATTAGAAATTGTAGAAAATATAAAAAAAATAAAGAAATCACTATAAATCAGATAGAGTCCCACCACCCACTGATAACGTAATTCACTTATTGATATATTTACTTACCCTTTTATCTATACATTTTACACACACACACACACACACACACACACACTCCAGATTTTTAAGCATAATATACACCAGAATAATCACAGTCCTAGATGGAAGATAAATGGAATAGGGAACTTGTGACAAATACAGTCTACTGCTAAGTAGTTTATTAGTCTACATTTTTTAAAAAACCAATGATTCAGATCATTCAGTATGATTTTTAAATAAGCAGAAAATGACTTAGCATCCTTAAATGACCACTAAGTTGTTCTCTGCAGCTGAAACTTTAAGAACAGGACAAGCTCTGAATTGCTGCGTATGTCTCTGGCACAACACCACCATGCCCCTCACTGGTTTCCCTGTCTTCAACATGGATTTCGCTAAATCCGTGCTCTACAGGAGAGCTCCAGTGATCCTCTCAAGTGTAACCTTCCCCTTGTCCTTAGGATGAGGCTAAACTCGTTTTATCAGTGGGATTTAAGGTAGTTCCAACCTCATAATAGGCAGTGTGAGGATTCAGTGAATTACGGCTTGCAGAGTGCTTTGGAATAGTGCACAGTAAGTATTGAATGAATGTTCCCTGTCATGATCACTCTCTTCTGCCACCTACATTCTTCCCTCATATTATGTGGAACCAGGCTATGGGTAGCCCCAGATTTGTGTCATTAAGGTCCAGTCCCTGGGAAGGAAGACATTTTCTCTTTTAATCTTCAGTTGGGAATTAAAGGGAAGGACTGCAGTTGGTCTTGTCCGAGCCATGTGCCTGCACTGGGGTTGGGTAGGGTTGGAGTCTGTTATCCAGAGGTCCAGAGGGGTGGGGCACACAGGGTGGTGGCCAGGATGATGTAGGACAAACAGCCAGATGTCCAGGCATCACCTCTTCCCCTTTCCATGCTGTCTTGCTCTCTCCTGCAGATTATCTGCTCCTGATTTATAAAAAACCTTGTCTTCTCTTCTTAAAATCTATTAAGGATGTCGTATAGGTTCTATTCTTAAAATTTCATACTCCTTCCTCATGTCTTTAGCACAATGTTCCCTTTTCCTTAATCTGGGGTATTTTGCATAGGTCCCATGCCTGGTGTTTGGTTATGTAACCATTATGCCAAGCAAATAAACCTAGTGTGCCATCAGTAAACAACTTTATTCCTTCCTCCTATCTTTTATTTTTCAGGTTATTCTTAGAAAAAAAGAAGTCATTTGACAACTTCTCAGCTTAATAAGTAAGAGTCCCGGTTCACTGTTATATTAAAAACTTCCATATTACTGTGAAATTAAACCTTCTTCCAGCCCCCAGCTCAGGCTTACTTTGGGGAAAAGGGGACTTCTCTATTTCTTCTATTTCCTCTGATGGAGTGTCTCCTCCTCCTCCGTGTTCACCAGGCTGCCTCGAGGGGCTACACAAGGTGTGATATTGCAGCAGAGTAACTGCAGAAGCAGACATCAGAATCTGATTTTCTTCTAGTAAGCCAGACATAAAGAACTTGGCAAAATGTAAAACAATTCCACTCATCTCACTAATTTGGTTTTTTTTTTTTTTTTTGAAAATGTAGTTATTTCTCATAAACATATGCTATTTATGTTAACACATCATGCATTTATAGTTGTTAGTATAAAATGAATTAATAAATTTTAATTTTTCTCTATTTTTATTTTAAATATTGTATAATTGCATATAGATGTGTCCCAAACAAGCCAGAGTTCTTTGGGGTCCTCAATAGTTTCTAAGACTATAAAGAAGTCCTGAGAGAAAAAGGTTTGAAAACCACTCTTGAAAGACTCTGGGCCTCAGGATGTGGATGTACCAGCTTTAAACTTTATGCTGTAACTCTACGTGGAGATTTGTGTCTGTCTTCATTTGTCTGTAGTGGCAGTCCTCTGATATTGTGAGCTCTGAGATACACAATCATAGGAGAGCTTTTTAAATTCCCAACTTGGGCATTTGTTGTCTTCTGAGTATCACTTAGGAGCTGGGGCCCTGGGGATGAGTGAGGGGCTTCTAACTGTGTGTCCTGTTTGCTGCTATTTCTGTGCTGCCATCACTGTCATATGTTGGCGTGGAACATTCATCAGGAATTTACATCCCAGAGGTCCAGCCAGGAAGCTGGGCAGAAATCTGTTCTACCCACGGACTCTCCAATCTATATCTGGAAGATTCTGTTGTCCATTTCCCCTATGCCCCTGTCCCTGCCAGCCCACCCCATAGTGGGTGATTGGAATCGGGATCTCTCTTTCTCTCTTTGATTATCCCTGAGTTCCTTTCCCAGTGCCTGTCTTGTATAGCAAGACGTGTTCTTCCACCACATGCTGTATGCTATCTGCTCTGTGGCTTATTGTAAAAACTCAGGCTTTCCAAACTTGGCTCGTTGGTACTCAAAGGTCAGCTTTTGATGTCAAAGAAAACACTTTTTCTTTCCACTGTATGGCTCTTGCAATTGCATGACAATTTTTGCACTATGGGCTTGAAAAATGTCTCTTTTGAAAGTGAAAGTTGAACAAAGACTTTTCCTCTGGTCTCTGTCTACCAGAGTAGGCAGAGGGTTACTGTTGTTTGGAGTGGTGGGGAAAAGAGCAGGGTAGAAGGGAAGCAGGGAGAAACACCACGGTTTAAAATCGTTACCCTGTTGTTGAGAATATGTTAATGTGAGTCCACAGAACCCGCTATTAGAATGTCACATCCACTGTCTTCTCTGGAGTCCAGAGGTCGGAACAGAAGAGCAGATGATCTGTTCATGGGATACTTTCTCAGCACTTCAGGGATATCTTTGCAAAGGGTCTGCTTGGTGTATGTGCTCGCCCCACATTTCATTTTTGGAAAACTGCCTACATATAGCTCCAGAGGTGGACGATGGCAACCACTTTATAGTACGTGATCCAAGTTCCCCTGCCCACAGCTATGGGACCAGGGATAGACACCCTTGGCTCAAAATGTGGCAGATTTTCCGAAGATAGCCATAGCAATAACTTCCATCAATATGCTTTTCTGGCAATGTAAACTTGCTACATTTCCTTCAAACAATAGTAGAGTCTGTGTTGCCCCATTCCCCTGCCCCCTCGAACTTGGGCAGAACTTCATGAATGTGCTACCCAGGAAGAACAACACTATGTAACTTCTGAGACTGTATTATGTAAGGTGAGATATTAATAGCTTTCACCTGGCTTTCTTTCTTAGTATCTCCCTCCTGCTTGCCCCCACTCTCTTTCTTCCTCCGGACACTTGCTCTTGGAACCCAGCTGCCACGCTATGAGGAAGCTCAGGCCACATGGAGAGGACACAGGTGGCCTCCCAGATGATAGCTCTGTTGAGGTCCAAAGTTAGCTTTGATAGCCAGGCATGTGAGTGAGGAAGCCTTTGAGATGACTCCAGCTCAGCTACTGTCTGACTGCACCCACATAAGGGACCTTGAGTGAGAACTGTCTGGCTGAGGCAATGATCATTGTTGTTCTATGCTATTATGTCTGGGGCAATTTGTTATGCAGCAATGAATAGCTGATACACAAAATGAGTCATTATAGTGATTTTTGGGTTTTCTCCCAGTAACTTTGGAATTGAGGCACAGAGAGATTATGTCAACTAGCCATAGGAGCTGGACAGGAAAGGTTATACAGACCTAATTGCTGAAAATGTCATTTCAGCCTAATTTAAACGTGTAAAAGGAACCGTACACAAGAGAAACAGAGATTTTCAGAGAGCAGGAGATGCGAGTGCATGACATTGAGAGAGAGGGGGGGGGAGAGTGTTGGCGTAGTTCTGGGTGACTTTCTATTTCTTAGCTTTCATGAGGCCTGGTTATATGTCAGGTCTTATGCACTGTGAGATGCTTTTATATCCCATAATAATGATAATAACAATGAAGAATAATTGTATTCTTATTTTTTTGCTTCAACTAATCTGAGATTTTGTTTCTTACAACCAAATGCCTCCTGAATAAGATGTCCGCTAACCAATGTGAAATAGAAATGGCCACACCACTGGCTTCACAGACAATAAGTCAGCTGTAGAAAGGTTCAACTGCTTTAAAAAAGGACAACACTTTGATAGTTTTACTATGATGATAGAGAAAGGAGTCTTTGTAAATCCCCAATTTTTAGCTCTAAACACAATGTGGTGACTGTCTATGGTGGTCGTCGGTGCTGCTCGCTGGGTATTTCCTATTATCCACCTTCCTGGGACGTGGGCGAATCACACCTCCTGGCTCCCCTGTGGTGGAGCGGGACCCTGTAGCCGACCCAGACAAGAAGAGGTGTGTGACAGTGATATGTGCCACTTGCGGCTACCCTTTAATTGTCCTTGCCAGACCCTCTAGAGCTCTTTTTTCTCTCTGCCATGGTGACAGGTGACATTGCTGAGAGTGGCTACTCCACCTGTTTCTGGGCTCTTGAGTAAGGATGAGGAGGAACAACCGATGTCTTGGCTGGTCTACAACAGAGTGGGAGTAACAAAGAAGCCTTTGCTGTTTCAGGGAGATTTAGGAGTGGTTTTATCATCATCGCACAATCCAGCCTCTTCTGCCCGATTCAATGGCTCCGCCTCAAACACAACCGAGAAGGTTGGGACCTCCAGGACAGCCTCCCTGAGCAGCTCTTTCTACTTGTCTCACTATAGCTGCCATCTCGCCTTCCCAACAAGTTTCAGAGGAGCAGCTCTCCTCGCCTCTTGTTCTCCTTCCATGCATGAGGGTACAGATCTTGTTATGTGTCCACATCTTATCCGTGTTCTCCTTTCTCTTCAAATGTTGACATACTTAGGTTTGTGCAATCTTGACAGATTTCCATTCAACCTTATGATGCTGTCCAGTAGCCACATCGTTTCTTCTGTATTTAAACTTTTGTGTAGGTGATTTATACATACTGCCTCAGTTTTCTCTTCATTTCCTAAATACTCAATCCTCTGTAAACCCATTTTTGTTCTAATCTCTTTACTTAACCTGCTTGCCTAAAATTGTCAGGCTACATAGACCAAGGCTACTCTGATCCCCAGAATTCCAAGTCTTTATTCTTGCTATAGGGTTATAAATTTCAAAACTGGAAAAAAAAAAAAAAACCAGGCACAATGCTGTGCTTCTCGAATTATAATGTGCAGAGCATCACCTAAGGATCTTGTTAAAATGCAAATTCCAGGGCCCTACCCCCAGAGATTCTGGTTCGAAAAGTCTGGGGTGGGCACTGGGAGCCTGCATTGCAGGGAGCTCCCAGGGGAGCTGCTGTGGCTGCTTTGTGGCCACACTTGGAGTAGCACTGGGTTAGATGACAACTTTTAGTTTTCTCTAAGTCTAAAATGAAGGCCAACATATAGACCAGCATTCCTTATGTAGCAGAGAAGGTCTTCTCTGTGATTGCTCTGATGAACCTGCAGGAAAAGCTCTTATAAATGGTCCAAGAAAGAATCCTTGAGGCACACACAGTTGGAAATGAGGGCAAGTCTCCGTACACTGCACTCGCCACACATCTCCGGAACTTGGACTTGAGGTTGTGATTGAGGCTCGAAGGTGAAACAATTCTCCTGTTTGTGGAAAGAGCTCCGGTGCTGAAACACACATTTGAGCTCTATTTCTAAGGACAAAACACAGTAAAATAATGAACTGTTTAGAATTTTCTGTGCAAATGCATTCTTTGGGATTTCTTTGATAGCCAAGTTGCTGATTTTGGGAAATCACAAAGAAGTCAAACAGATGAGACAGTTTTCTGAGGACCTTGTTCTTCCCTTGTTCAATATTTTTGCTTCCTCTACAGCCATCCTGTTGATCCTGGCAACTGGGAAGGCACCACCTCATAAGTGGTGGCTCCAGCTGAGGGTTTTATCCATCCCCACTGCCACTCTCCCCTTCTGCCATGGACCATACTGGCTAAGCTCACCAGTGCCCTGCAAGGTCTTGGCAAAGTCACAGAAAACAGAGAATAAAGAGGCTGAGAGACGTTTTAGAGGTTGCCTGGGTCTGGACCACTCATTTTGTTTTAGTTAGAAAATTGAGATTTGAGGAGGATAAATACATTTTTCTAGATCACACAGCAAAATGCTGGCAGAGTCAGTCCAATGAACAAGGTCTCCTGACTCCCAGTCCCATGCTCTTCAAGTGCATCCTATTCTCATGGGATGAGAAAGTTAAGATGGGCAGGACCAAGATTGGTACTCAGGAGCTCTTTCAGCTAACTAGAAGCCTAGATGTAATTAGAGTATCGTTTTGTGATGATTAAATGATATAATAATGGATGCAGGAAGGATCTTGAGTCTGTCTAATTCCCCAGTGGTTACAGATGAGAAAACCAAATCCCCGAGATGTCACTGGCCAACACATCCATGAAATGAAACTTAACTGGAATACGATGAGGAAACCGAGACTCAGAGATGACATTGGTCATCTCTTAACATTCTGACACTTTCAGGATGTTCCTTTTCCAGGCTCTGCTCCCAAACCCTTTCTGTTTTTTCCATTCCTGACATTTTCAGCCCAAACAGTGAATTTGCCAGGTCTTCTTAGATCCTTACAGGAAAATCTTTCTTGCTCCCTCCTAGAGGTTTTGGGCTTCATTCTCATGCTTAAAGAAGAAAATTAGTGTCTGAAGTGACACTGCTAGTGAAAAGCTGTCCAAGACTCTTAGGTTCTCAGCTTCCAACATGAGTTTTCTTTGGCCTTGTCTTGTTAATGACGGTATATTAAACCTCATTTATGCAGATTTTACCAATTTGGAATTAGTAACAATTGTGACAGGATCTATATTAAGGTTTACCTTTGAGAATCAAACAGAAAAGTTTGAACAAATTGTTAGAATTAGGATATTTAAAGGCGGATATTTAGCCTATTTAAGAAAAGTCTTTTAAAGTATTTTAGAAGCATCATTTAAAACATGTTCAGAACTCTCTGACCCATACCTCTTGACCCATATCTCATTTTAATTTTAATTACATATTATTCTTACATGTTCAGTAAAAGAGTTCTCCTGAGAGTTTCTAATTTAGTCTTTATACACACACACACACACACACACACACACACACACACACACAAATTTGTAAGCATTATAATTAAATGACATTTCTCTTAAAAAATTCTCCAAATCATAATTTTGTTTTCCTTTGGGTTTCCTTCTAACAATGGATGTAGATTAATGAAGCTTTCCTATACTTGTAACATGTGTATGTGTGTGTTTGTACTTGCCATGAGTCATCATGAGTTACAGACATTATAACTTAGAAGTAATTGCACTACAATAGTGATTGTTGTAATGAGCAAATACATTTCAGAATATGTGTGGTTGAGTGTTACAATGCACAGGAATAATAAACAGGTTTGTAACTTTGTCCTAGGTAATGAATTCCATTGATAGAAGAGAATAAAAGAATTGTTGAATATGAGCCCAACGTATTCAATGAGAAGAATTTTATTTCCAAGGGAGTTGGGGAGCTGGTAACAGTACGATTTTCTGTGGAGTCCAGGAACTATGGAGATGCTGAAATTGGGTGTTTGGCCAACTGTCCTGTTTGGCAACACTTTGTTTGCTGAACCTGAGCCCACTGGTATCTAGGCTGTGGTGAAAATTCAGAAACACAGAACAGCAGATGATTTTAGCAGCAAAAGTGAATATGTGCCAAACAAGATAACATTTAAAACCTGTCCAGATAAAAAGAATTTTGAACAAAACTCCAAATCTAAATCATTTTTCATGGTATAACCAGATTCTCTGGGTTAAATGGCCTGGATATTAGACTACCAGTACTCGTTAATCAACCGTGGTAACAACTACAAGAACTAACTCTGAAATCAAACTAAGACCTAATGTCCAAGAATAGTAAATAGTGCTGGAGTAGATGAGTATGGAAACAAAGTGAGAACATCCAATTTTGCTTTGAATTAGGATACTCTGTCCACGGGTACTTGTCCAAGGACTACGTTCCTACATTCCTTTTGTTCCCCATTTTAAAAACCATTATTGTATTTTAATTTGTATATCATAAAATTCACCTATTGTTAAGTATGCACTTTGGTGATTTTTAGTAAATTTATTGAGGTGTGCAGCCATCACCACAATCCAGTTTTAAAATACTCTCATCACCCTAAAAGTTCCCTGGCTCCTATTTGCAAATAATCCTAGCTTCCACCCTCTCAACTCCAGTGGTCTTCTACGTTCTTACTCACCATTTAATTACCTTTGGTTATGACTCTGTAAAAGTAAACACATGGCTACTTAAAGAAACACAGGTTATGTTGAAACGGGTTTATTTTTTTAATCCGTAAATATCTGTTACTGACAAAAGTGGAAAAATCCTTAAGACTAAATCTTACTAAAGTGATATCTGTTTACAGTACATATAGAATGTGCTTTGACAGGTAAGTAGAATGACGAGATTTGTACAGAGAAGCAGTTGCGAGAGCACTGCTCATCACGAAGCTTACATATGAGTAATGAAGAAACTGTGCAAAGATACAGATAGAAAGGTACTTTTTTCATCAATACTACCATATAATAAACATGGAATCGATAAACTGGGCTAATGCATAAAAATGTTCATTAATCCCCCCTTAGGAAATCGTGTCCCCAAACTAAAAATATTATAGTAAGAATTGCTTTTTATTAGAGAATTTTAAGAATTCTTTACTACAAAATGTCTAGTTGAGTTATAGAACTAGAGGGATATTTGCCACTATGAAGCCAATGACTGAGTCCTCCCATGGAGTGGCATTCAGGGGTCACCGCAGGGTGGGCCGCAAAGTTGAGCAGGGTCTTCCCCTCCCTCAGGAGGGAGGACACGAAAGAAACGCACAACCACAGCGTCATTTCTCTGACTGATGGAAGGTTAATGTGTTTCCTGATTTACAACATGGGTTTGATGACACAGACTTGGACTTTCCATTCTCACTTCACAAGCCTTCACTGGGAGGACGGTAGTGTCATGAGGAGAGGCTAGAAAGGTACTAGGATGGGTGAGTGCCCACCTCCTCGCAGCCCAGGTAGTGATGCCACCTCCTCATCCTCCAGTCGGAATGGAGCCTCTTGTCCAGATGTGGTCTTCAAGATGCACGTTCCAGAGTGGAATATAATGACATCCATTGCCACACGGAGCCTGTGCCAGGCGTGCTCCTCTGTGGCTTGGAACGCATTTTCCAGCTGCCCTCAAATACAAACCTCATGCCCTTGTGGGCCAACTTCCAAACCTTTCTTCTCCGGTCAGTCCCCTCTGAAACTGGAACCGTCTCCCTCCAGCTATAAGGACCATATCCAAAATGGAAACTCCAAACTCAGAATTCCCTAGAATTCCCCAGCCACCCAGGATGGTTTAGGTGTGTCTCTCTGAGAGGGCTTCCGTGACACACAGTTGGTGACCCGTTGAATGGTTGGTAACCTTCAGGTTTGAGGAGCATCCCCAGGTGGCCGAGCCCATCGGGCCCACCCAGGCTCCAGTGAGGAGTCTTTTGGCTGTCTGGGGCTGTCTGGGGCATCTGAGGACGTTGCCGCCTGGGGCAGCACTCGGGGATGGTTGTAGTTGGGTGGAGGTGCAGAGGGACGTGAGGAAGGGAGCGAGCGCTGGCAGGGAATGAAAGCCCTAGAATGTAAAAGCTGGATGAAACTTCAGAGCTCATCTCATCAAAGCCCCTCGTTTTACAGATGGGGAAACTGAGGCACTGAGCGGGGGACATGAGTGGCCCTCGGTCACACAACAGGATGGAGACAAAGCCAGGGCTGGAAGCTGTGTCTCCAGAGCCTGAGCCCTGTGCATTTTTTTTCTCCTAGAGTATGCTGCCTTCCCAAATCAAATACAGAGCTTAGGAAGACATATCTTTCATATTGAATCTGCCATTAAAATGCTGCATTTATAAAAAATAACATTTGAACCCTGAAAAATTCTTCATTAAAACACAATGCTCTTTCTTGAAAATACTCCAGAGCAAAGTTTCCCAGATTCAGAGAGGATGACAGGAATGTATGTGGGAGGTGACACGTCAGCTCCTCTCAGATCAGGTGCCATCTAGGGCCAAGTGATTGGCAGCCCTTTCATATTACCTTGGGTCAAGTCCACAGTTGGGTGGAAGGAATCTGAGGGTGGAGGCTAGTGGCTGGTGGCAGACAAGGTATCTCTGAAGAAAATGGATTGAGTTTGGTGGCAGCAATGTCAGTATCGATGTTCCTCCATGCTTAGAGACTCATGAGGCCCTCAGAGCTTTTTGGGACAAAGCGGGATCTGAGATGCACACAAGCAGAGAGGGGGCAAGTGAGTGGGAGCAGTGGCTGAGAGCCGCTGCAGATATGAGTCTTTGACCAGAGTAGGAGCCTCTGGGCTAAGAGTGCGCTGGGTCAGGAACTGCAGGGCACTTGCCAGCCCCAGGAACCAAAGCTGACCATTGGAGGCCATGACATTTCTGACCACAGGCCCTTTCTTCTCTCTCCCAAAGATCAGAAGGGAGAGCCCTGGGCTGTACACACTGGGGTATTATTTCATTGGGGCAGGAGGGAAGGATACACCGATGAGGCAAGCAGAAGACCTGAAGAATGTCTGATTCTTCCATTGTTTTCACTGAGAGCTCTGATTTGTAGAACTAGAGACTATAGTAGGACCAGGGACGGAGAAGAGCAGATGGAGGAAGAGGGAGATGTAAGGAAGGAAAGCATGAACTGGTGTGGAAGATTAAGGTTCAGACAGGAGTTTTGGGGAGTGAGTGGAAAGAGAGGGGAACATTTGAATTGTGGGGAAGGGTTTGAACGTTCTAAGCAGCAGACCCATGGCCCAAGACACTCCTCAAGACACTGGGGAACCCTGAGTGCAGAAGCCTAGTTAGGAGGTTCAGGGAGTCTGGGCAAAGCCTTTTTGACTCATGGATGCACAGAGCCAGGTGCTAACTGGAGGAAGCAAGACGGGAGGGATGGAGGGGCATGGGGCATCAGGACAGCTGTGCTGCCATTCAAGGCCAAGGACAGCAGGGATAACTTTCAGGGCAGGAGAGAACCCAGGAAGACCCTTGTCTATTCTTATCAGAGCAATGGAGCCGTGCACGAAAGAACTAATGAGCACAGAGACATCTCAGGCTTTAGGTGTCCCTTCCCAGGAGAGGAGCTTCTATTACAGGGGAAGATGGCCCTTCTATGTGTACTAGAGGCCACTGGCCTGGCTGGGCTGGAAGTCACGGCATCTGGGTTCCAGCCCCAGAGTGGATGCTCTTTTATCTGCGTGTGAACGTGACTGGCGAAGTGGCTTTGCCTGTTCTGTAAAGATGTGTGGGACAACTGAATAAGTGGGCTACCTCTGTGTCCCGGTTACAACACTGTTTTCTGGATTTTCACATGGGGGACTGAATGGGAGCAAGTTTGTAGACGGATCTCCTCTCTCCCTCTCTTTGTTGCCTCTCTGCTTCCCTCCTTCCCTCCATTTCTCTCTTCCGGGCCCGAGGGTGAAGCACAAGAAATCCTTCAGAAGAAGTAAGCATTCAGGTGGAATTTTCCAATCCGACTGACATCAGAGGCTTTAAACCGGACAATGCCAAGGCTGGGATGAGAAATGTTTTGGAATCAACCTATCAAACAACCCCTGAGACAGACAGATACCTTGTCAGAGACAGGGCTGGGGACAGCCCCGGGGAAAGGCCTCGCCCCGAGGGCTGGAGAATGTGGAAGCCGGGAGGTGAGATGAGCTTTCTGGGTTGGTGTGTAGACACCGGGGAAGGGGCTTCTCACCCGCGCAGGTCCTCTGTCCTCTCCCCCACTGGGCCACCAAGAATTATTAGCAGATTCAAGGGTGCTGGGCTGAGGGCCCAGCGGTGAGACACCCCTTTGTTTCTGGGAGTGATCAACTGCTCTGTTTAGACTAATTTCCTCCTTTGCAGCCCTCTTTGCCTCATCTGGAACAAACTCTCATAAACCCGTGGGGACCAGCCCTTAAGGAGGTTTATGTGTTTGTGGGGAGCAGGGTGGGGCCATCCCTGGCCTCAAGGCTGCACTGTCCCAGGGACACCTGCCCAGCGGGGAAGCCGAAGGCTGCCCTTGCAACCCCACCTTCACCCCTCAAGATCATGCCGTGGTTCTCCTGTTCACCTTGGCTGGGGGCAAACTCTGGGCAAGGGAGGAGACAAATGCTTTGGAAGCCTTGAAATCAGTAAGAGGAAGCCGTCCATTGAGTTCTCTCTGGTTAGATTAAAAATTCCCAGGATCGACACTGAGGAGTTCTTCCCCCTCCCACCTGCCTTTTTAAAGGGCCACACATGCAGAACTGAGGGAATGTCAAACCCCATTTAAAAGCATCGTTGATGGAGTCTGACTGTGGTGACAGTTATATTTTTAGTGTCACACCTTCACCCAACAGCCTGGAGCTGATTCCCCAGCCCCAGCCCAGGGAGGTGCCCTGGCCCTGAGAATGGGGGAGCCCCTTCTCTCCCTCCTGCCAGGCTCCGCTCTTGGAGTAGTGGATGATGCCTAATTCACTGCCAGCTCCCCAGGAGGCCGTCACGCCAAGCCCAGCCCAAGGCCGAGGCAGAGAAGGGGCCAAAGTGGGCTGACAGTGGCAGACCCCCACAGAGCCGAGGGCCTGGGTCTGCCTGACCCTCCTGCCCCTGCAGGGAGGGATTGAGGTGGTGGGGAGCTGCCCAGGTGGCCCCAGGCTGTAGCCTGGAGAACTGTTATTTGCTTTTGCTGATAGTCTTTGTCCCTTTGATCCAGAGGAGGCACAGGTCTGAAGGAGGAGTGGCCGGAGAGAAGGATGGAGCTGCAGGAGGATGGGAGGCGGGGTGGGGAGACGGGTGGGGAGAGTGAGCTCTGAGCAGAGCAGGTGGGCAGCTGGGACAGAGGGGCAGGCAGGGTGCAGGACAACCACCTCAGGTCCTCCTTGTTTAGGGGCTGAGCAGCCGCTGTCTAGAAGCCTCTGCCTCCATCCTGCCTGAGGGGCACAGTGGGAGACGGCAGAGCCCTGCGCTGTGGGAGTGGTGAGCCCTGAGACCCTGGGCGTCACAGTGGCCCTTCCCACCCTGAATCTCTGGCCACCACAGGCGCCTCCCAGGAGCAGAGCAGAGGTGGAGAAGGCAGGCCTGAGTGGCAGTCATAGTTCAGACCCAGAGGCCTGGAGGGGGTGTGGAGATAACTGGCTAGCTAGGGAGGGCAGCCCCAAAGTCCCTGCACCCCATCACTACTCCCCTCTGGGAAGGCTAGAGCCAAAGCCCCAGAGAACTCAGGGCAAAACACCCAGGGCTGGGGACGAGCAAAGCCCCCCAAAGGACAGGCTGGGGGCCCTGTGGGCGGGCAGCAAGGGGGAGGCAGCTGAAGGGAGGGAGCCCCCCACTGTACCGGGGCAGAGGAGAGGGCGCAGGGCCAGGGCGGGGTCCGCAGGGGTCAACAAAGGAAGGGCCACTCGGTGGGGACCAGAGGGTCCCAGCAGGCAAGAAAAGGGTCATTATTGTGCTTATGGACACAGCAGCTCCCTGGCTCCGAGAGAGCGAGCAGGCAGTTTTTAGGCACTAGAAGATTTCCGTGATGCGGTTCTAGGTAAATGACTGAGTCCGAGTAGCCTATTCGGTCAGCCCACTGACTGCACCTGCTGGCCAAGCCAAACCCAGGCGGCTTCGACCAGGCTCAGGCGAGGGTCTCTTGGCTGACGGAACCTGCAGCTGAGTCCCCAGGAGGGGGAAAGGGACTGTGGGGTGGAAGGGAGTTGGTGAAGGTGGTGGGGTGAGAGTGGGGCCTAGCCCCTCCTCGTTCCCCGTTGACTCTTCTGGAAGAGAGAACGATCACTCTAGATCCCAGGTCTGGGCGTGTTGAACCAGGCCATCGGGGCTACGTCCTGGGGTATGGCTTTCTGGGCAAGGGTGGCCCACCCCCACCTCCCACGGAGGGGATGAGGGGAGGGAGAACTGCAAGACTAAAAGCTCCGCTCCTGGCCCCTCCTGGCCCCTCCTGGCCCCTGCCCTGCCCTGCCCCACCCTGCAGCCCCCGCCCTGCCCCGCCGGTCACACGGTCACTTCGGTCTTGCTGGCTGTGTAGCAGGTGTGGTGGCCCGGGATGTAGTGCAGCTGTTCCACCGTGTTGTGTCTGCGCGAGGCGAAGGCGTGGCGCTTGGCTGCCGTCTGGCTCTGGCCCAGGGTGGCGTAGGAGTTATTGGAGGCACTGGGATGGGAGTGCATCTTGGTCATGCGGTAGCGGTCCAGCACGGGTGTGGACACAAAGACGTCCGTGTGCGAGATGGCCCTCGACAGCGACTGCTCGGGGAAGGCCGTCCGCTCCGGGGACAGCAGCGGGTCCTGGGAGTGCAGGCGCTCCGTGGAGAGCAGCTGCTCATCTGACAGGATGCGGTCGTAGGGCATGCCAAACTCATCGGGCAGGCCCCGCTCCGGGGACAGGACCCTGTCCTGGGACATGGCCCTGATGGGCCGGCGGGGTCGTTCCCGTGGCAAGGGCTTCTGCTGTGACATCTGGATGACGTTGAGCGGGAGGGTGCCACGGGCAGCCAGGTCAGGCAGGTGCCGCCGCCTCATGTAGTACTCGTCAGCCTCCTTGTCGGCTGCAGGGGTGAGACACAAAGAGAGAAGGCAAGTGGGGTGACATGGAAGCCAGGATTCAGGGAGAACCCTGCACCCCTCGCACTCCACCACAGACCTGTAAATCTCCTGGGACAATTGGCCAAACCCCTTTAGTTATGGATTAGGGCATGGAGGCTCAGAGAGGTGAAGGCAGCGCTTCCCTACCAGATGTGCAAACCAACCCCCAGAGGCTTGTTAAGTGCAGATTCTGATTCAGCGCATCTGGGGTGGGCCCAAGAGCGTGCATCTCTAACAAGGTGACAGGTGATGCTCATGCACCCCGTCCACGGACCACCTTGAGTAGCAAGGGGTTAAGGGGCACCCTGAAGGTCCCTGGAGAGTTCGTGGCAGAGTTGCTGGCAAATCTGACTCCCTGAACTCCATGGTCCTGAAACAGAATGCTCCCTGTCTTGCCAAAGCACCCATGTAGCAGTTTCCCAATAGGGCCAGAGCCTCACTCTATGAAAGCTGGGTCGCAGAACCAGCTGCCTGCTAGAATAAAGATGCTCCAACTAGGAGGCACTTGTGAAAATGCTTAGCCAGTAACTTAGGAACATAGTAACACTTTCTCTGGAGTAACAGCCAATGCACAGAAGCCAATACACGACAACCAGCCCCCACAGAGCCTCATAACCAGCCTACATATATTCTGCCTGCGCCCACAGCACGAGCAGGCTGGAACAGTCCTATATGTGTACCTCATTCGGAGGCCCCACCCTCCACTCCGTCCAGTAATCCCTCCCAAGCTCACACTGCCTTCTGTACCCTTGAACTTACCCAGAACTTGCATGTTACACACATACCTGCATTGCCCAAGATTCAGGAATGAGGCCTCCTATTGATGGCCGTCTAGAGCCCTGCAAAGTGTGGGAATGCTGTCTGCTGCTTGTTTGGCCCAGATGGTCTGGTGATGGGTATCCTGTCTCCTGAGCCACATTCCCTCACCCAGAGCATCTGTCAGATTCCTCAGGTTATCAGAGATGCCAACATCTAGCCATAGAGATTCAACACTCCACCATGAAGGTGGCTGATGTAGACTTGGGCTGAACTTCTGCCAGGGTAGGTTACTCTGTAGCTTCAAGCAAATGCTTGGCCCTAGGGCTCCAACAGCGGCTGGGTGGTCATCAAAAGAGACTCGTGGGGAAATGGGAAGAGAAGGTCCAAGGGTCAGAAAGCCAGGAAAGACGAGAAAGTCCCTCAACATACTTTCTTGAAATTTGAGTGTCTTAAACCCATCAATTCCCAGAGCCTCCCCAGACTCACATGGTAGAGCTGTGACCAGTGGGTACACTGGATTGGAATGATGAAATGGGCTGTGTGTGCGGGAAGGGGAGAGTCTCAGGTCCTCAAGACAGTGTTGACCAGGTTAGGGAGGGACCTGGTTTGTCGATCTCTAGCAGGAGTCTCAGAGAAAGCTCTGGGCATTGCTACCTCAGTTCCAAGACAGGATATAGAGCAAGGAAGGCCCATGGTTTGAAGAAGGCAGGTGGGTTATGGGGCTGGAGAAAGGCTTCTTTTGGCATGAGTTGAAATGTTGTCTCATAGGGGAATGTGGATCTGAGGATTCTATGGCCTCTGACTATGAAAAGAAAGGCCTCAGGCCATAAAGAACAAAAGCAAGGGGCTTGTTTGTTCTCTTCTTCCACCCTACAACTCCTTCTTTGTTCTTGGGATTCCACACTTGACCCCTGGCTTATGGGCCAAGAAAGTGAGACACAGGAGGGTGTGCTGGAGGCCCCAAAGACAAACCCCAAACTTCCCAGGGGAATCTGGCTTACTTAGCCTCTTCAGAGAGGAGTACTTGGTGGGGTTGGTCTTCACTGCAGACTCGTAGGATGGGGGCAGGTGGGCCAAGTTCTGGAAAGAGCGGGAGAAGGAGAGGTCATAGGGCTCGGTGGCCGACGTCAGGATGTTGTTCATCCGTGGCTTCTCTGCAAGAAAAGGGAGGGATGCATTCTGTTAGTGGGGACCAAGGCTGAGGCAGGCACGAGGGAAGGGTCCAGGTTCTATTCCTCCGCTTTCTGCCTCATCCCTGACTACAGCCTTCCTCCTGCTTTCCTGGCCCTCTGTGCTAGGACACAGGGGGTGCTTGACTCAGTTTCCCTCATGCTCAGTTCCAGTTATCCACAAGCCTGGGGGCAGGTGTTGCTTTGGCTGCCAGCAGCGACCATGACAGTTGATATGGTTTGGATGTGTGCCCCCTCCAAATCTCATGTTGAAATTTCATCCCCAGAGTTGAATGTGGGGCCTGACCGGAAGTGTTTGGGTCCTGGGGGTGGACCCCTCATGAAAGGCGTGGTGCCCTCCCCATGATACTGAGTTCTCTCTTCATTGGCTCACACGAGAGCTGGTTGTTTAAAAGAGCCTGGCACCTCCTCCCTCTCTTTGGTCCTTCTCTCCCCATGTGACACGCCTGCTCGCCCTTCCCCTTCTGTCTGGACTGGAAGCTCCCTGAAGCCCTCGCCAGAAGCAGATGCTGGCACCACGCTTCTTGTACAGCCCGCAGAACCGTGAGCCAAATAAACCGCTTCTCTTGATAAGCTGCCCAGCCCCAGGTATTTCTTTATAGCAGCACAGAACAGACTCCTGCAGCAGTTTGCCACTCTGGGAAGGGGAGATGTGACTCTGAGTGGAAGGAGAAGGTTCTTTCTCCTGGTACAACACCGGGTTGTCTGGTGAAAATGGGAGCCTGACGGGACTCGGGGGTGTCCTAAAGTCATCTCCTGTGTTAAGGGGCTGTCCCTGTCCTAACAGCTCTCAGGCTTAGAAAAGTCAGAGCTGGAGGAGATGGGGTGGCTCATCTTGTCTACGTACCCACCGGCTCCAGGACCCAGCTCCACCGAGACCCCAACCCCTGCTCCATCCGCACGTCATCGTCATCCCACCTCTCACGTAGTCCCTCCCACCTTGGGACTCCTACACCAGACAAGCCACCAGGAGCCACACAGCCAATTTATTATACTTTAATTCCTTCTCTGAAGCCCCCCCTTTAGCCACCTCTAAGCCTCTGGAGGGCGGAATGCAGGCAAAAATGCACAGCACATCCTTCCTTTCTCCCTGCTCCCCAAGACAGGGCCTTGGATGCCGGACTCTGAAGAGAAAGGAAGGAGGGTTGTTCACTGCCAGACCTGGGAGACAGAGGGGAAGGAGAGGGGAGAGGGAAATGAAGGGACTGACTGGTGGGGAACAGGCAGGGTGAGCTGGGCTCAGGGCAGACCAGGAGTAAGGCAGGAGAGGGGAGGGGAGTGCAGGGCAGGTGAGGGAGGGGCAGTGAGGATGGGGACAGAAAGGAATGGAGATACTGGCAGGAAGTCCAGCATGCCTCAGTGCTTCACCAACTGGAGGAGGAGCTGCCACAGTGGGGGGACAATAAGTGGTTGCTGGGGAAACGGTGGTACCATTCCCAGAATCAGGTGGCTAGGAGGCTAGGAGGCCTAGCAGCATCATCCCTCCATCCTCTTGGGTTTGAGACACTTCGAGGCCAAAGAAGTTCTGAGAAGGGGCAGGCCCGACCTTGGGCAAATGTGCTGCAGGACCGTGGCTTCCCGTGCCTCTCGACAGAAAGTGCCAACCCATGGCAAGCAGGAATTCTGTGGGCCTTGGGAGAGAGAGGAGCCATCTCAGGCCTTGTCCAAGGGCAGCCCCACATGCAGGAGACTCCTGGCTTCTTTGTCCCTTCCTGCCTGCGTTGTCACCCCAACACTGGGGATGGAGCCAGGGGACCTCAGCCAATGCGCTGGTGCTCACACCAGCTCGGTACTCATGTGAGGGGGTGGGGGATGCTGTCCATCCCCGAGAGATCAGAACATGCTGTACAGAAGGAGCCTCCCTGTCGTGGATCAGGACAGATGCCAGGAAGTGGAGTGGGCAGGAACCTAGGAGCGCTCCTCCCCAGAGCAGGTACTAGCCACTCTGCCCTTAGCCCTTGTGTCTTCACTTTGGCCACGCTGGAGAGGAGTGAGCTTCCCTCTGCCCGTTGGCATCATAATCCCTCTGAGGGCATCACTCAACTTACCGACTTCCAAATGCAATATTTCTGGGCACTGATGCTCCACCACTGTGCTCCAAAGCATGTCATGGAGCCAGGGCTCTTCCTTGCCTCCTGCCTCCACCGTGATAGCCCCCCATGCCCCCCCACTACTGGAATGCCTCCCTTCCTCTTCCTCTATCAAGGTCCCCCCTTACTCAAGGTTTCCACTGTGGCAATGTCGTATCTTGATATCTGTTCTTCTAGTCTGTATCGCTCTTCTAGTCAGTTCCACCCAGTTTGGTATCTAACTGACCTCAAATAATTTGACTTGAGTTGGGCTTGTCGATTTCCAAAGCTTGCAATTTCCTTGAAAGCAGAGCCTTGCTTGCCAGTTTTTGTGATGCCTTCATAATGCTTGGCCCAAATTATAAGGATCCAATTAATGCTCCTCAAAGAGCATTAAGCAGACACAGGCCCACTCCTCTCTTAAGAGGTGCTCTGCCACCTCTGGGGAAAAGTCTAACATCCAAGAAAGGAATGCAGAGGCCACTCTGCTCCCACTGCCCTGTGCACTGCTCCCTGGCAGGGACGGGGTCCCCTCCACTCCCATCTCCTTGCACCAGTTGGAAGAGAGAAGGCAGGAAGACAAGGAGGGAAGAATGGATCCTCCTTTTGTATTCAGGAGTCTGTGCCTGAGTTGGCTCCTTCTGGGGAAAAATCAGCTCGGTGCTTGTTCTTTGAGGATGTGGCTGAGCAAGTGGGAGCTCTCTGCGCTTGCCTTTTCGGCTCCTCTTCCTGCTGCTGCTTGCTCACCAAGGGCATCCCCCGGCTCCCTGCCTTCGCCTTCTGCTTCTCCCTCCCCGCACTCCTGCACAGATTGCCCCGCTCCCGAGGCTTCTGCTACTCCTCCAAAGCTGCACTTACATTTTCAGCTCTCCCCTCCCTCCAGGCTGCATTTCTACACTCCAAACTGCCCGTCAAATAATTTTTCTTGCACATCCTATGGTCATATCAAATTCCAGGTGTCCAGATCCAAGCTTGCCATCCCCTGTTCCACACTGGCCATTTCCCTGATTCCTTAGATTGTGTTAATAGACCCCCCCCCATTCTTCTAATCAATCTCATAATGGCTCTCATCAGCCATATTCAGTGAGTAATGAAGCTTTCCCAACACTTTCTTCAAAATGTTTCGTATCTCAGCCCTCCTTCTGTTCCCACTGTCAACATCACCACTGGTAACAGCTTCTTTTAACTGATCTCTCCAATTTCTCCCGGTTCTAATTTTTCTTAGACCCACAACCTGACACATCTGATTATACTGTTGCTTTCATCACATTTCTACCAGGAACGTAGCACATCAAAATATTCCAGTCTCCTCTTCCTAATTACGATCCCTCTCCACCTCGGTGCCGAGACGCAGCGTAATCTGACACGACAGTGGTAGGTCTCCCTCCCAGGTGGGCTGCAGAATTTATCTTTGTTTTGAGTTTCTTTCTCGCTAAAACTTTAATGATGTTTTCACTTTTTCAGAGCAAAGAGACAAAAATGACTGATAGTTCTCCATTTACATGGCTGTCTTATGTTCTATCGAGTTTGAAGCAGGTACCAAAAATAGTTTTTCTCTGTTAAGTTGTGATGTGGTGGGAGGATGTTACAACCTAAGAGGGAAGCATGGTTTTGTAACCCTTTGGCACTACGCTAACACTCCTCTGCTGGGCA